>NW_016814426.1:367764-406166 GCF_001698545.2 Rhinopithecus bieti | reverse complement strand
TTTTTTTTTGTATTTTTTAGTAGAGACGGGGTTTCACCGTGTTAGCCAGGATGGTCTCGATCTCCTGACCTCGTGATCCGCCCGTCTCGGCCTCCCTAAGTGCTGGGATTACAGGCTTGAGCCACCGCACCCGGCCAATAATTTCTTAATTAACTTCTCCCACATCATCACCTCCCATAACTTGTCTCCACGACAGCCCCACACTCATCTTCCTTTCTGCAGCTCAGGATGTGTACGCTTCAATCATCTGACCCATCTTTGAGTCTCATGTTTCATGACTCTCCCATGTGTATATAACTAAATATATTTTTCCTCCTGTTAATCTGTCCTATCTCAATTTGACTTGAAGCCCAGACAAAGAACCTAGGAAGGTGGAGGGAAGCCACTTTTTTCTGCCCGGTACCCCTCAGCTCGCTCGTGCAGGCTCTCACTCATGGAGGCTCTCGCTCGTGGAGGCTGTGAGGGAACAGGACCCTACTGAGTGTCACATGAGAATCTGCCTCCACATGGAGTTTTGTTAATGCATGACTGACAGGAAGTGCCTCTCGTCCACAGTTGATGGCCTGTACTGTGAGGCACTCAATCATTGGTTAGTCACTGTTCATTCAACAAATACTTACTGAACACTCTGGAAATAAATGAAGACCAACCAAATAAGAGAATCAAAGGCTATTTACCCAGAGTTCCCTATAGTGAAGGAGTCAGCCACTGCCACTTGTACTTTGTCAGAGAAGAGGAAAAGCTTTCAAGTGGAAAAAGAAGCCTCAGGTGTGCTCTGATGGGAGGCTGTGGCTGTGGGGGTGCTGGAGGTGGGCTAACTAGGAGCAGCGTGTCCCATCATGTTACGGTGAGGGAGGAGACCAACCCTCATATCGTCTTATGCCCAATTTCTGCCTCCAAAGAAAGAAGAAGTAAAAACTAAAAGGCAGAAATGAAATCCACAGGCAGATAGCCTGGTGCCGCTAAAACTACCTTTAACCACTAAAGATCAACCCCGACCTAATCAGTTATGTTTTCTATAGATTACAGACATTGTATAGAAATGCACTGTGAAAATCCCTATCCTGTTTTGTTCTGATCTAATTAGCGGTGCATGCGGCCCCCAGTCACGTACCCCCTGCTTGCTCAGTCAATCACGACCCTCTCACATGCACCCACTTAGAGTTTTGAGCCCTTAAAAGGGACAGGAATTGCTCACTCGGGGGGCTCGGCTCTTGAGACAGGAGTCTTGCTCATGCCCCTGGCCAAATAAACCCCTTCCTTCTTTAACTCAGTGTCTGAGGAGTTTTGTCTGCGGCTCGTCCTACTATGGGATCTCTGGGATGTCAATGAGCGATGGGCGCTTTCGCAGGAGTTGTCCTGCATCCAGGAAGAATGAGGTACACAGACAAGTGAAGAAGGAAGAAGAGTTGTATTTGGTATTAAAACACCTCAAGAGGAGAGGGTAGCTCCTCTCTGTAGGCAGGTCATCCAGCCATGTGTTCAGCGCTTAGCAGAGAGGAGGCCCTGTATAAGGGGGCTCAGTGGATGCCCTGGAGAGGGTGGCTCCTCTGCTCTCCACAGGCATGATGTCTCTGCATGTTTCCAAAGCTCTCAGCAGAGAGGGAATCCTCAGTTGTCAGTCCCATCGTCAGTCTGTCCGCCCTCTTCCTTCTCTGGCCATCCTCTACCCGGCTCTGGATGAGCCCAGGGCTTTTATGGACCTCAAAGGGGAGGAAGTGTGTGCTGATTGGTCCATGGGCAGCCATGCTGGGCCCAGAAGAGGCACCAGGAGTCCCTACTCTGGTCTGCTGGACTGGCAGCCCGGGCTCCCAGCCTTCAGGTGCTCCCTGGCCCGAAGGTGGGGCCTTACTGGGGACATGCCCCCTTCCACCCAGGATTCTGTCTGCCTCCTGCTGCCATTCATGGCCCCAATGCCCGGCCCCAACCCACTCTGAGATCAGAGCAGGCACCAGGAGCGGAGAGAGGCCAGGCAGACACTCCTGAGCCTGCATGGATGGGGGATCCTTCCTGGGGCCCCCAAGGGTACAGGCTGCAGAGACACCCGGCTCCTGCACCTAGGAGGGTGGCTACAGCCACACCCACACTGGGAAGGCAGATCCTGACTGCTCCCGGCCCTTCCCAAAGAGCTCAGGGAGGCTTGGATCCACAGCTGCAGTTTGGGCCTCTGTAGCCCACACAGGAGGGTGGGGATACTGCCTGCTCCATAGAGCATTTTGCAAATATATCCATTTGCAAAAATATCCATATTTGCATACATGCAAAAATCCTCAATAAAATACTAGCAAACCAGGCCAGGTGCAGTGGTTCATGCCCGTATTCTAAGCACTTTGGGAGGCATAGGCAGGAGGATTGCTTGAGGCCAGCCCGGGCAACATAGTAAGATCCTGTCTCTACAAAAACGTTTAAAAATATAAGCCATATACAGTAGCATACACCTGTAGTCCCAGCTAGTAGGGAGGCTGAGATGGGAAGATTGCTTGAGTCCAGGAGGTCAAGGCTGCCATGAGACACCTTTGTACCACTGCACTTCAGCCTGAACAACAGAGCAAGATGCTGTCTCAAAAGAAAAAAAAAACCTGGCAAACCAAATTCAGAAACATATCAAAGATTATACACCACAACCAAGTTAGATCTGTCCCTGGAATGCAAGATTAGTTCAACATGTGCAAAATAATCCATGTGATACACCACAGTATAACCACATGATTAATTTAATTGATGCAGAAAAAGCACTGGACAAAATTCAACATCCATTAATGGTTTTTTGTTTGTTTGTTTTGTTTTGTTTTGTTTTTTAGATGGAATTTTGCTCTTGTTGTCCAGGCTGGAGTGCAATGGCACCATCTCGGCTCACCGCGACCTCCACCTCCCAGGTTCAAGCGATTCTCCTGCCTCAGCCTCCCGAGTAGCTGGGATTACAGGCATGCACCACCACACCCGGCTAATTTTGTATTTTTGTAGAGACAGGGTTTCTCCATGTTGGTCAGGCTGGTCTCGAACTCCCAACCTCAGGTGATCTGCCCACCTCGGCGCCCCAAAGTGCTGGGATTACAGCCGTGAGCCACCGCACCTGGCCTATTCGTGATTTTTTTTTTAAAGGCTCTAAACAAAATAGGTACAGAAGGGAATTTCCTAAACATAAAAAAGTCATTCATGAAAAGCCCACATCAAATATCATAATCAATGAAGAAAAACTGAAATATTTTCCTTTGCGATCTGGTACAAGGCAAGGATGCCCATTATTACCATTCTGTTTAACACAGTACTGAAAGTACTAGCAAAAGCAATCAGAAAAGAAAAAGAAGTAAAAGTCATCCAAATTGGAAAAGAATAATTAAATTATTCCTATTTGCAGAGGACATAATCCTATATGTAGAAAGCCTTAAACATGCTACTAAAAAACTGTTAGAATAAATGAATTCAGTAGAGTTGCAAGATACAAAATCAACATACAAAAATTGGTAGCATTTCTGTACACTAACAACAATCTGAGAAAGAAATCAAGAAAAGAATCCCATTTGCAAAACCATCAGAAATAATAAAATACTTAAGAATATATTTAACCAAGGAAGCAAAAGAACTGCACACTGAAAATTCTCAAACACTGATGAAATAAATTGAAGAAGACACAAATAAATCGAAAGATATTCCATGCTCATGGATTGGAAGAATTAATATTATAAAAAATGTTTTTTGTTTTGTTGTATACATTTTTTCTTTTTTTTACCATCATCTACCCAACTAGATGAGGTAAAAATGTTTATACTACCAAAAGCAATCTACAGAGTCAATGCAATTCCTATCAAAATTCCAATGGTGTTTTTCACAGAAATAGAAAAAACAATTCTAAAATTTGTATGGGACCACAAAAGACCCTGAGTAGCCAAAACAATCATGAGAAGGAAAAACAAAGCTGGAGGCATCACATTTCCTGATTTTCAATTACATCACCAAACAATAGTGATCAATACAGTATGGTACTGGCATTAAAAAAAAAAAAAAGACACATAAACTAATGGAACAGGATAGAGATCCCAGAAATTGACCTAAGCATACATGGTCAACTAATTTTTGACCAGGCCACCAAGAAGACACGGAGAAAAAAGGATAGTCTCTTCAATAAATGATGCTGGGAAAACCTAATATCCACATTCAAAACCATGAAATTGGACCCTTATCTCACACCATACACAAAGTCAACACAAAATGAATTAAACACCTAAACATAAGACTTGAAACCATCAAAATTCTGGAAGAAAATATAGGGGGAGAGCTCTTGGTTATTGCCCTTGGCAAGAACTTTTTGATATCTCACCAAAAGCATAGATGACAAAAACTAACATAAACAAGTTGGACTACACAAAATTACAAAGCTTCTGTACAGCAAAAGAAACCATCAACAAAATGAAAAGGCAGTCAGCAGATTGAAATGAAATGCTTAAAAGTCATACATTACATAAGGGTTGATATGCAAAATATATAAGAAGCTTAAACAACTCAATAGGAAGTAAACAAATAGCTTGATTAAAAATAAGCAGGGACCCATATCGACATTTCTCTAAAGAAGAAATAAAAATGGCTAAACAGTATATGAAAAGATGCTCAACATTACAAATCATCAGAGAAATGCAAATTAAAACCACAATGAGACATCACCTTGGCATTTTATGAAAAAGTCAAACAAGTGTTGGTAAGGGCATGGAGAAAAATGGACCTTTGTAGACTGTTGGTGGGGATGTAAATTGGTACAATCACAGTGAAGGACAGTTTGAAGGTTTTGTCTTTAAAAGATAAAAACAATAATAATAGGATGAGCATTAAAAATCATTTCTAACAAAGAAACATCAATATTGACATCTCATAGACATTTCTATGACTGTTACTGATTGTATCATACTGCTAAAATTAAAATGCCATTAGCCATCAAAAAAATTAATTAGACTTACACATTAAAATAAAAGAGAATGTCTCTATTACGCAAGGTAGTCTCCAAAACAAAAAGAAGGCATCAGTTCAGACTTCCTGGTAATTTATTTGTGAAAAGTTGACATTCCAAAGACACCTCCGGTGTCTTTAAAATCTTAAAGGATAAACAATGTAATTGTTATTAATAGACTTTTCTTTTCCTACTACGGGTCTCCAAAGTCCAAGCAGTGTTGATTTACGCTGAGTCAAGGGGAAAAACATTGAAAAGAATGTGAAATCCAAGTTTTGATTTTCAATGATCTGGTCTTCAGAATGCACAAATAAGCCTTCAGAATGCACAAATAAGCCTTCATCTTACCCCTCACAGTGACCAAAAAACTCTTAAATCTCCATGAGGTACCATGAAAAGACGGAGAAAGAAGAATTGGGATATCATATTTAAAAACAGTGGTGTACGGGTTGTTTCCTTGTTTGCACATGATCAAGTTCATCCTGTAAAATACACTGATGTCAATAGAGGAGCTGTCACAAGGCCATCAAGTCTCCAAAGGTACAGATGACAGGTCTGCAGGGGTTCATGGGAGGCTGAGGTCACCATGGATTGAGTTTTGGAAGAAATGTTGAATGGAAAAGATGACTTCAGTCATCTAAAAGACTTGAAGCTTAAAAAATAAAAAAGCTGGACTTGACTGGGTGCAGTGGTTCACGCCTGTAATCCCATCACTTTGGGAGGCTGAGGTGGACAGATCACCCAAGCCCAGGAGTTCAAGACCAGCCTGGGCAAAATTATGAAACCCTGTCTCTACCAAAAATACAAAAATTAACCAGATGCGGTGGTGCGTGCCTGTGATCTCAGCTACATGGAAGGATGAGGTGGGAGGATAGCTGGGGCCCCGGAGGTCCAAGTGACAGTGAAGAGTGATTGTGCCACTGCACTCCTGCCTGGGCAGCAGAGCAAGACCCTGTCTCAAATACAAAAACAAAAACAGGCCGGGCATGGTGGATCATGCCTGTAATCCCAGCACGCTGGGAGGAGAAGGCAGCCCAATTGCCAGAGCAGGTGGCAGAGTTCCAGGGAACTTTCCATGCGTTTGTGTATCCCTGTGCCTGAGGGCACTGTGGCCCCCTCCCTTCCTGTATTTCTTCACACTACTCCCAGTGGCCCTAGTACTAGTCCTGTTCCTAAGCTCTGTTTCTTTGAGGTTGAAGTCTATGGGGTCCCCTGAGAGCTGAGGTCTGAAGTCAACTCCCCCTCCTCACCCCGTGTCTGTGTTAAGTACCTGTGTGGACATTGGGAGGAAGTTCTGCCAGCACGAGCTCCTTCCCTGAGCCCGTTTCTCCCTCCGAGAGGAGGCTGTGGTCTGTGTAAGCCACACTCTCTGAGCCTGAGGGGCCACTGGAGGCCAAGGGTGCAGTGGGCTCCACAGCCTGGCAAGGAGTCGGCAGGGGCTGAGGAAGGAGGTTGGGGCTGGGGCTCCTCCTGTCCCCCGACCCAGTGGGAGCAAACACAGGAGGATGAGTGCGTGATTCTGATGCTAGGATCTCCTCCGCAGGTGTCCCTGCTGAGTTTGTGTCCCTGCAGGGAACCCACCCACAGGTGAGTGAGGGTCTTATCCTGTTGCCTCCTCTCTCTTCCCTGCAGCTCCTGCTCCTGTTGCTGGTTCACGTCCCCATTTCTCTTGTTCATCAGCACTTGCTCTTCCTCCCTGTCTGCTTCCATCAGGGTGTAATTGTTTTGTTTGGGTTTTTGAAGGGGCATCTCTCTGCTGGTGTGGTGTCTCTCCCCACTCTTTCTTCTTGTCCTCTTCCTTTGACCCACGTCTCTCTATCCTTGGTGTCTTACTGCCCTTTTCCTGTCCCCCTCCCTCTGTCTGGGTTGGAGACTGGACTCTGGGTCCCTGGGGTGGAGAGTGGTCCACAATAGGAAGACAAGGACAGATGTGTGGGGAGAGCGAAGGTGAAGGGGTAGGAAGGAGGGGGCTGACGTGGGATGGGGTCCTCCCATCCCAGGGAGAATATTGCAGAGACACGGTGGCTTCTTCTGTGTTGTGGTTTCTAGGAAGAAAAGTGAAGTTATTAACTAAACACCCAACGGAAAGGTCTGAAGTTAGAGAGCACGAAGATGAGCCAGTGAGATGCAAGAATAAATTCTGTTGTATTTCATAATACTTTTTTTTTTTTTTTCTGAGACAGGGTCTTGCCGTCTGTGTCCTGAGAGGTGCAAGTGGCTGGTGCCTCTGGACATGGTGGTAGGGCGGGGAGTCCGTTCTTCAGCTGGGGGATCTGCTGTGTTTTGCTGGTTGGTGGAGCCTGTGGCTGATATGGCTGAGAGGGTGCTTGGTCGCTGTGGGAACAGATTTGCTCCTGTAGAAATGCCCTCCAAATCACACAATGTCATAGCTCTGTCATTCAGCTGGAGTGCAGTGGTGTGATCGTAGCTCACTGCAACCTCCGCCTCCCGAGTTCAAGCAATTCTTCTGCCTCAGTCTTCCAAGTAGCTGGAACTACAGGTGCACACCACCATGCCCAGCTAATGTATCATTTTATTTTTATTTTGGAGACAAAGTCTTCCTCTGTCACCCAGGCTGGAGTGCAGTGGCGTGAACACAGATCCCTGCCAGCTTGAACTTTCAGGCTCAAACCATCCTTTCACCTCAGCCACCTGAGTAGCTGGGCCTATTGATGTGTGCACGATAGCCTGGCTAATTTTCTCTGTTTTTTAAATACAGATGAGGTCTCGTTTATGTTGCCCAGGCTGGTCTCAAACTCCTACCTCGAGCTATCTTTCTGCCTCAACCTTTCAAATTTTTGGGGTTACACGTGTGAGCCAGGGTACCTGGCCAAAAAAATTTTTATTCATTGAACAAATACTGACTAGCGCATAACAGGCATGCCAGGCACTGTTCTGGGAGCCAGGGATCCTGCCACGAGCACCGGTGGCACCAGGGAACATGGGTTCTAGTTGGCAAAGCAGAGAACAGACACCCGCATGACCAGCCTGGGGCCCGCCTTGCTCATTTACCTGCTGTGGGAACCAAGGCAGGGAAGGGAGGCAGAGGAAGAAGGGTTTCAACTCTGGGTGCTGAGGGAAGGTCTTGCTGAGAAGGTGAGGAAGAGGAGGTGAGGGAGCAAGGCAGGGCCGGTCTGGGAAGAGCCTTCTGCACGGAGGTGAGAGAAAGTGTCCAGGCCCCAGAGCTGGCCTTGTCCTGCAGCGTGGGAGCAGCTCCAGGAGGCTGGGGAGACAAGCAGGGAGGGAATCCCGGGAGAGTGGAAGGAAAGGCGTGGGTGGTGGTGGAGGGCTGCTGAGGAGTCTTGCCTTTCCTTTGGAAGTACTTCAGCTTTATTCTTGCAGAGATGGGTCCACCCCAGGGCTATGTGACAGATAGACCGGGATAGGCTGGGGTGTGCCAGGGTAAACTGGAAGGCAAATGCAGTCGGGATCATTGCCACCCTCCAGGGACACTCTAGAGGTGGTGGGGCCAGGTGGGAGCTGGCAGGGGTGCGTGCTGGCCAGGGGGTATGTTTTGCAAGAGGAGCCAGAAGGGGTTTCGGATGTTTGGGACGTGTGTGTGGAGGGAAGGACAGGAGTCCTGGATGATGCGAGTGTTGTGACCTGTGAACCTGGACAGATCTGCCACTCACTGAGCTGAGAGGGGAGAACAGGCGCTTCTCCAGGGGAGAAGCCACTTTGGGTGGAACAAGCCTGTGAGGCAGCTGAGGGGAGATGCTGAGTGCACAGTGGGTATGAGTCTGAGAGCAAGGGAACCACGCAGGACGGAGGGAGAAATGGCATCAGTCAACCATGCAGTCCTGTAGTTTAAGAGATCTGGGGAAGGGGAGTGGGGAGTGCACGTCCTGGGAGGTGCATGTGGCTGGTGCCTCTGGACACGGTGGTAGGGCTGGGCATCCCTTCTTCTGCTGGGGGATCTGGGGGAACCTGGTTTGTTTTGTTGCTTGGTGGAACCTGTGGCTGATATGGCTGAGATGGTGCTTGGTCGCTGTGGGAACAGATCTGCTCCTATAGAAATCCCCTCCACATCACTCCAGGGGTCATCCATGGCAAGGACCCCTGGGCACACCCTCCTGGGCATGAACCAGGACAAGCTCCCTTACCTAGGGACACAGATCAAGCAGCCAGCTGCAGGGTCCTGGGCCTCGGCAGGTCCATCCCAGTTTAGGAAATTCCCTGGGGTCTTGGCACAGAGAGCGTGGTGTCCCGTGGAGCAGCCTCATTTAGCCTTGCAGTGAGGTAAGGTGGACATGGATACACCAGCATGCAGAGGCCTCACAGATAAACGGCCGCCCGTGTGTGAAGCAGGTCCTCGTCTTTGTAAGCAGCTGCAGATGTTTCTTCCATTTTCCCTCACCGTCCCTGGTAGAAACGAATCAAACAGCAAAGTCCTGTGACACTCAGACCACAGCCAGTGAAGTGGGAGCCTTTCTGCAGAAAATGGAGATTGCAGCCACAGGTCACTCCACCACGTCTTACTTTATACAGTCACCACGTATGGGTTGAGGTCCCGCTATGAGCCAGGCACCATTCTGGGGGCTGCCAAGGTCATGATGAACGGAAGCGGTGCCTTCACTCTGGTGGATCTCACAGACGGGCACAGTCCAAATACGGGAGCGTGTGCGTGTCAGATGGCGCCGGTGCCCTGGAGAAACGGCCGCAGGAAGGGGCTTGGGAGAGCGAGACGTTCAGCTTTTCATCCGGCTTCCACAGAACACCTCTCCATGAAGACCAGCATTTGAGGAAAGATAGGAAGCAGGGAGGGAGGGAGACCTGGGAAAGGGCGTTCCATGGAGGAAAACGAGCCAAGGATGGAGGGCGTGGGCACCCAGGCCAGGAGGCCCCGGAAGCTCTGTGAGCAAGGGAGGGGCCGCAGGGGACCTCAGAGGGATGTGCGGGGGGTTGTGTTTCCATGTGTCTGTGTGTCTCGGTGTGTAACTGTGTCTACGTGTGCCTGTGTATATGTCTGTATTTGTGTATAACTATGTGTGTATCTCTGTGTTTCTGTATATGGATGTATGTGTGCCTATGTGTTTCTGTGTGTGTCTGTGCGTATATTTCCATATCTGTATGTCTCTGGGTGTGTATCTGTGTGTGTGTCTTTGTTTCTCTATGTGGCTGTGTGTGTGCCTCCGTGTATCTATGTGTTTCTGCGTGTGTATTTTCATGTGTATGTATGTGTGTCTGTGTGTCTATGTGTCTATGTGTGTGTTTATTTCCCTGTGCCTGTGTGTCTGTATGTCTGTGTCTGTGTGTGTGTATTTGTGTCTGTCTGTATCTCTGTGTCTATGTGTGTGTCTGTGTTTGTGTCTGTATGTCTGTGTCTGTCTCTGTGTCTATGTGTGTGTGTGTGTGATGTAGGGCTTTACTTTCCACTGTAAGACCTGGGCTTTATTTGGAGTAATTTGGGATGTCATCGACATATGTTCACTAGGAAAGTTGCACAAATGCCTTACATTTTAGCAGACTCTCTGCAGATGCTATGACAATAGACTCAAGGGTTCAAGAATAGAAGCTGGGAGACCAGGGAAGAGGCTACAATAACCCATCAGAGAGAGGAGGGTGGCTGGGACTAGGGTAGTTTTGGTGAGGGTGGGAAGAGCGAATTAGATTCTGAGAAACACTGAGGGTACGGCCAAAGGGCTTTCTGATGGTTTGGACCTAGGGAATTAAAGAAATAGAGAAATTGAAAATGGTCCCAGGATTTTTGACCTGAACAAAATAAAGACTAAAGAACATCTCACGTCTCCATAATCTTTCCTTTTTGTAACACATGTAAATGATCTCTTGGGCATGAAATAGTCCAAGGCCTGTTAGAGACAGTGGACCAAACCCATGTGACCCCAGCTATGTGGAAAGCCTGGGCTTTGCTGGCTGAAGGAGAATTGTCCAACAGTCCTGGGGCACATGAAATGATCCCCTTTCTACCCTCTGGGTTTGGACATGCACAAATAACCATGTGGAGTCCAATTTCAGAGCTGGCAGAGGTCCTGTCACCTGTGTCACAGGAATACGAGAGTGTCCTCCTGCATGTCTCAGAGCATATGCTGTTGAACTGAAGAATTTGGAGCACAATAGAGACATGTCCCTCAATCTCATAATTTCTCTGTGTTCTCAGGTGACAGTGAGCGACTAAGCCATGGGAAGATGGGTGAACCAATCATACACAGATGGCTTCATCCTCTTGGGCATCTTTTCCCATAGCCAGACTGACCTTGTCCTCTTCTCTGTGGTTATGGTGGTCTTCACAGTGGCCCTCGGTGGGAACATCCTCCTCATCTTCCTCATCTACATGGACCCTCAACTTCACACCCCCATGTACTTCTTCCTCAGCCAGCTCTCCCTCATGGACCTCATGTTGGTCTGTAACATTGTGCCAAAGATGGCAGCCAACTTCCTGTCTGGCAGGAAGTCCATCTCCTTTGTGGGCTGTGGCATACAAATTGGCTTTTTTGTCTCTCTTGTGGGATCTGAGGGGCTCTTGCTGGGACTCATGGCTTATGACCGCTACGTGGCCATTAGCCACCCACTTCACTATCCCATCCTCATGAATCAGAAGGTCTGTCTCCAGATTATTGGGAGCTCCTGGGCCTTTGGGATAATCGATGGAGTGATTCAGATGGTGGCAGCCATAAGCTTACCATACTGTGGCTCGAGGAATGTGGATCACTTCTTCTGTGAGGTGCAAGCTTTACTGAAGCTGGCCTGTGTAGACACTTCCCTTTTTGACACCCTCCTCTTTGCTTGCTGTGTCTTCATGCTTCTCCTTCCCTTCTCCATCATCGTGGCCTCCTATGCTTGCATTCTAGGGGCTGTGCTGCGAATGCGCTCTGCTCAGACCTGGAAAAAGGCTCTGGCCACCTGTTCCTCCCACCTGACAGCTGTCATTGTCTTCTATGGCGCAGCCATGTTCATGTACCTGAGGCCTAGGCGCTACCGGCCCCCCAGCCATGACAAGGTGGCCTCTATCTTCTACACGGTCCTTACTCCCATGCTCAACCCCCTCATTTACAGCTTGAG
Organism: Rhinopithecus bieti; assembly: GCF_001698545.2. Lineage (NCBI taxonomy): Eukaryota > Metazoa > Chordata > Mammalia > Primates > Cercopithecidae > Rhinopithecus > Rhinopithecus bieti. Next base: position 394,207 of record NW_016814426.1, on the reverse strand, counting down.
GAACCAGGAGGTGATGGGGGCACTGAGGAAGGTGCTGAACCACTGCAGGATTGGCAGCCAGCCCTGAACTCCAGAGTCTGGTGCCTGCTGTGCCACTTCTTGCCTGTGTCACATTGCTAAGTCACTCAACCTTTGTGTCTGCTGCCATTCTCCTGTTGATGGTCACTGCCTGGTTTATAGGTTTTGGCCATTGTAAGAAAAGCCACTATGAACATTCCTGTACCAAAAAGAAAAAGAAAAAAGAAAAAAAGAAAAGAATCATGACATCCGCACTCTGAGGGATTTTGTAAAGATCACGATGTGTCAATCCAAAGCTCCATGAAGAAGCAATGCCTTGCTATTATTGTCATTGTGGATTGTTTATAACCTCCTTGGACTAAATTTACTCTATTTTTTATTTTCTTTATTTTATTTTTTGTGTGCTTCTGCTATTTAATGCTATATTTCTTAATTCTTGGTAATAGCTGTCTTATTGGATGCGTGCTAAGTTCTAGGTTCCTGTTCCTTTTCTCTTCTTTCTAAATTATTTAATTGATGACTTAGGCTAACAAATGTGGATATCTTAAGTGGAAACTTTCTAAATGGCAGAAATTGAGTCCATATAACTCTCTTGGACAGTTATTTGCCTTTTTCTGTGTTCAATTAGAGGCTTTATAAAACCTCCTTTAAGTAATAAAAATAAGTCCCTGCAGTTTAGTAGTTATCCTCGTGGGGGGAATATCTTGCTTTTTGTGTGTTATGAAAGGAAAATATCTTGGGCCCCCAAAATCACAGGATACAGGCAAAACTTAAGCTGGGAACTGCTCAGGGCAAACCTGCTTCCCATTCTATTCAAAGTCATCCCTCTGCTCCCTGAGACAGATGCGTCTTCTGATGGCCTCCTTTGGAGAGGCTCATCAGAAACTCATAGAATGCAACCACTTGTCTCCCACCTACCTGTGACCTGGAAGCCCCCTCCCTGCTTTGAGTTGTCCCCGCCTTTCTGGACGGAACCAGTGTATTTCTTACATATATTGACTGATGTCTCATGTCTCCCCAAAATATATAAAACCAAGCTGTGCCCTGACCACCTTGGGCATGTGTCGTCAGGACCTCCTGAGGCTGTGTTATGGGCGCGTCCTCCACCTTGGCAAAATAAACTTTCTAGATAAACTGACACCTGTCTCAAATGTTGGGGTTCACAGTATATTAACAGTACCAGACCCTGTGCCTTATAAATAGTAGTTGCTCAATAAAACATTGTTGAATGAATGCAAGAAGACAGCATCAAGTGAGGTAATATAAACGGAAGCATTTAAAAACTTGACCCTGTTCACATGTCAAGTTTGCTGTGGCAGCTGTGATTCATTATAGTACCTCAAGTTCTTTAACAGTTTAAAACTCTCTCTCTCTAGGAGGATGAAGACTGGAAGAGAAATAAGGAGAGAAACTGAGTCATTATTTTGAAACTTGTGTATCAGTCAGGGTCCATTTAGGAACAAAATCACATCAGTTATTTTAACAGAAAGTTTAATGTAAATAATTGCTGGCCGGGCGCGGTGGCTCACGCCTGTAATCCCAGCACACTGGGAGGCTGAGGTGGGAGGATCACGAGGTCAGGAGATCGAGACCATCCTGGCTGACACGGTGAAACCCTGTCTCTACTAAAAATACAAAAAATTAGCGGGGCATGGTGGCGGCACCTGTAGTCCCAGCTACTCAGGAGGCTGAGGCAGGAGAATGGCAGGAACCTGGGAGGCAGAGCTTGCAGTGAGACCAGATCGCACCACTGCACTCCAGCCTGGGCAACAGAGCGAGACTCCATCTCAAAACAAAAAAAAAGAAAAGAAGAATTACTAGCCAGGCATGGTGGCTCACACCTGTAATGCCAGCCCTTTGAGAAGCTGAGGCAGGGGGATTACTTGAGGCCAGGAGTGCAAGACCAGCCTGGTCCTAGCTACTGTAGTCCGAGCTAAGGAGGCTAAGGAGGGAGGACGGCTTGAGCCCAGGAGTTCAAGGCTACAGTAAGGCAGGGCTGCACCACTGACTGCACTCCAGCCTGGGTGACAGCGAGACCCCATGTCTAAAAAACACAAAAATTAAATAAAATTGCTAACCAGATACTGGAGAAATGAATGGCCAAAACAAGAACACTAGGGATCCTCGGAGCTCAAACATCTGGGGGCAAGCAGTGACCACGGCGTTCCAAGCTCAGCAGAGACCCTGGAGAGGCATCTCCCAGGCCTTGGAGGGCTGCCTGGCCCTGCCCTGTGGTACCTCTGGAGCACGGGGGAGAAGAAGCGGCGTCCAAAGCTGGGCCCAGGCTTCCCAGGAGCAGCTGCTGTGTGGTTGCTGCTGACACTCTGGGTGTTCAGAGGAGGGCCTCAGGTCCCGGCTGCGGAAGTGTGGGGGCCAGTCGGCTGGTGCTTGTTTTCCTAAGGGCAGGATGAGACGAGTGCCCGAAGTGTGAAAGCAAAATCTGCAAAGTGGAGCCAACTTCCAGGATGAAGAAACATTGCTGGGACGATTTGGACAGGAGAACACAGGACGTCATGAGGACTGGTTTCTTTCCCCTCTTGCTGGCTGACAGCCTCCTTCTAGTGCCCCTCCTGGCAGAGCCTGACGGGGTCCTGACAGCAAAGCAGCCCTAGTGTCACAACTCAGAGGACAGGAGTGTGGGCTGGGGGCTGAGGCAATTGCTTAAAAACGGGTGCAGGGCCCTCCCGTGGCCATTCAGTGTCCACACAGCATTTCACTCACATCTGAACTTCCATTAAACAGCAGGAACATTTTGCTTTTCCTAAGAACGTGTTGGTGTCCACACAACGCTGGCCTTCAGCAGCCATAGCACTGCCTGTGGGCACTGTCATCCCTCATGTACAGTCACAATCTTGACTGAATGGCAGCCTCCACCACTGGGGTATGTAAAATGATAAGAGGATGGAGAGAGGACAAATTAGCTTCCACACAGGGACATACACACCCCCCAACATGGCAATTGATCATGAAGACATCATTGGAATTTAGAACCTTCTTCTTCATTTTTGATTCCCTGTGTCCTTTGCCCCCACCTTTCCAGGGTCTGGTTTCTGAACTGACACTGTGAAAGAGCTGGCGTCGTAATGAGAACACCTGCTTCCGGGCAACGGAATAACACAGGACCTGTCAGCTCCACAGATATCAGCCCATCACTGCCCTTCTTCTGCTAGAAAAGAAGTTCCTTGATCAGAAGCGATGCTATGCAGAATACTCTGGGGTATGAGGCATTCTGCACATAGATGGCAGAGCTGTCAGATGTGCGTGGGCAAGGAAGGCAAATTCAAATCTAGAAATGGTGTCTATTGCAGTGAGGTCAAATTGCCATGCCGTTCATTACAAAAGGGATCCGATCTAAAAACCTGCTTCTAGGAGGCTGGTAGCAAAAGGAAAGGTGCCATGTTGGGGCCCAGAATGAGTTTCTGCTGATGGAAGACTGGCCACTCAGTGGTGGTGGTAACCACGTCGGCTTGGTGAGGATACAAGATTGGCCACTCAGTGGTGGTGGTAACCAGGTCGGCTTGGTGAGGGTACATCCGTGTTGGTGCACCTACGCATAACCTCTGTCCCTACAACTGTGACCACGTTGTCCACACTCCATCGAGCAAGCATCCCAGCTGTTCCACAAAACGCGATGTTCTGTGGAATGTGAAGTTGGTTAAGATCTCTGTAGATTATATTATGCAGGAGGAGAAATGATGGAGTTCTGAGGCAAGATTGTTGAGATGCACTGTTGTGGCCCTGGAATGTACACAGCCACTTTTTGTGGTCCTTGCAACTTCTTACAGAGAAAAAATACTTTTTTCATGTCAATAAGTGCATATTAGGGCCAGGCGCGGTGGCTCACATCTGTAATCCCAGGACTTTGGAAAGGCCAAAGCAGGTGAATCACTTAAGATCAGGAGTTCGAGACCAGCCTGGCCAATATGGTGAAACCCCATCTCTACTAAAAATATAAAAATTAGCCGGGCATGGTGGTGGCAGGTGCTTGTAATCCCAGCTATTCCGGAGGCTGAGGCAGGTGAATTGCTTGAACCCAGAAGGCGGAGGTTGCAGTGAGCAGACAGGTGCACCATTGCACTCCAGCCTGGGCAACAGAGAGAGACTCTATCTCAAAAACAAACAAACAAACAAAAAACTGAATATTAGGTATAAAAGGCTATGCCGATTTGTTCCACTAAGGATGAGCACGTCTGTAACAGCCACTGTGGTTCGAGTCACCATCTGATTAACTGCACAATAATGCACAATAATTTTCCATCTGGATGACCCATGGGTGACAATTAATTTTAGAATTATCTCTAAATGAATATATACGTCAGTCTTCTCAACCTTCACCCAGATGCACCTGTGATCACCTACTACAGCAACCCTGCATAGGAGAAGAAAAAATATTCAAAGCTTTTAGGAATTAAAATTATTCTCTATTGACTTTTTCAAAAAAAGACCACCTGGAGAACCTGCTGATCAAACAAGGCCAAGTTTATTCCTTTGCAGTAAAGGTAAACACCACCATGACCACATTTTAGCAGCATTTCAGAAGTGGAAGATCAAGGGTAGATGTGTAGGAGTGTTAGGATCTGGATTTGAGAAGCTGGAAGTGGCTTGGTGGGCATGAGATGTGAGGAGTCTTAATCAGAAAACAGTTGCCTGATAAGCAGTATTCTGGTTTTGTGCCACTGCACTCCAGCCTGGGTAACAAAGCGTGACCCTGTCTCAAAAACAGACAAACAAATTACAGGATTACAGGTGTGAGCCATCCTCCCCAGCTGAAACTTAAAATATTTTAATTTTTACAGATTGGGTCTCTGCCTGTTGCCCAGGCTGGAATGCAGTGGTGCAGTCATAGCTCTCTGCAGCATCAAACTCCTGGGCTCCAGCGATCATTTCACCTCCACCTTCCAAGTAGCTGGGATTACAGGCATGAGCCACCATGCCTAGCCTAAAGCAATTTTTCATATTCGCACAGGCAGGAAACTGACCTACCTGATTGGAATGAAGATTTGTCACATGTATGATGCAAAATCTCCCCATCAGTTGAATGAACAACTTGATGGGAAAAGATTTGGTAAGGAAGTTGGGGGAAAAAAAAAAAAAACTGGCCTGTGCATATTTTAAACCATTATTGTAGAAAATTTCAAGCACACACAAAAGGGAAGCAAGTATCACAAATCCCATGTCGCCTCACACGCAAAAGCTTCCCGGTTCAAAACCAGGCAGAAACAGCTGCTTCCACTTTTTCCTTCATTACTTCGAATTTATGACATTAGGGATTAGAACATCCCACTGTTATCTCCACCTGGTTACAGAGGCGCAAGGAGAAAAAGGCATCTACACCATTGCCTTCCCACATCAAGCATCAGCACCTTTGAAGAACTCAGCCCACCTCACTTGCTGTGGACACTGCACAGATGACCTCGGCACAGAGTCCGTCCACTCCACAGCTGCAGGCTGCCAGATGGAATCCCGGACCTGCTCTGCGACTGCAGGTGAGCAGGGACCTTAGAGATCATCTCGTTCACCGTCTCATTTTGTTGACGTGAAACAGGCTCAGGGATGGGAGTGGCTGGCCTGTGGTCAGAGAGCAGGTCCCTAAACTGTGCCCAGGACCCAGTTGGCACAGCCTCCAGGCCCAGGCAGCACTGGAACTGAAACCAAATGGATTTCCAAAGGGCAGAGGCAGAGCTAACCTGGTTGCTTCTCCTGGATTCATTGGAACAACCAGCTAAGCAGCCCCAGAAGATCACTTCCTTCCACCTTCTGCCTAAAATGCCACAGGATGGTCCCACTTGTGAAAGCCTCTAGAGTCTCCCTTTGCCTTCTGGACTCTGCCTCGCTACTCAGCTGGAGTCCTGAGGCCTGAAAGACCTTGCTAGTGCTGAACTGTGTCCCCCTGAAAATTCATATGTTAGAGCTCCAACCCCTAGGACCTCAAAATGTGACTGTATTTGGAGATAGGGTCTTTAAAGAGGTGATTATACCAAAATGAGGTCACTAGGGTGGGCCCAAATCCAATTTGACTGGTGTCCTTATAAGAGGAAATTTGGACAGAGCCATTCCACAAGAGGAACCGGGACGTCCAGGGGTTGTGAAACTCAAACCCTCAGAGCCAGCGGAGGAGCTGACTGGCCCAGGCGGCCCCTGCAGAGGGCCCGGACACTCAACACCACAACCCTCCTGCAGCCCCATGTGCTCACCAACAGAAGCTTTACTCTCCTTAGATTATAAAAGACAGCTGTAGAAAATAAAAGCCAGTGCCCCATCTCCTCAAACACCAGGACTTTCCACATCACACAACACAGCAGCACACACTGATGCCTCCTGCAGACACACAGTTGGGGGGATGTGCCCGTGTTGACAATAAACTGGATCTTATGATGGGTCCTCATTTCGTTTCTGTAAAACACACTTCTTGTTTTTTTTTAAACCCATCTATTGGCAAGGTCTCCATTCCAGCAGTTTTGGGTTGAATGACTTCCATCACGCCCCTCCCAGCTTCAGTCTTGCGGTGGCTGCTCACCTCCTTCATTTATTTGGCATCTCCTTAAATTTACTCTTATCTGTATTAATTATATAACTACTTTAGCTTAATTACAAGCAACACTAGCAAGAACTTCAAGTTTCAAGGTGCAAGTTACCTGCCCTCCAAGGTTGCATTAAAGCGTTACCTAAACATTAAGCATGCTCTGGGTCACAGGGATCACTTTGCACAATGCAACTGTCACCTGAGCTGCTCCCTGGGAAACACTAACTGCCTCATTGCTGTGTTTGGGGGTGTGTTTTTATGTCCTAGCATTCCGTAACAGCTTTACTGGGGCACAATTTAATACAAAACAATCTACTGATTGTAAGTCTACAGCTCAGTGGTTTTTAGTCACTGTACACAGTTCTGCAACCAGCACAAAACTCCACTGTTAAAACAGTTCCTTTGCTAGAAAAATGTTCTGCATGCCCATCTGCAGCCAGCCCTGCTCTTGGCCTCCAGCCTAGACAACCTGCTTTCTGTCTGTACTGATCTACCTTTTCTGTAAATTTCATATAAACTCCACTCATAGAAACGATGTGAGTGGAATTGCTATGTTGTAAGTTTCACTTTGCTACACCAAAAGGTTAAACAGGGATACTATACAACCCACGAACTCCACTCCTCGGTATATACTCAAGAGAACTGAAAACGTGTTTATGTGAAGAATTGTACTCAAAATGTTTATGGTATCGTCGTTCATGATAGCCAAAAAGTGGAAACAACATAAATGTCCATCCATTCATGAATGGATAAACCAAATGTGTATTGAGGAGGCCTCGTTGTCTGGGGTAATACTTGAGGTCCGTTGTCTCATGGTCATGGAGATCAAGGATGTGAACACACACAGAGTGAGATGAAAAGCAGAAGTTTTGTTTTGTTTCTGAGATGGAGTCTCACTCTGTCGCCCAGGCTGGAATGCAGTGGTGTGATCTCAGCTCACTGCAACCTCTGCCTCCCAGGTTTGACAATTCTCCTGCCTCAGCCTCCCAAGTAACTGGGATTACAGGCATGTGCCACCACACCCGGTGAGTTTTTGTATTTTTAATCGAGATGGGTTTCACCATGTTGGCCAGGCTGGTCTCGAACTCCTGACCTCCTGCCCGTCTCGGCCTCCCAAAGTGCTGAGATTACAAGTGTGAGCCACCGCACCTGGCCAAGAGCAGAAGTTTAATAGGAGAAAGAAAGATAACTCTCTGCTACAGAGAGGGGCCTCAGAAAAATGGGTTGTGGCTCCACAGTGAAATGCAGGGGGAGCTATTGAGGAGATGGTGAGCAGGTGGTGTCTGATCTACATCGGGCAAGAAAAACTGATTGGACCATGCATGCCATTTGCATAGGCCATGAATCTCTAGTAGTCCCCACCCTAATCTTTTACTATCAGATGGGTTCTCTGCCTGAGCTGCGCCATGTTTTCTTTTTATAGCACTTTTCTCCATTCTTTTTTTTTTTTTTTTTTTTTTGCTAGTTGTAATAATTCTTACTAGCAATAAGAAATTCAGAGATGGTGTAATCTATTAGGTCAACAGCGCACAGAGAGAACAAACAAAATGGTTTGGATCAAGCCAGAACAATCTCATTCTTAAAAATACGCACCAATTACTTGAATGTGGGTCTCATTGGAGGAAATTTTGCATTTCTGGATAGAATAATGTCTATGAGTTCATTAAGCAAAATGGAAATACGGCTTTTCAGTTAAAACACTAAAGACTTACACAGAAGTGTTGCCCTCGTCACCTCTTGGATGTAACAAAAATTAAAGATGTGAGGCTGTCCTCTTTCTAAAGCATAAGGCTTGACTTTATGTTGATAGTAATCGTTTAATCAGTACCAAATTTACATTATACTAACAACATTCTATGTATGAAATTGCACAAGTCGGCAGCATTCAAAACTACTGCAACGAGTACAATTTCTTACCTATCGGGAAAGAAATAGATGTGCTACATGTTAAATTTCCACTCCTCATTCGATTATTGTGTCCTATTCCAAACATAAACAAATACCAATAAAATATTATCCCCGCAGAAAGTTACACAAGTATAGTTATTAAAAAAAAAGAGAGATGATAAAAAATAAACAGATCTTCATTTACTTGCTCATTTAAATAAAATGCTAACGATACTAGACAAACGGAGCAGTTCAATGTTTATAAAGAAGTGATGAGGAGGCAGGGTATACCAATGCTTTTTGGTCATTAATTGAAGTATTATTAGGGCTGGTCCATACTGACAAGGCTCAGATCCCAAATTATACCCAGCCACTTCATTCTAACTAAAAAGTTGCTCAAGATAATTTTTCTCACTTTTCTGTTTAATTAAAAAGACCATTTTGGAATTTTATAATACATTTGAGTTGTCTGATAAAATAAAAACATTTCAATGAAAAATCATATCAAGGCATTCAAGAGTGTAATTGCTAGTCATATAATTTTTGGCATGTCTTTGTTTTCATAGAAAAAAAATCAATAAATACAAACCTGTTCTAAGACTTTCAAATGGTTAAATGTAACCACATATTATTAATGATATGCCACACACACACTCAAACTCAAAACATGAAGGAAAAAGAATCAGACGTCTTTCTTCTGCATTTGTTCTAGCTTTCTTCTTAGCAGACCGTAATTCTTCTTAGTTCCTGATGCCGTGGGGTCAAGCTGCAAGGAGATTTCACAGTGTTTCTTGGCCAAGTCTAGGTGTCCCCAGCGTGATAAGGCACAGCCACGTTACCACGGTAACTTGCAGAATCTGGATTTGCTTTCATTGCCTCGAGGAACAAAGCTTCAGATTCCTTGTATTTCTGGGATTTCCCCAGCACGTTTGCCAACGAGAACATGACAGAGGGATCATTAGCTATTAATTCCAGTGCCTCTCTTCCAACTGCTTCAGCTTGAGCTAAATTACCTGTATTTTCGAGCAGCGTGATCATGTTGTTCCAGGCCAGGCTGCGCTCTGGTTTCAGCTCCGGGCCACGCATTCAAGGCATCCACCTGGCGACTGAGATCAGCATACAGAGCCCGAGGCTGTGGTAACAATCTGGGCGGTTCCTTCTGTGTTTAATTGCCCTCCGGTAACTTTGCTCTGCGGCTTCCAACCGTTTCAGGCTGTTCTGCAGGATGTCTAGATCCGTCCACGCAGCAGCAAAGTCTGGCTGTATTTGAACAGCCAAAGACGGCAGCTCCTCAGCTTCCTGTAGCTCGTGCCTTTCTTTTAAGCTGTTTCCAAGATTATTCATGGCATGAACATACTTGGGAATTCATCTTACAGCTTCCCAGTGGCATCTGATGGCGGCTGTCTGGTTGCCTTTATCAGCCAGGTTGTTGCCAGTGTTGTGGGGAACCTCAGCACTGAGGACACACAGACTGGGCCTTCCACAAAGCTGCTCCTCACTCCGCCCCTGGCCGCTGCGCACCTCAGCACCTTAGCACATCGCTGAGAACAGGTTCCTTGCGGAGAGAAATGGGATAACGAGCAATCCCAGGCCCAGAGTAAGGATCCTTCTCTTGTGGCCATGTTCAGAGCACGGGGCGTGGCATGTTAGGCGGATGAGGCAGAACCGGAGTGCTGGTTCTGTAGCAGGTGCAATCACCCTCCGGTCGCTGACGGACTTGATGAGGGGGATGCAGCCCATTGACCCATCAAAACACAGTCGCCAGGGACACAGCCGCAGCCGGGCGTTTAATGAATAGCAGTAATTGTAGTTTATGGCCCTCACCGGCAGGCTGTCGGCAAAGGAGGCCGGGTTGTCCACCTCGGTGAAGGCCAGTGGGCCGTGCCTATGATCCTCCAGGTCATGTGGAGCATCCCAGCCCCTCGGGAGGTGAGCAAGGGTCACTCTGAAGAAGAGGCCCCCGTTCCTGAGCTCCAAGTTCTCTAATGACTTGTCTTATGTAGTCCCTTCTGGACAATTTCCAGAACATTGAATTCACCTGTCACCAAGATGTCAAATACCGCGTTCAAACCCAGCACGGTGATCCCTCGCTCTTTGCACAGCACGGCCACTGCTCCCAGAAAGACAGCAGCACCCAGAAGGTGGAAGAATGTGTTCCCTCCCTGTTACTTTCTCTAAGTGCTTTACAGTAGCCAAGGAAAGATAACAAGAACAACAGTATGTTGCCCATTTCTTTATTACTGTACACGTGGAAAGGAAAAAGGGAAGTGGAGCCTCTGTGTGGGCCATGTCTGGCCCTTTTCCATTGGCACGGCTGCCAGCGTTCCCCGTGCAACCTTCCAGCTGGCTTCTCTCTGTTTCAAGCTCCGTTTTCAGGCTGCTTTTGTTAGAAAAGAAATGATTTTGGAGGCTGCTTTTTGTTAGAAGGGAAATTCTGCCGAGAATGCTTTTGCCCTTACTATCTGCCTAAATAATTTCTTTCTACCTTTTGTATCAGTATATTCACATAATGCAATTTTTTTTTTTTTTTTTTTTTTTTTTTTTTTTTTGGGAGAAGGCCCCACTCTGTTGCTCAGGCTGGAATTCAGTGGTGGACTCACAGTTCACTGCAACCTTAAACTCGTGGGCTCAATATTCTTCCCACCTCAGCCTCCCAAGTAGCTGGGACCACAAGTGGGAGCCACCACACATGGCTGTTTTTTAAATTTGTTCATAGATGCAGTGTCCTCCTCCCTGCCCCACCCCGCTCGGCAGGCTTAGTGACACGAGCCTCTCCAGTTCCCACCCATGAAGGGGTCCAAAATCAAGGGAACAATCCCATCTCATCGGCAGGTCTGAGTTTTCTCCCCAATTCCAAATTAAATCAGCCCCTTTGTGGGTGAGGCTACTGATGAGGCTACTGGTTTTCAAGACCAGCCCACCCTAGGACATCAAGGCGGGGTGCCAGAATGGCAGCAGCTCCAGGCAAGAAGGCTGCAAAGTCCTGCAGTTCTAACTAGAAGTTCTGGCAGCTTTTTATTATGAGTATATTAATATATACTCATATTATTATGAGTAAATATATACTTATATTATTATGAGTATATATTATGAGTTATCATCCATTTGATGATTTGCCTTTGGTCAATTTTGAGAGCTCCGAGTGATTGTTCTTGACAATGTTATCCCATTTTATACTTTTGGGTGTGGGAACAGATTTGCCAGCTTCTGCCCTCTGCCAGGTCTAGAGGCCCACACTTCACTATTTTTGAGTGTATAAAGTGGATGGACAATGTGCTGTGTAACCACACTCCTAGTGATCACATCTGATTGTTTACTTCTAGGTTTTCTATACTACGGTGATGTAAGGAACAACCGCACATTTGTTGGAGCATATATATAGATGTTTCTGCCATCAAAGCATAATCTTTGAAACATGAACAACACATATACATACTGTGTATCTCATCAATATGTCATGTACATATACAGCAAACACATCAAAGGCAAATAGCTCATTGATGAGGGAATTGTCAGGATGGTGAGTCTGAGTCACGGGGAGTTGGAGAAGTGGGGTTATGCACTCAGGGAGGAAGAAGGATGGATATAACTGCTAAGTTTGATACAAATCAGGTTAATAAATCCCAAGGCAATAAACCTGTAGCTTCTGGGCTATCTTTTACACACAACGAGAATCATTTGGATCTCCACCACACAAGGCTACACCTTATCATCCAATGTCTCAGTGAATTTTAATAAGTAGTAAACAGCAAGTCACAGAAAGCTACCTTCCCCTGTGGCTGATGTTCTGCACGCAGCAGCAGCATCTCCTGGGAACTTGTTAGAAATGAAAATTCCTGGACCCCAGCCCAGACCCAGCAAACAGACTCTGAGGATGGAGCCCAGAGATAGGTGTTTTTTATTTATGTTTTATTTTTTTTGAGACAGGTTCTTCTCTGTCACTCAGGCTGGAGTGCAGTGTCACAATCATAGTTCACTGCAGCTGTGGCTAAGTTTTTTTAATTTTTTGTAGAGTACTAGGGTTTCCCCTTGTTTCCTGGGTGGGTCTTGAACTCCTGGCCTCAAGGGATCCTCTGGCCTGGACCTCCCAAATTGCTGGGATTACAGGCATGAGCCACCGCACCTGGCCTGAGATTTTAAGTATCTTAACACACTCTCAACCAGGTGTGTGAGTCATGCCTGCAATCCCAGCACTTTGGGAGGCTGAGGCAAGTGGATCACCTGAGCCCAGGAGTTCAAGACCCACCTGGGCAACATGGGGAGACCCCTGTCTCTACAAAAAATACAAAAATTATCCAAGTGTGGTGGCAAGCACCTGTGGTCTCAGCTACTGGGGAGGCTGAGGCAGCAGCACTGTTCTATTGCATAGTAGTCCAAACTGGAAACTTCCCCGATATCCATCTGTGGGGAATGGATACATAAGGTGTGATGGTGACAATAGTAAACGTCCACCTGAGCCTTGAGCTCCTAGGAAATGGTGACTGTTAAGAAATCCTCCACCCTCTAAAGCAGTTTGGAAATTTTTCAAGGAACTTAGAACTACCCTTTGACCCAGTAATCTCATTACTGGGTTTACATCCAAAAGAAATAATTGTTTCACCAAAAAGACACATGGCACTTGTGTTTTCATTGCAGTGCTATTCATGATAGCAAAGCCACGGTGCCAATCCATGGTGGATTGCATAAAGAAAGTGTGGCACATATACACCACGGAATACGACACAACATAGAAAAGAACGAAATCACGTCCTTTGCAGCAACATGGGTGCAGCTGGAGGCCATCATTCTAAGTGAGTTAATGAAGGAACAGAAAATCAAATACTGCATCTTCTTACTTGTAGGTGGTAGCTGAACACTGGGTAGTCATGGACATAAAGATGGCAACAAGGGCTGCTGGGGGCTACTAGGCGGGAGGGAGGAAGGGAGAGGGGAGGGCTGTGAAACTAAACAGGGTGCTATGCTCAGTACCTGGGTGAGGGAGTTGTTCGTACCCCAAGCCTCAGCACCACACGGTATACCCAGGTAACAAACCTGCACATATACCCCTTGAATCCGAAATAAAAGTTGCAATTATTAAAAATAGAAGAAACACCCCACCCTCCTGTAGGCCTTTCCCCTGCCACATGGGTAAGGCTCATGGTGAACCCCTGTTGACCAACGGTGAGGCCAGATCCAGACCCTCCAAATTCCCGATCTTCAACTCATGAGTGACTAGCTGAACTGTTTGTCCATACTGAACAATCTGGATAAAATGCCTGTTGACTTGTCCATACTTTAGTCAGGCTTCCTGGTTCCCCGCAGGCTGTGACCTTGGCCCACCTTGAGCAGCACAGAAATCCCCCTAACAGCTCCTCCTCAGAATCTCAATTTCAGGAGAAAACACTCCCTGATCCACTGTCCCATCTGTCACTGCTCATCCCACTCCACCCGCCCCGGTCTTTCTAGCCGTGCTGACTCCTCCCTGCAAATGTGAAGGCCTCTCTGTAGCCTGGGATAGAGGTTCTTGCTGTCAAAGGAGTGGACCTCCTACTGCAACAGCCCCCTCCCTACTGCAGTGGGCTCTCCTTAGGCTGGAATGCAGTGGTGCGATCTCAGCTCACTACAGCCTTGATCTCCTGGGCTCAAGCAATTCTCCTGCCTCAGCCTCCCCAGTAGCTGAGACCACAGGTGCTTGCCACCACACCTGGTTAATTTTTGTATTTTTTTGTAGAGCCCGGGGTCTCCCCATGTTGCCCAGGTGGGTCTTGAACTCCTGGGCTCAAGTGATCCACTTGCCTCAGCCTCCCAAAGTGCTGGGATTACAGGCATGACTCACGCACCTAGCTGAGAGTGTGTTAAGATACTTAAAATCTCAGGCCAGGCGCAGTGGCTCATGCCTGTAATCCTAGCAATTTGGGAGGTCCAGGCCAGAGGATCCCTTGAGGCCAGGAGTTCAAGACCCACCCGGGGAAACAAGGCAGAAGGTCCTTGCACGGGTCTTTGGTGACCACAGTGGGGTGGGTGCCCTGTGCAGATCCCTCCACCCAGACCAGACGCACCCCTCGATCGATCGGGAGCACAGCCTGCACTGAGCCCCTCAGTAGGCACTGCCCTGGGGAAGGGAAATGCCTCACCCAGGGCCACGCCTCCTCCCTGGAAGCAGCCAGAACCCAAAGACTGATTGGAACGGGGAACAAAGGCCAGGCCCTCCCACCTCAGCCTCACGTTCCTGCAGGCTCCTCCCAGCACCCCTGGGGTGGGCTGAGGCCTCAGTGGTAACCGGCTTGCCACTCAGTTCCTCCCTCTGCCCAGTCATGCTTCCCTCCCTCCCTTGAGGATGTGATCCCAAGAGCACTCCCCCAGAAACTTCCTGCATAAAGCTCTGCTTCAAGGCCGGGCGTGATGGCTCACGCCTGTAATCCCACAACTTTGGAGGGCCAAGGCAGGTGGATTGCCTGAGCCCAGGAGTTCAAGACCAGCTTGCACAACATGACAAAACCCTTTATTTACAAACAACAACAGGGAAAAAAAAAAAAAACACAGAAAAAAAATTAGCATGGCATGGTGGTGTGCACCTATAGTCTCAGCCACTTGGAAGGCTGAGGTGGGAGGATCGCTTGAGTCTAGGAGGAGAAGGCTGCAGTGAGCTGTGATTGAGCCACTGCATTCCAGTGTGGACAACAGAGCAACACGCTTCCCAAAAACACAAACAAACAAAACAAAAAAACCAAGTCTCCGCTTCAGAGGCATCTGCTGGGAGCCCAATGAGCCCAACCTGAGAGTCGGCGTGAGCTTACAGTGGGCATCACGCAAGTCATGGCGCTGGGGCATTGTCTGCGTGAGGTTCCCATTGTGGGTCATCAGAGACAGACCTGAGCGTGCGTCCAGGTCAGCCCCAGCACACCCTAGGAGCCTCGGTGTCTTCACCAGTAAACAGACAACAGAACCTACCATGCAATGACCATGAAGAGTCTAGGAGTTAGCACCTGCCGGCCCAGGGAACAGTCATTCAGGATTGCTGGGGTTAAGTAGCAACGCTGTCCCACAGAGGCAGGTGGGCATGGCCACGAGGGGTGCGTGGGGGTGAGGGGCACTAGTACCCAAGTGTCTGTCTGGTGGGACCCTCCCACTTCGTACCCTGCCTGGTTTCCTCATCTGCAAATGAGTTGATCTAGAATCTTCTTTCTAGGTCTGGATTGAGGGCCAAGCACATGGAGACTGGGAAGGAGTGTGCGGAATGGGTGGGCTACTGAGCGCTTGGGAAAGGGCAGCTGCCTCCAGGGCAAGCCTGTCTCCCAGGGTCTGGAGGGCCTCAGGGCTGCAAACCGCCCCTCAAATCAGCCTCTTCCTATGGGCTCGGGAGACACCCAGTGCTCCACCCAGATCGGGCCTTCTGGGAGAGGGGTGACCCCATCTGGCAGTTGAGAAACTTGCAAAATGTCAGCCTACAATGAAGTCTTTGGGTCTCAAATCAGAAGAGATCATGTAGCTGGTGGAAGGCAGTTAAGTTTTGGCGTCCGGACACCTGCACTTGAATCCCACATGGATTTGAGTCACCTCTTGGCTGTGTGACTGTGGGCAAGTTAAATGCCTCTATCGTGGGCACAAGGATAATGAAGCCTGCCACCTGGGGTTTTAGTTAAGATTAGAGTTTGGAAGTTCACTGTGAATGCCTGGCATATAGCAGGTGCTTAAATAAGGAGCAGCTAGCATTTACAAGCATCAGGATTTTTTTCTGTAGGATGTAAATTTTCAGATCCAAATGCTAGCACATTCATTTTGGCCAATGGAACAAAAGGAAAACATTTTGCATTGAGGCTGTACTAGGAAAGCCAGGATACAAGGTCACAGGGATCAACCAGGGGCCACAACAACTTCTGAAAAAAATAAGTTTTTTTTTTTTTTTTTTTTGAGATGGAGTCAGATGGAGTCTCGCTCTGTCGCCCAGGCTGGAGTGCAGTGGCCAGATCTCAGCTCACTGCAAGCTCCGCCTCCCGGGTTTACGCCATTCTCCTGCCTCAGTCTCCCGAGTAGCTGGGACTACAGGCGCCTGCCAGCACGCCCAGCTGGTTTTTTGTATTTTTAGTGGAGACGGAGTTTCACCGTGTTAGCCAGGGTGGTCTCGATCTCCTGACCTCGTGATCCGCCCGCCTCGGCCTCCCAAAGTGCTGGGATTACAGGCGTGAGCCACTGCGCCCTGCCCAAAAATAAGTTTTTAAAGAGCAGCCCTGACATTGGGAAGCTGGTGTGCCGCTCACAGCCGCACCATACTGTTCTCCTGCTGGACATAAGCAGCCCCACAGAACGCCAGCCCCAGACAGAGCGACCTGGAGACAAAGATGAAAGGAGACCAAGCCAGGCCACTTCATCACTTCGTCTAAGCACAGATGTGAGAAGTTCACTGCACCACCCACAAAGCACCAAACACTCCCAGCCAAAACCAGTGGCTGTTTCTTCTTTGTCAGTTACAGCCTATTCTTCCCTCTAGTCTTCCCTTCTCATAGATTAGGTATCATTTATCAAGACACCCAGTCATGGAACCGCCCTCACTTTCTAACAGCATCTAGTTTAAAGCAAAGTCAGACATTGCCCTCAAATCCCCAGCTAAAGCCCAAATCCTATTAACACCTTCTAAGACCCTGTTCCCGGGAGACACCCACAATTCCCTGAAGTGTGTGTTCTCCTTCACTGCAATGAGCAATAATCCCAACTTGATCAACTGCCTGTGCGTCCCTGGTGGTCTTTGGCTGGAGGGCATCGATGGCTCCTAAGCTTCTGGAAGTATTCTATGTTCCTGCTTTTGTCATCCCTTATCTGTTACTCATTAATGATCAGTTGTTCAAAATGAAGTGCAAACAAGCCAGTGGGGTGGGGTGGCACATTCCTGTACTCCCAGCTACTGCTTGAGCCCAGAAGTTAGGGTACAGCCTGGGCAATGCAGCAAGACCCCATCTCTAATAATAAACCCCAACCCCCCCTTACTCAATGAAGTCCCATAGACTTGTCCAGAGCACTGAAGAGGCTGTGTCCTCTCAGAAGGGTGGGCTGCAGCTTTAGAAAGAGACAGAAAGGAGGTGGAGCTCCTACAGACAACCATGGAGGCGGGCACAGCAGGGATGCTCCGGAATCAACACCCCAGGAATCCTAAGGAAGGAATGAAGGATCTGCTGCCCCTGTCTGGTTCCCTGCATGGTCCTGTCCATCACTTGACATTCCTGTGAAATTGCACCAAGTGGCCCATCTAAACCTTGGTCATAGCCTGCGGCTTTTGTGGCAGCCACGAGGAAGGACAGACAGGCTCTAGGTGTGCAGTGGTGAGCAGACAGGCCAGGTCCCTGTGGTCATAAGCTTACAGCCAAGGGCAGGAGACAGTGACAAACCAGGTGTTACAGTTTAACTTTATCACTGTTAAAAATTAAGGGACATCCAGGTGCAGTGGCTCATACCTGTAATCCCAGCACTTTGGGAGGCCAACATGGGCAGATCACTTGAGGTCAGGAGTTCAAGACCAGACAGCCAATATGGCGAAACCCCATCTCTACTAAACATACAAAAATTAGCTGGGCGTGGTGATGGGCACCTGTAATCCCAGCTACTCAGGAGGCTGAGGCAGGAGAATCTCTTGAACCTGGGAGACAGAGGTTGCAGTGAGCAGAGATTGCACCACTGCACTCCAGCCTGGGTGACAGAGCGAGACCCTATCTCAAAAATAAATCAAGGGACAACCTCAGTGAAAATACGTGCAACACATGTAATGATTAGGAGATAATATACACATTACATATAAAATATAACAAATGTCTGGAATATTTATATTTATATATTATATTTATAAGCATTTATATTTATATATTAAGTACATGTAAAGAATTCCTAAAAATTGGTTAAACCATTAAAACCTGCATGGGGGGAAATAGCAAAGGATATGAACAGGCAATTCATAGAACAAAATAAGTGGATGTATAAAAAATATACTCAGTTAAAACAATAGTGAGACATTTCCTGCTTAGCCAATTGCCAACGTTGCAATGATTTATAGAACCCACCAAGGGCAAGAAACTGGGGTCCTAGCACCCTGCTTGTGGGAGCACAAGGGGTTCACCTTCTAGAGGGCGGTTTGGGAGGAACTATAGACAGGAAAGAAACCTTTCTTTTAAACCAGACTTTCAGGGCTAGGAAAGTCTTCTGAAAATCCCAGTAGAAAGAAATCTGCACAAAGACAAGTCTCCATGTGTTACTAACTGTAATAACTTTGGTTCGGGGGCAGGAAGAACCAAGAAGATCAATGGAGTGGAACTGAATGCACAGAACCCACAAAGAGACCAAAATGTGTTTGGGAATTGAGCACATGGTAATGGAGTTTCAATGGAGAGAACAGTGACCTATGCAATAGAAAACCAAGTCAAAAGTGAGAAAAATTAATGGTGGGGATAATGCTGTGGTTAAAAAAAAAAAAAAAAAAAGGAAAGTGGGACTGCATGGGACTGGAGGGAGAGGTAGGTTGGAACAAGTTTGATTTTTTTCCCTTGCCCTTGGTCGGCAAACTACCCTCCAGCCAAATCCAGCTTACAAGCTATTTTCTACTGCCCAGTGAGCTAAGAACATTTTTTACACTTTTACCGCTTAAAAAAATTAAAAGAATAATATTTCATGACATGTGAAAATTAGATGAAATTCAAATGTTGGTGTCTGTGAGTCAAGCTCCGTCGGTACACAGCCTCTCCCTCTCGTTATGTGTCACCTTTGCTGGCTTTGGCACTAAAAGGGCAGACGTGGGTCCTTCCAACAAAACTGAAAAGTTTCTGTATGTGGCCCTTGCAGAGAAAGGCTGCAGACCCCAGCTTTAGAGAAAGGAGGTATGAGATTTTAGGCTTTGGTGTGGGTGGCTGGGGAGGTCCCTTGGTTCAGGAAATGATGATTCCAAGAGCTGTTGTTGTCTGGGGTGCTATCCTCCTCCTCCGTCCACCCCGTATCTAAGGCATTCTGAGCGCTTGCTGGGCAGTCAGTGCCGGTGCTGTCCTCCTCCTCCGTCCACCCCGTATCTGATGCATTCTGAGTGCTCGCTGGGCAGTCAGTGCAGGGCGGAACAGCAGTCACGTGTCGCTTCCCAAGACATAACAGTCACGGGCCCCTTAACAAGGATGCAGTCCGAGTCTGAGAAATGATCGTTAGGTGGCTCCTGGCATGAACATCACAGAGTGCCCTCACACCAGCCTAGACAGTGTACTTCCTGCACCCCTAGGCTGGGTGGCATAGCCCGTCACTCCAAGTGACGTCTGTGCTATAACAGTACCACGGCTATGACATCACCAGGCCATAGGAGTTTTTCAGCTCCATCATGATCATGGACCACTGTCTTGTATGTGTCCCTCCTTGCCTGGAAGGTCGCTGTGCAGCGCATGATGGCACTCCCATGTCAGGGGGCGCCTCGCTGGACCGTCTCGTGCCATTGCCCACTGTCTGCCATCCTGTTACTGCTTTTCCACCTTTTCTTCCTCTGTGCATGTTACCCCAAACTCTGCAGGGACTACCGCTCGCCCAACATGCATTCTGGAACCTTCTACAATCCTGTCCCACTGCCCCTGAGCAGAAGCGGCAAGCAAGGGTCACCGCAGCCCAGGCGTTGCCTCTGTCTTGGCCCTCTGTCCGGGTCGACAGGCATCTTCCCCTCCCCAGGGTGGAGTTTCTGTCTCCCCAGCTGAGAGCCTTTGTCTTGGTTCAGGTTGCTATAACACAATACCATGCGCTGGGCGGCTGAAACAATGAACACTAATTTCTCACCGTTTTGCAGGCTGGAAGTCTAGATCGGGTGCAGCACAGTGGAGTTCTTGGTACGGATCCTCTTCCTGATTTATGCCCAGCTGCCGTCTCACTGTGTCCTCATGAGAGAGGGAGAGGAACCAGCTCTCAGTCTCAGTTCTGTCTCACCGTGAATCTGAGAGTGCGCTGAGGCCAGGAATCTTTGTCCCCAGGCACAGCTACTCCAGAGGCCAAGGTGGGAGGATTGCTTAAGTCCAGGAGGTTGATGCTGCACTGAGCTGTGATTGCATGACTGCACTCCAGCCTGGGAGACAGAGCAAGACCCTGTCTCAAAAGAAAAGAAAGAAAGAGAAAAAAGAAACGGAAGTTTTCATGCCCAATGTGGCAGCATAAGGGGGCATGGGAGACCTGACGAG
Organism: Rhinopithecus bieti; assembly: GCF_001698545.2. NCBI lineage: Eukaryota > Metazoa > Chordata > Mammalia > Primates > Cercopithecidae > Rhinopithecus > Rhinopithecus bieti. The sequence continues at coordinate 373,624 of NW_016814426.1, read as the reverse complement.
AGGGTGTGGCAGAGAGAGGAGACGGCGGCAGCGGAACTGTCGGGTTGACAGTGGGCATGGGGGTTGAACAGCAGGGATGCGCTGGCACCATTTCTGAGGGAGGGCACATTTGGGAGAAGCTGCTTGAGGAATGGGAGGCCATGAGTTCGTGCGTGGAGCTGGAGCTTCAGGGCCTGGAGAAATTGGAGTGGAGATGACAGAGGAAGTATCCATATCATATCCTCGGTTTGCCCAAGAGATGTCTGTGCCACCATGTTGACTGCAGCACTATTCACAATAGCCCAGATATGCGAGCAAAACAAGCGGCCATCAGGGAAGGAGTGGGTGGAGACAATGTAGGGGATGTGCACAACAGAGCACCACTCAGCCTTAAAAAGAAGATAGTCCTGTCACTAGTGACAACATGGACGCCTGGGGGACATGTTAAGTGACATACCGACGACCTCACTCCTATGTGGAGGCTAAAAAGTGTAACTCATAGAAGCAGAGAATAGAATGGTGGTTGCCAGAGGCTGGGTGGTGGGGAGGGGTGGATAAAGGAAGATGGTCAGGATACAAAATTTCAGTTAGACAGGAAGAAAAGATTCAAGAGAGATCTGTCTTTGTAGCCATGGTGGTGGATGATGCCGCCCAGGGAGAGAGCGCGGATGAGAACAGAGGTCAGGCCTGTGTCTGTGGAATTCCAACATTTAAGAAAGGTAGGCCGGGCGCAGTGGCTCACGCCTGTAATCCCAGCACTTTGGGAGGCCGAGGCGGGTGGATCATGAGGTCAGGAGATCGAGACCATCCTGGCGAACACGGTGAAACGCTGTCTCTACTAAAACTACAAAAAATTAGCTGGGTGTGGTGGCAGGTGCCTGTAGTCCCAGCTACTCGGGAGGCTGAGGCAGGAGAATGGCATAAACCCAGGAGGCAGAGCTTGCAGTGAGCCCAGATCGCGCCACTGCACTCCAGCCTGGGCAACAGAGTGAGACTCTGTCTCAAAAAATAAATTAAATAAATAAATAAACAAACAAACAAAAGAAAGGTAGAGGAAGAGGAGAGTCAGACTGAGGCTCAGGAGGTGGGAGGGAACTGGAGGAGGTGTCATAGTTCAGGTCCACTCTGTTGAGGCTTCAGAGAACTGACAAAGGTGGGAACTGAAAAACGCTCGTGGCTTTAGAAGCACGGAGGCCACCTGCGACTGTGGCGAGCGCTGCGCTGCGTCCCGTCCATCCCTCCCTCCGGAGTCATTCATCAGCTGATAAAGGCGTTGCCCCGGCTCTGCCTGGAGCTGGCACTGAGCAGCACTCTCGCCAGCATTCCAGGGGCACAGCGGGACCAAATCAAGTAAGCTCCCTGCCCCAGGGGAGACACAGGCACTGAAAAAAGAAACAAACCATGACGTACATGATCTCAGCTACTGATCAAGGTCAATCCAACATTTGAAAAATCTATCAATGACATTCACTGTATTAACAAACTAAGAAAAGCCATAGGATCATCCCAGCAGTTGCAAAGCAGCATTTGACAAAATGGAATATCCACTGTGATAAAAGCTGTCAGGCAAGGAGAAACAGCAGTGAACTTTCTCAACCCAATAAGGGGCATTAATGAAAATCCTACAGCTAACATCATACTCAATGGTGAAACACAGGGCGCTTTCCCCCAAGATCAGGAGCCAGCCAGGGATGTTGACTCTCGCCACTTCCAGTCAACATAGCACTAGAGGTTCTAGTCAGTGCGATAAGTGAGAAAAAGAAATTAAAGGCATCTAGGTTAGAAAGAAGTAAAATTGTCATTATTCACAAGGACGTGATGTCTATGGAGAAAATCCAATGGAATCTATGAAGAGCTACTAGAACTAATAATACTAGAGCTAACAGATTCCAACGGAAGCTACAAAGAGCTCCTAGAACGCATATTACGTGTGTGTGTGGTGATTTTAGCAAGGTTGCAAGGTACCAGATCAATATGCTAAACTAATTTGTATTTCTGAATACTCCCTGCACTAGGCTGTTTTTGCATTCCTATAAAGAAATACCCGAGGCTGGGTAATTGATAAGAAAAGAGGCTTCATTGGCTCATGGCTCTGTAGCCTGTGCAGGAAGCATTTTGCCAGCATCTGCTTCTGGTGAAGATTCAGGAAGCTTCCAATAACGGCAAAAGACAAAGAGGGAGCAGGCACATCACATGGCGAAAGTGGGAGCAAGAGAGAGCGAGAGGGGAGGTGCCACACACTTTTAAAAACCATATCGGGGAGAACTCATAATTGGGAGGACAGCACCAAGGCCATGGTGCTAAACCATCCATCAGAAATCCATCCTCATGATTCAATAACCTCCCACCAGGCCCCACCTCCAATACTGGGAATTACATTTCAACATGCATTTTGATGAGGACGTAAATACAAACTATATTACCACCCTTAAACAACTGGAAATTGCTTTGTGTTTGAGAAATAAAAGAAACTGCTGAATTCTGTTCTGTAGCTTTGGTTGTACACTTGAGCGAAAATCAAAAGGTTATGTTAATTTCTGAATAATTATAATTATAAAAAATGGTGCAGACACAACCTTCACTTTGCAAGCATTGCAGAGTTAAGTATTTTTGGGGAAATTATAAACGATTAAATCGTTTCCCAACGAGCTCCACCAGCTCATTCTGGGCAGTCCCCAGACATAAGCTTGTGAAAACTCTAGCCAGGCAACTTACCCACAGGAGAAAAAAGACTCCCTGTTTCAAGATGGGCTGTGGTGCTTCTCTCCTTTCTCCTCTTTTTCTTTTATAAACCCTACATTCGCCTGCATTCAAGAAAATCAGCCAACTAATTGGTTTCTATGTGTTTGTGTTCAAGTGAACGTCCACATTCACTTAGCTATGCTGTGTCTCTGAGCTACTCTCTGACTCTGCAACTCTCTCCTTTCCAGTGGTTGCACTGTACTCTGTATTCTTTGGACTGGCTGTGTGTGGGTAAAGGCAAAAAGTGCAGATTGAAAAATCAGTTGGAGTGGTTATTTTGTAACATATGATAATTGAAATGTGGCTGTGTAGGAAAAGGTATCTTATTATTATTATTATTATTATTTTTTTTTGAGATGGAGTCTCACTCTGTCCCCAGGTTGGAGTACAGTGGCATGATCTCAGCTCACTGCAACCTCTACCTTCCAGGTTTAAGTGATCCTCCTGTCTCAGCCTCCCAAGTAGCTGGGATTCCAGCGTGTGCCACCACACATAGCTAACTTTTGTACTTTTAGTAGAGATGGGGTTTCACCACATTGGCCAGGCTGGTCTTCATCTCCTGACCTCAAGTGAGCTGCCCACCTCAGCCTTCCAAAGTGCTGGGATTACAGGTGTAAGCCAAGGCACCCGGCCTACATCATTTTTAAAGATGCTATACTGAAATATTTAGGGATGAAATTATATAATGATTATATTTATTTTAAACATTTCAGCAAAAAAAAAAAAATACATGTAAAGCTAAATTCACAAGATTTTATTGATTGTGAAATATTGGTGGTTTATAGTTGTTCATCATACTAACATCCATGTGACTGGTATACTAAAAATCTTTTTAAATATTTATTTATTTATTTATTTATTTGGAGACATGGCCTCGCTCTGTCACTCAGGTTGCAGGGCAGTGGTGCGATTACAGCTCACTGCAGCCTTAGACTCCTGGGCTCAAGCAATCCTTCTGCCTCTGCCTCCTAACTAGCTGGGACTACAAGCATGCATCAGCATGCCCAGCTAACTTTTTTTCCTTTTCTTGTAGAGATGGGGTCTTGCTATGTTGCCCAGGCTGGTCTCCAACTCCTGGCCTCAAGTGATTCTCCAGCCTCAGCCTACCAAAGCACTGGGATTGCACAGGGGGGCCACCATGCCTGGCCTATTTGAATTTTTTTAAGGGATAAATAACTTTTATTTAATTTCTAATTTAAGCTATGGTATTTGAGGTCTCTTTGTTATGGCAGTTTATTTTATTTTTATATTTTGTTTGTTTGTGACAGGGTCTCACTCTGTCATCCAGGCTGGAGTGCAGTGGCACCATCTTGGCTCACTGCAACCTCCGCCTCCCAGTCTCCAGAGATCCTCCCACATCAGCCTCCCAGGTAACCCGAGTATCTGGGACCACAGGTGCACACTACCATGCCCAGCCAATTTTTTATGTTTTGTAGAGATGGGTTGTGCTATACTGCCCAGGCTGGTCTTCAACTTGTGAGCTCAAGTCATCTGCCTGCTTTGGCCACCCAAAGTGCTGGGATTGCAAGAGTGAGCCACCATGTCTGGCCTATTTGAAATTTTTAATTGAAAAGCAAAAATGAACAAAAAAATAATTTGGGCCCACAAATACACAGTTATTTGATTTTCACCAAAGGCACTAAAACAATTCAACATGGAAAGGAAAGTCTTTGCAACAAATGGTTCAGAAACAACCATAGGGGAAAGAAATTAACATTAATCCCAACCTCACACCAAAACAAAAAAGTTATATAAAATAGAATTTACACTTAAACATAGAAGCTAAAATTTAAAAGTTTCAGGGAAAAAAACACACACACACAGAAGAGTGTCTTTTTTTTTTTTTTTTTTTTGTTGAGGTCCCGCCCTGTCATCCGGCTGGGGTACGATCTTGGCTCACTGTAACCTCTGCCTTCCAGGTTCAAGCGATTCTCCTGCCTCAGCCTCCCAAGTAGCAGGGATTACAGGCCCAGGCCATCATGCTCAGCTAATTTTTTATTTTTTATTTTTGTACAGATGGGGTCTCACAGAACTCCTGAGTTCCAGGGATCCTCCCTGCCTCAGCTTCCCAAAGTGTTGAAATTATACAGTTTAAACAACTCAGTTCTGTGTGTGTGTGTGTGTGAGAGAGAGAGAGAGAGAGAGAGAGAGAGACAGGGTCTCACTGTGTCATCCAGGCTGGAGTGCAGTGGCGCGAATTTGGCCCAATGAAATCTCCGCCTCCCAGGCTCAAGCGATCCTCCCACCTCAGCCTCCCCAGTAGGGTAACTGGGATTACAGGTGGACTACAAGGTTTTGCCATGTCGCCCACGCTAGTCTCAAACTCCTGAGCTCAGGGGATCCACCCACCTCAGCCTCCCAAAGTGTTGGGATTACAAGCTGAGCCACTATCCAGGCCAGTTCTTTTACTGGGGGTTGGGGGGGTGGGGGGTTGTTTGTTTAATGGACAAAATATTTGAAGAGATACTTCACAAAGGAAGATAAACAAATGGTCCACAAACACATGAAAACGTGCACATCGTCATCCCTCATCAGCTAAATGCAAATTTAAACCATAGGAAAATGCTACATACCCACAAGAACATCTAGAAGTTAAAAAAAAAACAACCAGAACGTTTGGACATTGTTGATGGAGGAAAATAGTACAACCTAGTACAACCACTTTGTGGCAAAAGTTTTTTTTTTTTTTTTTTTTGAGACAAAGTCAGGCTCAGCGACAGGCTGGAGCGCAGTAGCGCGATCTCGGCTCACTGCAACACCCGCCTCCTGGGTTCACACCATTCTCCTGCCTCGGCCTCTCGAATTGCTGCGACCCTGTAGTCCGCCACCACGTCCGGCTAATTTTTTGTATTTTTAGTAGAAACGGGGTTTCACCGTGTTCGCCAGGATGGTCTCGATTTCCTGACTTTGTGATCTGCCCGCCTCGGCCTCCCAAAGTGCTGGGATAACAGGCGTGAGCCACCGCGCTGGGCCAAAAGTTTGTTTTTTTTTTTTTTCCAACTAAACATAGACATCTTCTGTGACCAGAAGTTCTACTCCTAGGCATTTACCAAAAGCATATATCCATGAAGACTTGTGCACAAATGTTCGTAGCAGCGTTATCCATAATTGCAAAAAAAGAAAATAAAAATAACCTGGA
>NW_016814426.1:350776-367597 GCF_001698545.2 Rhinopithecus bieti | reverse complement strand
TTTTTTTTTCCAACTAAACATAGACATCTTCTGTGACCAGAAGTTCTACTCCTAGGCATTTACCAAAAGCATATATCCATGAAGACTTGTGCACAAATGTTCGTAGCAGCGTTATCCATAATTGCAAAAAAAGAAAAATAAAAAAAACCTGGAGGAAGCCCAAATATCTACCAACAAGAAATGCAGCCTGGGGCCTGGGCAACATGGAGAGAGAGAGAGAGAGACACTAACGAGAGAGAGAGAGAGAGAGAGAGAGAGAGAGAGAGAGAGAGAGAGGGAGAGAGAGAGAGAGAGACACTAACCTGCAGTTTCAGCTAATCAGGAAGCTGAGGTGGGAACACAGATCCCCTGAGCCCGGGAGGTCAATGCTGCAGGGAGCCTTGATTCTGGGCCCTGCACTCAGGCCTGCGTGACTGGGCGAGAACTGATCTCAGAACAAAAGAAAGAGAGAGAGACAGAAAGAGAAAGAAAAGATAAGAAAAGAAAAAAATAAAAGAAGGAGGGGAAGGAAAGAAGGAAGGACGGAAGGAAGGGAGGGAAGGAGGGAGGGAGGAAGGGAAGGAATTGTGGGATACTATTCCGCAACTAAAAGGAACAAACTTAATCCCAGCTACTCGGGAGGCTGAAGCAGGAGAATCGATTGAACCCGGGAGACAGAGACTGCAGTGAGCAGAGATTGCGCCACTGCCGCTCCAGCCTGCACGACAGAGTAAGACTCCGTCTCCAAAAAAAAAAAGGCAGTGGGGCGAGGACAAGCTGCCGGTAAACTCAACAATGTAGAGGAATCTCAAAAACATTATGCTGAGTGAATGAAGCCTTACGCCAGAATAAGTGGAAGATAAATCACTATAAACTGGTAATACCTTTCTGGAGAGTAATTTGCTGATGTGTATCTTTAAAAGTTACAGAAATTTGACCCATTAATTCTACTAGATATTTCTCCTAAGGAAATCATTATGATGTTATACAGAGATTGAGCCACAAGGATAATCTTGCAATATTATTTACAGTTGAGAAAAAAAGAAAGAAAAAGAAACACCTGGTAACAATCCAAATGTCCCACAAGTGGCTGCTTATATAGGTTAGAGCTCTTCCAAACAACAGAACAATGAAAATGGCGTTGTAGAATATTTCCTTTCGCATTTCCACTCCATTTTCTCCAGGCCCGCAAGCTCCAGCTCCACACCCGAGCTCATGGCCTCCCATTCCCCAAGCAGCTTCTTCTGAACGTCCCCCTCTCAGAAAATGGTGCCAGCGCATCCCGGCTGTTCCACCCCCATGCCCACAGTCAACGCCAGACGGTTCCGCTGCCACTGAAACGTCTCTCTGAGGTCCCTCTACACCCTCTCTCGGGACTCCCATACGCACTGATACTACCACATCCAGCGTGAACACTTCCTTTTCCTGTTTCTTTCTTTGCTCGTTTTGGAGACAGGGTCTTGCTCTGTCTCCCAGGCTGGAATCCAGTGCTGCAATCATAGCTCAGCGCAGTCTCCACCTACTGGGCTCCAGCCATTCTCACGCCTCAGCCTTCCAAGTGCTGAAACGTCCTTTACCAAGCTCAAAGGGACCCACGGAAGCAGCTCAGAATTATCATGAGAAATAAAATACAGCCGTGTGTGCTGACTAATTATGATGGCAAAGACGAGACGAGCGGGTTTCCGTAGTGTAGTGGTTATCACGTTCGCCTCACACGCGAAAGGTCCCCGGTTCGAAACCGGGCGGAAACACTTCCTCCTACTTTTAACCCCATTGCTTCAAATTTATTGCACTGAAGACTAGAACACCCCACCGCTATCTCCACCTGGTTAAGGAGAAAAGGCTATCAAGGGTATTTAAACCATTGCCTTTCTGCCTCAATCATTGATTGGCACCTGGGAAGAACTGAACCCACCTCACTTGCTGTAGGCACCAGCCCGACGAACTCCCCACAAAGCCCGTCCCCTGGGTGGATGCACACTGCCAAACGGAATTCCCGATGACGAAGAAGCATGCCCCAGACAGTTTCCCGGGCCCGAGAAAGCGGGGGGGCCCAAGGGGAGTTCCTTCTTTTGTAACCCATGAAGGGGCAAAAATGGAGAAATCACAACAAACTGGCAGCGGTGGGATTCGAACCCACGCCTCCGAAGAGACTGGAGCCTTAATCCAGCGCCTTAGACCGCTCGGCCACGCTACCTCCCTTCTGCGGCCGCTCTACACCTTTTCCTTCCTTATACAAGACCCCCAAGGTCCCTGGGCCAACAAGGTGTTGGGGCGAATCCACAGGGCATCGCAGAACCACCGCCTTCCAGCAGGATTCGCTGGGCCAGAGGCACTGGCTGGGAAACGGCTCGACCAGCGCCCTGGAAGAAAAGATTCGCGAAGCGCAGGCCTCGGGATATGCTTTGGGGGCCACTCAAAAAGTCACCCACATTGGCCCTCTTCGGGGAGCCGGGGTGAGAGGAGGGGAAGCCTCCTACATTCTCACTTTAAAGAAAGATAAAAATAAATAAACCAGGGCAGACCCCGTCAGTTTGGCGGCCGCGTATTCCTGCAGCTGCGGCGCCGCACTCCACAGGCAGCTGCGCAGAGGACGCGCCTCCGGGGAGAGCCACCGCCGGTCCGTCCTTCCGTCCGCGGCCCAGTCCGCGGGAGCTCGGCGCCGGCTCTGCCCGGATCCGCCCTGGCCCGGGGCTCCCGCCCGCGGTCCAGTCCGCCCCGCGGACCCCGATCAGCCTCGCCACGCACGGCCCCGCCAGGCTCAGTTCTGGACTCGCGCTTCCACCGCCCCCGCCTGGCTCCCAGTTTCTTTCCGTCTCCCGCGGAACCCACCTAGTCCGAGCTAATCTCCGCCAGCTCTTCTCCCCATCCCGCTACGCCCCGTGCTATGCTCTCCCACTTCTTGCCTCGCCCGCGGCTTGGGGAGGGGACTGAAGGGGACCGGAGAGGAGGGGACCCCAGGGCCGAAGCGCCCCGGGGGACGGAGGTCTACCCGGTTTTCCAGCCGCTGCCCCGGCGGGAGTTCCGCGGGTCCCACGCGGCCACCTCCAGCCCCGCGCCGTCAGCGCGGACTTCATGAGCAACCCTGAGCCCGCTGGAGGACAGCGAGGACTTCCACTGACGCTGGGACGCCGCCCCCGGGGGCTGTGCGGGGACCTCCAGGGCCCGAGGCGGGCGGCCTGCACTCCTCGCTGCCGCAGCACCCATACGGGACCCCGCCACCGCCGGGCCGCTCGCGGGGCAGCAGCGCAGGAGCAGCTCGTCCCACCGCAACGCGTGGCGCAACCTGTCCCACGCCGACCTCAGCACCAGGCAGTCCAGAGCTCGACGGAGAAGCGGCTCGCGCTGTGGCAGATCTGCGAATGGATGGTCAAGAGCGTGCCCTGCTTCAAGGATGAGGGCGACAGCAACAGCTCGGCCGGCTGCAGTAATTCACTTCCTCATCTTCTGTTCCTACACAGCAAGTTGACTGGCGCGCAGAACGAAGGAACTGGAAAAAGTGTTCAGTGGATGCTGGATCCAGAGGGCTGCAAGGGTGGGAGATGTCTTAAGACAAGAGCTGCATCCATGGACAGCAACAGCAAATGCATTCAGAGCCTAAGCCGAGCTGCCACGAAAAAAGCACACCTGCAGTCTAGCCAGGGGAATGCCGGAGACAGCCCTGGACCCCAATTTTCCAAATGGTCTGAAAGCCCTGGCTCTCACAGCAATGATGACTTTGATAGCTGGAGTATATTTCGCCCTGGAACTAGCTCAATTGCTAGTACTATTACTGGGAGACTTTCACCCATTATAGCCTAAGGAGACGGTCTTGGAAATGGGGATGTGCATTCTGCAGGGTACCCGCCATCTGCGGCAAAGATGCCCGTACTTCACCCAGTCTGAGACAAGTAATCCTGAAACATGGAAAATTTTTGGGTGATCTCAATCTTATCTCGTCACCAACATCATTAACTGTGTCTACCCAGTTGGCACCTGGCACCATGATGCAGCAGATGCCATGCTACTCATTTGTGCCACCAAACACCAGTCTGAATTCAACCAGCCAGACTACAAAAAATAGATGTAGGGCAGGTCTTCCATGAGCCCTTTGCCCCAGATGCCTATGCAAACGCTCCAGGACCACAAATCAAGTTATGGAGCTGTGAGTCCACGTCTAACTGTGCAGCAGGACTCCTGGAGGACTTGCTGACTTCTGACTCTCCTCCCCATGACATTGTGACACCAGCAAATCCTGGGGTAGCCCAACACAACAGCCAGGTTCTGGGCCAGAATATCATGATGGGCCTTAATTCAGCCATGTCAGCCTATGGCAGCCAAGCATCTGGATACAAAATGAGGCATGCCAGCTCCCATATCCACCCTGGGCATGCTCAGCAGACTGCAGTTTATGGCTGTGCCCCGTCTCACATGGGAAAGACCACGCCCCACACGTCAGGTGTGCACCACCTGATCCCAGTGAAGACACCTTTACTAGTTCCTCTGCCCCACCCCATGCAGATGAGTGCCCTGGGCGCTACTCCTCAGTGAGCCACTGCAGTGTCTATGGCAGAATGAGCCTCCTCCACCAGGAGAGGCTCCCAAGTGACTTGGACGGCATATTCATTGAGCACTTGGACTGTGACATGGAATCCATCGTTCTGAATGACCACATGGATGGAGACACATTGGATTTTTCAGCTTGACAATGTTTTGCCTCAGCCAAAGCTCCTCACACAGTGTCAATGACAAGGACACATAGCTGCGTGTGAAGCTAAGAACTGGTGAGCATGCTACACTTAAAAGTACTTCATCAGCCAGGCACGGTGGCTCCTGCCTGTAATTCCAGCACTTTGGGAGGCTGAGGCAGGCGGATCATGAGGTCAGGAGATCCAGACCAACCTGGTCATCATGGTGAAACCCTGTCTCTACAAAAAATACAGAAATTGCTTGGGTGTGGTGGTACGCGCCTGTAATCCCAGGTACTCTGGAGGCTGAGGCAGGAGAATCTCTTGAACCTGGGAACCGGAGATTGCACCACTGCACTCCAGCCTGGCAACAGAGCGAGACTCCGTCTCAAATTAAAAAAATAATAATAATAATTCAGATTGTCTGACAGCAGAAACTGAGAGAAGCAGTCCAAAGATGTCCTTCACCAATTTCCTTTTAGTTTTCTTGGTTAAAAAAAATCATAATCTCCCTTTTTCCTTTCATGAGACTTGGCACCAAAGACATTTTTCCTGTGCAGGATGTTTGCCGGATGCATGCAGGTTATGTGCTGCTGTAGATAATAACCGAGCCATTGGAAATTTCATTATGATGAAGTGCCAAACTCCCTACACCATATAACTGCAGCAAAGACTTTCAGGTCCTGGTGTGCTTTAACTTTTGTATATAATACAAGCAGTAAATACAAATTGTGTGTGGTTTTAGATTTTTAAAATATCCATTTGGTTTAAGGAAAGTTTATGCTGCTGTTGTAATACGGTGCTGGTCTCGTCTTAATAAGTTACTTTTTTTTTTTTTTTCACACTACCTGTTTTCTACAGAACTGACAGATCACAAAGAACCGAATCTGCATTTTGCACCTCCACTGAACAACTTTGGACCTGTTCACGTTGTCACAGAATTCACATGAGAACCAAGTAGCCTGTTATCAATCTCCTCAATTAATGGACTTGTCAGACTTTCATAGTTATATGCAGAAGATTAAAGCTGGACCCATTTCTTGCACAATACACAAAAATCAACTCAGGATGGATTAAAGACTTAAATGTAAAACCCAAAACTATAAAAACCCTGGAATACAACCTAGGCAACGTCATCCTGGACATAGGGATGAGCCAAGATTTCATGACAAGACACTAAAAGCAATCGCGACAAAAGCAAAAATTGCCAAGTGGGATCTAATTAAACTAAAGAGCTTCTGTGCAGCAAAAGAAACTATCAACAGAGTAAGCAGACAACCTACAGAATGAGAGAAAATATTTGCAAATTATGCATCTGACAAAGGTTTAATATCCAGCATCTATAAGGAAGTTAAACAAATTTACAAGAGAAAAGCATACAACCCTATTAAAAGTGGGCAAGGACATGAACAAACATTTCTCAAAAGAAGACATACATGTGGCCAACAAGCAAATGAGAAAAAGCCCATCACTGATCATTAAAGAAATGCAAATCAAAACCACAATGAGATACTATCTGAAACCAGTCAGAATGGTGATTATTAAAAAGACAAAAATAATGGATGGTGGCGAGCTTGTAAAGAAAAGTTAACACTTATACACCGTTGGTGGGAGTGTAAACAAGTTCAACCGCTGTGGAAGACAGTGTGATTCCTCAAAGAGCTAAAAGCAGAACTATCCTTCAATCCATTGCAGCACAACTCACAATGGCAAAGACATGGAATCAACCTAAATGCCCATCAATGACAGATTGGATAAAGAAAACGTGGTACATATACACCATGGAATACTATGCAGCCATAAAAAAAGGATCAGATCATGTTTTTGGCGGGAACATGGATGGAGCTGGAGGCTATTATCCTTAGCAAACTAACGCGAGAACGGAAAACTAAATACCGCATGTTCTCACTTATAATTGAGAGCTAAATGGTAAGAAGCAAACAGCAGACTCTGAGGTTTACTTGAAGGTGGAGAGTGGGAGGAGGGAGAGGAGCAGAAAAGATAGCTATTGAGTACTGGGCTTAATACCTGGGTGATGAAATAATCTATATGACAAACCCCTGTGACATGAGTTTACCTATGTTAAAAAAAAAAAAAGCCCTGACATGCACCCCAAACCTAAAATAAATGTGAAAAAATATTAATATAAGGATACATTGTTTCTGTAATATAGATATATGGAATATATTTAGGCAATCGATATGTTACTTGGAAAGTTCTGATCTGACAAACTGATGAAGTCTAAATTAATGAGCAAATGTTGCATCCCGGTGAGCAGTAAATCAGCGGAACATCGTAGGAGGACAAGGGCACTTACAACGGAAACCATTCTCCAAACTTACTACTTGGACTGTTCAGCTGCTGCATAGATGCTTCCAAAACCCCAGCCACCCACCTGAAAATTCTTACATTCAGCCCCTAAGAGTTCTAATTTATAACTAATTTTAAACGACACATTCCATTTGGCTTTAGTTTGGGAATAATCATTCAGTAAAAACTGCAGTATGGTTTATGGGAACAAACGAGCCTGGTTTATGGGAACAAACCAGCCTGGCATTATGCTTGGACTCTCATTGAGGTAGGCACAGTCGGGCAGTGTGACCAGAGATGGCCATGCCCTCCTGCATTCTGCCTCCACAGTTTAGTGACAGTGCGGTTCCACCTTCCTGTTCCCATACTCTCTGAGAAGCACCTGATGATGCTGATGTACTTACAGACACGAGACCAATCTTTGCTATAATTGTTTCAAGCCATAAATGTACGTAAATTATGAAACAGACAACAGACAATAGACTGTGAACATGTATTGATTTTCCCACCTTTTTTGTTTTGTTTTCTTTTGTTTTTGTTTTAGCTTAACTTGAGCATACACTGGGAATTTCCCAATTAAAAAATAATAATAATAACCTAGTTTGGCAGAGGCACCAATCCTTTCAGAAACGTCTCTCAGTAACCACACTGGCAGGGTCTCCAGAGCCTCCTTCCATGGCACAGCTGCCAGAGGTTCCCCCTTTAAATGAGACTTGCTCAAGGGACCCCATTTGGAGAGAACCTTCATCAAAACACGCTTGCTTGCACACTGTACAGAAATTTATTTTCTGATTAGAAAATTCATATTTAAAAAAATAACAAAATTCAGGATATTCTATAGAAATAAAACCTGAAAAAGCCACAACTCAGGGATAACCATCCATATTTGGTGAGCAAATCTCCAGTTTGTTTCCTGTTGAGCTTTCCCTGAGCCAATATGTCTACGTCCTTAGTTGTGATTTTACTATAGATAAACACTTAAATTATACTTTTACGACTTTGATTCTGTGTCATGAAATTGGGTAGTTTTTTTGTTGTTGAATTGTAGGAGGATTTTTAAAACTATATTCTAGATATTAGTCAATTATCAGGCATGTGATTTGCTAACAGTTTCTTGCATTATGTGGGTTGCCTTTTTACCCTGTTGATAGTATCCTGTGATGTATCAGTTTGTTAAATGTTTTAATCATGAGAAGGTGTTGAATTTTGTCCAATACTTTTTTTGCATCAATTGAGTTAATCATGTAGTTTCCCACCCTCCCTTTATTCTGTTAATAAGGAGGATTTTTTTTCTCAATGCTGTTTTTGTATTTGTAGTAGACATGGGGTTTCACCATGTTGGCCAGGCTGGTCTTGAACTCCTGACCTCAAGCCATCTGTCTGCCTCAGCCTCCCAAAGTGTTGGGATTACAGGCGTGAGCCACCGTGCCTGGCCAGAGGCCCCTTTCCTTGAGGCCAGTGGTGCACAGTGTTTCTGGAACTCCACCTTCTTTTAAAGGGCTCACCTGATTAAGTCAGGGCCACCCAGGATAATTTTTCTTTTGATTAATCAAAATCAACTGACCAGGAACCTCAATCACAGCTGCACAATCTGTTGTTCCATAAAATGTGGCATGGTTGTGGGAGTGACATGCCATCACGTTCACTCAGAGGCAGGTGGCCTACAGCGCGTGTGCACCGGGTGGGAATCTTGGGGCCCACGTTTGAGTTCTCCCTATGACAGTTACAGGCCTGAAACCAAACATGACAGAGTCTCCCAGCAAAACAGGCTTTCCAACTTCCTTACGTGTCTTCGTTTTTGTAACTTGTTGAAAGAAGCTCCTGGGATGGGATGATAGGGGTCCTGTCCTTCCTCCTTGCTGTGTGGCCGTGCTGGCTTCCTGTGTCCACTTGACACCCTCAGGCTAGGTGGGCACGCCAGTTGTGTTGCACCAGGTGACTGGGAGACAGGCTGCCTCTACTAGCGCTCAGCCCCAGAGGTGCTCCTGGCGCAGGTGCCAGGCTCTGTTCTGTTCCTCCAGCCTGCTCTTTCAGTTCCTAAGGATTTCCTATTTGTATGTTTAGACACTAAAAGTTTCTATTAACATGTGGTCACTATGGAAAATTTAGACACACCTAAGAAGAAAAATTAACATAAATGAACTTAAAGAAGATGAAAAGCACTCTCAACCATGTCATGCGTGTTGATATTTTGTTTGAACTTTGGAGACTCTTTTCATAGATACTTTATTTGTCTTATTTTTATTTTTTATTTTTTTGAGGTAGGGGTCTATGCTATTTTGCCCAAACTGGCCTCGAATACCTGGGCTTAAGCTATCCTCACGCCTCGGCCTCCTGCATAGCTGGGATTACAGGGGTGCGCCGCCCTACTCAGCTATAGGAGCTATGTTTTAATAAGAATATTTGCATTATGTTTTGTAACTTACCTTTTCAAAAACACTCAGCTTGGCTAGAAAGATTCTATAGTAAAAAGAAAAAAAATTCAATAAATGTGCTTTAATGCTAATGAGTTCATTTCTACATCTTTTCTTTTCAATTTTACGATAGTTGTAAACAAAGAGCGATAGGCCACGCAGGGTAGGGGAAGGTCCGCCTTCAGAACCCACAATGGCCTATGACCGTGGTTTTTTTTTTTTTTTTTTTTTTTTTTTTTTTTTTTTTTTTTTGGTAACCGTTCACAGCTCCCTCTAGGAACCTTCAGACGCTGTAAAAGGAGTGCAGTTGTCCGCGAGTCTTTCCAAATTCTTGGGTCGCTGCCGCACACGTGACCACTTGGGGGCGCTCAGGACTCCACCGCCGCAGGGCTCTGGGCCCGGCAGATGCGCGATGCAGGCTTGGCGCTGTGCAGATCGCGCTGCCCAGGGTCCGTCGCCCCGGGATCTCCGCGCTAAGGTCTTGAAGCTGCAGGCGCAGCGGAGCCCCGGCCCAGGGCTGCAGGAGGAGCGGGGACCTGGGCCCGCCGGGAACCTCAGGCTGGTCCCCGAGGAGCGAGGGTAGCCTTAGCACGCGCCTTGCCTCCCTGTGTCCCACGACCAGCCCCGGGGCAGGACGCTCTCAGTGGGGAGAAAAAAACAGCGCACACCATTTTTGTTTCATTGTTTGGACGAACTCTAGATTATAGTAGTCCGAGCGGGCGGACTGCTTGAGCCCAGGAGTTTGAGACCAGCTTGAGAAACATGGTGAGACCCCGACTCTATCTATCTATCTATCTATCTATCTATCTATCTATCTATCTACCTACCTATCTATCTATCTATCATCTATCTATTTATTATAATTTTTAATAAACAAGAGAGACACTTGCCACGGGTAACAGAAGACCAGGAAAAAGCCAGAAGGTGAGTGTGGAGTCCCAGCATCCACTGTCCTGAGAGCCTGAGGGCCTCCTGCAGGAACTGCACCGACCCAGGGACTGGGCACTTTGCACTCTTTCCCCGACACCGCGGGCGGATGTGTGCACAGACTTAAAGCCTCTAAACCCTCTTTTAGTGGATACTGTGGATGATTTCCCATCTTAGTGCACACTCTTTCATAAAACACCCGCTCACTTACATGAAGGTGTTTTTAGTTAAGCTGGTAGCACAGTCATGCCCGCCTCATGCAAGTCACTCAGCGGACTTAGTCTCTGCTTCAGGCTCTACCTAGTCTGCCACTTGACCTAATTCTAGGCCACAGTCAGAAGGAACCTCTTGCTGTTGGCGCCATCTCCTGCCTGTAGGCGGAGGCGAAGGCCAAGCCCCGAGAAGGCCAGAAGATTCCCATTCCTACCGGGCGGGGATAACAGGAGGTCTGTGAACCTGGGTGGGAAGAAATAGCAGATCTCATACTTTTCCTAACCACGAACTGAAATAGGGTCTTCCATTCTGAAAGGAGGCTACAAACCACAGTGGAATTGACAGGACCTTCATTGCTAGTGGAAATCACAGATGCGGCTGAGGCGGGAAGATCACAGGAGCCCCAGAGGTGGAGGCTTCAGTGAGCCAAGGTTGTGCCTCTGCGCTCCAGCCTGGACAGCAGAGGCAGACTCTGTCTCAGAAACAAACAAAACACAAAGAAATCACAGATCCTTTCACATCACATATCAAATCATAGTTCTTTTAAAACCAAACACTGCCTGTTCTCACTCGTAAATGGGGGTTCAGCAATGAGAATACACGGACACAGGGAGGGGACTGTCACACACGGGTGCCTGTCAGGGGAGTAGGGGGAAAAGGGAGGGAGAGCATTAGGACAAACGCCTAATGCATGCAGAGCTTAAAACCTAGATGATGAGTTGATGGGTGCAGCAAACCACCATGGCACATACATACCTACGTAAGAAACCTATACATTCTGCACATGTATCCCAGAATTTAAAGTAAAATGTTTAAAAAAAGAATATCACTTATGCTCATTAGTACTTAAAAAACATGATAATTGGCCTGACGGTGGTTCACCATTGTAATTCCAGCACTTTGGAAGGATGAGGTAGGTGCATCACTTGAGGCCAGGAGTTTGAGACCAGCCTGGGCAACAAAACAAGACCCTGTCTCTACAAAAACTAGAAAAAATTAACCAGGCATGACAGCATGCACCTGTAGTCTCAGCTACTTGGGAGGCTGAGGTGGGAGGATTGCTTGTGCCCAGGAGATCTAGGCTGCAGTGAGCTGTAATCACACCACTGCACTCCAGCCCAGGCAACACAGCAACACTCTGTCTCGAAAAAGAAAATGGTAATAAAAAATAAATAAAAGCATTATTCTAGGCCGGGTGCAGTGGCTTACGCCTGTAATCCCAGCACTTTGGGAGGCTAAGGCAGGCTTACCACGAAGTCACGCGTTGGAGACCAGCCTGGCCAATATGGTGAAACCCCTTCTCTACTAAAAATACAAAAAATTAACCAGGTGTGGTGGCACACGCCTGTAGTCCCAGCTACTCGGGAGGCTGAGGCAGAAGCCAGGAGGCAGAACTCAGGAGGCAGAGGTTGCAGTGAGCCAAGATCAAGCTGCCGCACTCCAGCCTAGGCAAGAGTGAGACTCCATCTCAAGGAAGAAAAAAAAAAAAGCATTACTCTAAGAAGGAGTTCATAACTTTTACCAGACTGGTGGTCCATGGCCACCATATTCAAAAGTCTTCAGATACTTGCAAATAGTGCAAAAGAGTTTTGAATCAGCTCATGGTTTTCTGAAAGTCACTCCTTTACCAATTACCCAATTTAAAAAATGGGCAAAGGACTTGAATAGACATTTCTGCAAAGAACATATAGAAGTGGGATATGCATGTGAAAAGATGCTCAACATCACCGATCATTAGGGAAATGCAAATCAAATCCACAAGAAGATACCACTTCACATCCGTTAAGAAGGGGATTTTCCAAAAAACAGAAAACAACCACGTGTTGGTGAGAATGCGGACAAATTGGAACCCTTGTGAATTGCTGATAAGAATGGAAAATGATACAGCCACGGTAGAAAATGGTATTGTGGGTCCTCAAAACATTAAACGGAATTACCATATGATCCAGAAATTCCACCTCTGGGTATAAACACAAAAGGATTAAAAGCAGGGAGTGGAAAAGACATTTGTACAGCAGTGTTCATAGCAGCATTATTCACAACAGCCAAAAGGTAAAAACAACCAAAATGTCCATTGAAGAAAGAGTAGATAAACAAAATGTGGTCTATACAGGTAATGGGCTATTATTCCACCTTAAAAAGGGATGAAGTCCTGATACATGCTACAATATGGATGAACCTATAGTACCTTGCACTAAGTGAAATAAGCCAGACACGAAACAGGAAATATGGTGTGATTCCACTTATGAGGAATAGTATGGTCAGATTCACAGAGAGAGAAGAACAAGAGTTACTGGGGCTGGGTGAGGAAGGAACAGGAAGTTATTGTTTAATGACTATACTGTTTCAGTATGGGATGATCAAAACGTTGAGGCTAGTGGGATGATTGCACAAGAATGTGAATGTACTTAATGCCACTGACATGTACACTTTAAACTGTTGAAATGGCAAATTTTATGTTACGTATATTTTGTTACAATTTCTAAAAAAATAAAAAAGAAAGAAAGAAAAAACAATCCATTTAGAAAATGGGCAAAAATTATGAAGAGACATTTCATAGAGGAGGAAATAAAGGTAGCAAATAAGTACATAAGATGTTCAATAGCACCAACCATTCGGGAAATGCAAATTAAGATGGAGGGGAAATATCACTGTATACCTATGATAACAGCTAAAACTGAAAAAACAGCCAGGCGTAGTCATTCAAGCCTGTAGTCCCAGCCATCCCATAGGCTGAGGTGGGAGGATTGTTTGAGCCCAGGAGTTCGAGACCAGGTTGGAAAGCACAGGGAGACCCTCCCCTTATCCCTGCCCCAGCAGTCCCCCTACTCCTCACCCCTACTGCCCCCTGCCCGTGTCTAAAAACAATGTGATAACATCAGTGCTAGCGAGAGTGCAGAGAAACCAAATCTCATGCAAGGCTGGTGGAAATGTGAAACGATGCAGCCACTCTGGAAAACAGTTTGGTCGTTTCTTCAGAAACTAAAATTCCACGTAGCCTATGACCTAGCAATTGCATTCAACCATTTACCCCAGTGAAATGCAACAGAATGACCAAACTGGAAACAATGCAAACTTTCAATGGGTGAATGTGTAAAGGAACTGTGGTATATTTATAGCTTGAAATGCTACTCGTCAATAGAAAGGAATGAACTACTGTATTGATACAACTGGGATGGATCCTAAGGGAATTGTGCTAAATGAAAATAAAAGCCAGGCTCTAGGGGCCACATCCCGTAATCATTCCATTTATGTAACATTCTTGACATAACAAATTTGTAGAGACAGAGAACAGAGTAGTGGTTGTCAGGGGTTAGGGACTGGAGGACAAGGGAGGTTGGACAGGTTGTGTGTGGCGTTGTGAGGATGGAACAGTTCTGGTTCTTGATTGTGGTGATAGTCACAGGAAACTACACATGTGATAAAATTGCTACATAGAGAACCACACACACAGAAATAATGCATGTGTAACTGGAGAAGTCCCAGTAAGCTCTGTGGTTTGTACCATTATCAATTTCTTGGTTTCTTTACTGTGCTATAATTAAGCAAGATGTCATCATTGAGGAGGGCAGGTACATGGGATGTCCCTTTAATTTTCTTTTGGTTTTTGCTTTTTGAGACAGAGTCTTTCTCTGTCACCCAGGCTAGAGTGCAGTTTCATGACCTCAGCTTACTGCAATCTCTGTCTCCTGGGTTCAGCGATTCTCATGCCTCAGCCTCCAGAGTAGCTAGGATTACGGGCACACACCACCACGCCCAGGTAATTTTTTGTATTTTTAGGAGAGACGGCATTTTGCCATGTTGGCCAGGCTGATCTCCAAGCCCTGATCTCAAGTAATTCACCCACCTCGGCCTCACAAAGTGCTGGGATTACAGGCATGAGCCATCATGCCCAGCCCCTTTAATTTTCTTTGCAACTTTCTGTGAATCTAAAATTGTTTCAAAATAAAAAGATGATTTGCTTTTTTAAAGTTTTAAAGATCCCAGATTCCAAACTGG
The DNA here is from genome assembly GCF_001698545.2 of Rhinopithecus bieti. Classification (NCBI taxonomy): domain Eukaryota; kingdom Metazoa; phylum Chordata; class Mammalia; order Primates; family Cercopithecidae; genus Rhinopithecus; species Rhinopithecus bieti. Next base: position 353,088 of record NW_016814426.1, on the reverse strand, counting down.
TGTGCTCTTGGAAGAAGTTAATATTCCTCTTTGGTGAGATGGGACGATGCTAGGAGCCCTCCTAATGATAGGGACTGTGGCCCACTCAAATCTGTGGTTTTACAGACTCATTTCCTAGTCCACACTGGGGAGCTCACTGTGGGGTGGAGGGGGTAGTGACTGAGTGGAAGGTCATGTTATAAAAACACTCGGCTGAGACCACCTCTGCATGCTCACGAGGCCTGTAAAACACACACGGGCTTAGGAGCAAGCAGCTGTACAGTCTTGAGATGCTCACTGTACTCTTTACCATAATGAATGAAATATCTGCACTGGGATGCAGCAATGATCCCAGTTTATTTCACTCCAGCACTGTTTATCCTCCCCTATGGAATCTCCCAAAGTTAGGGTCCCCAAAATAGAAATCAGGCTGCTTTCATCTTCTGGAATTTGAACTAGACATTCATATGAGGTCTGGGAAGATTTCATGACACAGAATCAAAGTTGTGAAAGTGTAAATGTTTATCTATAGTAAAATCACAACTGAGGATATAGACATATTGGCTCAGGGAAAACTCAACAGAAAACAAAGGAGATTTGCACCCTAAATATGGATGTGTACCTCTGAGTTGTGGGGTTTTAGGGTGTTTTTTATTTTGATAGATTTTCCTAGATTTTACTATTTTAAAAAATGCATTTTCTAATCAGGAAAAAAAAAAGTTTCCTGTACAGTGTGTGAGCAAGCACGTTCTGATGAAGGTTCTCTCCAAAGAGGGTCCCTTGAGCAAATGTGGTTTAAAGGTGGAAAGCTCCAGCAGCAGCACTGAGGGAAGCAGACCTTGGAGATCCAGGCCAGTGTGGTTACCGGGAGACGTTTCTGAAAGTATAGGTGCCACTCCCAAACTCGGTTAGGATTTTTAATAGGGAAATTCTCAGGGCATGCTCAAGTTAAGCAAAAATAAAAAATAAAAAGGGGGTGCTCAGAGAATGGATGTGCAGATTTTCCCTCTCCTTTTTTTCTTTATGAAACCAATATATGCTAACAGTTTGTTGTCTTTTTCATAATTTATGTACACTTATGGCTTGAAACAATTATAGCGAAGATTGTTCTCGTGTCTGTAAGTACATCCATCATCAGGAGCTCCTCAGAGAGTACGGGAACAGGAACTGGAATTGCATTGTTACTAAACTGTGGTGGCAGAATGCAGGAGGGCAGGACCATCCCTGGCCACACGGCCAGGCTGTGCCCACCTCAAGGAGAGGCCAACTGTAATGCCAGGATTGTTCGTTCCCATAAACCACACTGCAGTTTTCACTGAATGATTACTCTCAGTCTAGACCCACAAAATGAACTTCTCATTTAAATTATTTATAAATTGGCTCAGTGTGCTGGCTCACACCTGTAATCCCAGCACTTTGGGAAGCCGAGGTGGGTGGATCATTTGAGGCCACGAGTTTGAGACCAGCCTAGCCAACATAGCGAAACCCCGTGTCTGCTAAAAATACAAAAAATTAGGTAGGTGTAATCCCAGCTACTCTGGAGGCTGAGGCAGGAAAATCACTTGAATCCGGGAGGCAGAGGTTGCACTGAGCCATGATAGATACAATTGGTATCTACTGCTTATATACAAAACTAGACAGCACACCAGGATCTGCGTCTTTTCTGCAGTTAACTCTGTTGTGAGTCTGGCACTTTATTGTAAAGCAATTTCCAATGGCTCAGTCCCTATCTATGACAGCACATAACCTGCACATCCAGCAAACATCTTGTACAGGAAAAACGTCTCTGCTGCCGAGTTTGATAAAAGGAAAAAATGGAGGTTATTATTTAAAAAGAAAGAAAGGAAGGAAGGAAGAAAGGAAGAAAGAGAGAGAAAGAAAGAAAGAAAACAAAAGAAGAGGAGGAGGAGGAGACGGAGGGAGAGAGAGAGAAACGAAGGAAGGAAGGAGGGAAGGAAGGAAGGAAGGGAGGGAGGGAGGGAGGGAGGGAAGAAGGAGCTGGCCGCGGTGGCTCATGCCTGTAATCCCAGCACTTTGGGAGGCTGAGGCAGGCGGGTCACCAGGTCAGGAGTTCAAAACCAGCCTGACCAATATGGTGAAACGCCGTCTCAACTAAAAATACAAAAATTCGCCAGGCGTGGTGGCATATACCTGTAATCCCAGGTACTAGAGAGGCTGAGGCAGGAGAATCACTTGAACTCAGGAGGCGGAGGTTGGAGTGAGCCGAGATGGAGCCACTGCACTCCAGCCTGAAGGACAGAGTGAGACTCCATCAAGAAAGAGAGGAAGAGAGAGAGACAGAGAAGAAAGAAAAGAAAGAAAGAAAGAAAGAA
>NW_016814426.1:323528-348695 GCF_001698545.2 Rhinopithecus bieti | reverse complement strand
CTCACCTCCCCTCCCCTCACCTCCCCTCGCCTCCCCTCCCGTCCTCTCCCGTCGCTTCCCCTCCCCTCCCTTCCTCTAGCCTCCCCCAGCTGCTGGCGGGCGGAGGGAACGGGGAACGGGGAGAGCAAAGCACTGGGCAGAGCTGTAGGGGGCGCGAAGAGGAGGCGAAGATTCGGAGGAACCAGGTAGGTGCCGCGGGCGGACAAAGAAACTGGGGGTCAGGCGGGGGGCGGTGGAAGCGATAGCCCAGAACTGAGCCCGGCGGGGCCGTGCACTGCGAGGCTGTTTGGGGTTCGCTGCGCGGACTGGACGGCTGGTCGGAACCCCCGGGCCGGGGCGGATCCGGGCAGAGCGGGCGCCACGCTCCAGCGGACGGGGCTGTGGACAGAAGGACGGACGGACCCCACGGGCCGTGGCTCTCCCCGGAGGCGCGCCCTCTGCGCTGCTGCCTGTGGAGTGCTGCGCGGAGGCTGCAGGACTCCGCGGCCGCCCGACTGACGGGTCTATCCTGGTTTATTTGTTTTTATCTTTCTTTAAGGTGAGTGTGTAGGAGGCTTCCCCTCCTCTCACGCCGGCTCCCCAAAGGCGGCTGTCCTGGGTGACTTTCTGAGTGACCCCCAAAGCAAATCCCGAGGCCTGCGCTTCGCGAATCTTCTCTGCCAGGGCGCTGGTGGAGCCGTTTCCCAGCCGGTTCCTCTGGCCCAGCGAATCCTGCTGGAAGGCGGTGGTTCTGCCATGCCCTGCGGATTCGCCCGAAGGCCTTGTTGGCTGAGGGACCCTAGGGATGTTGTATAACGAAGGAAAACGTATAAATACCTTCCAGGAAAAAGGTAGTGTGGCCGAGCTGTGTAAGGCGCTGGATTAAGGCTCCAGTCTCTTCAGACGCGTGAGTTCGAATCCCACCGCTGCCAGCTTGGTGTGATTTTTTTCATTTTGTCCCCTCACGGCTTACAAAAAGTGGATTCGTTGGAACTCGCCTTGGGCCATACCTGGATCGGGGATTCCATTTGGCAGCCGTCCAGTGGACGGGCTTTGTGCGGACTTGGCCCGCTCTGTTGTCCACAGCAAGTGAGGTACCTTCAGTTCTTCCTAGGTGCCAATGGTTGAGGTGGAAAGGCAACGGAATAGATACCCTCTTTCCTCTTAACAAGGTAGAGATAGCGATGGGGTGTTCTAGGCTAGCCTTCAGTGTAATAAATTTGAAGCAATAAGGTGAAAAGTAGAAGAAATTGTTTCCATCCAGTTTCGAACTGGGGACCTTTCGCGTGTTAGGCGAACGTGATAACCACTATACTACGGAAACCTGCTTGGGACCCTTATGCCATCATAATGAGTCACCAGTTCTGAGCTTCTTCCATGGGTCCCTTTGAGCCTGACTAATGGGCATGAGCACATAAGAAAAGGACGTTTCAGCACTTGGAAGGCTGAGACAGGAGGACAGCTGGAGCCCAGGAGGTGGAGGCTGCACTGAGGTGTGATTGCACCACTGCACTCCAGTCTGGAAGACAGAGCAAGACCCTGTCTGGAAAGAAAGGAAAGACAGAAAAGATAAAAAGAGAAACAAGAAAAGGAAGTTTTCATGCCCAGTGTGGTGGCCTAAGTGGGCATGGGAGTCCTGAGAGAGGACGTGGTGGTGACTGCATAGAGAGGTGATGTAGCAGCAGAAAAAATCCCAAGTGTAGTGGCTCACGCCTGTAATCCCAGCAATTTGTGAGGCTGAGACGGGTGGATCACTTGAGTTCAGGAGTTCAAGACGAGCCTGGCCAACATGGTGAAACCCCATCTCTATTAAAAATACAAAACCTAGTTGGGCATGGTGGCACCGGCCTGTGGTCTCAGCTACTTGGGAGGCTGAGGCAGGAGAATTGCTTGAACCAGGGAGATGGAAGTTGCAGTGAGCCGAGATTGTTCCACTGCACCCCAGCAGGGCGACAGAGTGAGACTCTGTTTAAAAAAAAAAAAAAAAAAAAAAAGACACTCTCCTACATTTATCTTTGAAAACTTTTAAATTTTAACTTGTATGTTTAAGTGTAAATTATATTTCATATTAATTTTTTGTTATAGTGTGAGGATTGGATTAAGGTTAATTTATTTCCCCTATGGATGCCCAGTTGTTCCTGAACCATTTGGTGCGAACACTTTCGTTTCCACATTGAATTGCTTTGGTGCCTTTGGTAGAACCAAATAACTGTCTTTGTGGGCCCAAACTTTTGTTCATTTTGCTTTTCAATTAAAATTTCAAATAGGCCAGGCATGGTGGCTCACCCGTGTAATCCCAGCACTTTCGTAGGCTGAGGCAGGAGGATTGCTTGAGGCCAGGAGTTGGAGACCAGCCTGGGCAACATAGCAAGTCCACGTCTCTACAAACATATTTTTAAAAGTTAGCATGATGGTGTATGCTTGTCGTCCCACCTACTCAGGAGGCTGAGGCAGGAGGATTGCTTGGACCCAGGAGGCCAAAGCTGCAGTGAAATGTAATCACACCAGTGCACTGCAACCTGGGGGATAGAGTGAATCCCTGTGTCCAAATAAATAGATAAATAAATAAATAAAATTTTGCACCGTGTGAATATACCATGTTTTGTTTATCCATTCATCCATGGATGAACGTTTACGTTGTTTCCACTTTTAATTAATTTATTTATTTTGAGTCAGATTCTCACTCTCTTGCCCAGTCAGGAATACAGTGGTGTCATCGTAGCTCACTGCAACCTCTGCCTCCTGAGTTCAAGTTACCTTCCCACCTCAGCTTCGCAAGTAGCTGGAACCATAGGCACATACTGCCATGCCTGGCTAATTTTTGTATTTTTTTGTAGAGATGGGTTTGTTATGTTGCCCAGGCTGGTCTGGAACTCTTGGCCTCAAGCAATCCACCCACTGTAGCCTCCCAGAGTGCTGGGATTACAGGTGTGAGCCACCTTGCCTAGCCTTTGTTTCCACTTTTTCTTTTGCTATGATGAATAATGATACTGTATGCATTTTGTGTACAATTTTTTACATGAACACGTTTTCCATTATCTTGTCTATACACCTAGGAGTGGAATTGATGAATTGTATAGTAACCCTGTGTTTAACTTTTTGGCATAGCAAAGTGAAACTTGCAACCTAGCAATTCTGCAGAAAAGGCACATCAATACGGACAGAAAGCAGATCGCTGGTTGTCTAGGCCTGAGGACAACAGCCAGGATTGGCTGCAGACAGGCACGCAGGAAATCTTTACTGCAAGGGAACTGTTCTAAAAGCAGATTGTGGTGATGCTTGCAGAACTCTATGCAGTGACTAAAAACTCACAGTTGAGCTGTATACTTACCATGAGTGGATTTCATTGTATTGAATTGTACCCCCAATAAAGCTGTTATAGAATGCTAAAACATAAAACCAAAGCCCCATACACAACAATGAGATAGTGTTTCCCAGGGAACAGCTCAGGTGACAGTTGCATTGTGCAATACTTAATGCTCTAATGCAGCCCTGGAAGGGGCTGGGATGCAGGCAACTGAAGCTGGGAGGGGAGTGATGGAAGTCATCCAATCTAAAACTGCCAGAATGGAGACCTTGCCAAGAGATGCATTTAAAAAACGAAAAGTAGTGCGTATTACAGAAACGGAATGAAGGTCGGTCATGTGACCCAGTTTATGGTCAATACGGGTGTGTCCACCCAATAGTGTGTGTCTGCAGGCAGCGCCAACGAGTGCTGCTGTGTTTTGTGTGTGATGTGCAAAGTACTGGTCCTTGAGGAGACAGGGCGCTCACTTTCATTTTCCACAACTGTCTTTTAAAATCTAAGGCGAGAGGCCAGGCGCGGTGGCTCACGCCTGTAATCCCAGCACTTTGGGAGACCGAGGTGGGCGGATCACGAGGTCAGAAGATCCAGACCATCCTGGCTAACATGGTGAAACCCTGTCTCTACTAAAAATACAAAACCTAAGGCGAGCGTGGTGGCGGGCGCCTGTAGTCCCAGCTACTCGGGAGGCTGAGGCAGGAGAATGGCGTAAACCGGAGAGGTGGAGCAGTGAGCCGAGATCGCGCCACTGCACTCCACCTGGGCGACAGAGCAAGACTCTGTCTCAAAAAAAAAAAAAAAAAAAAAAAAAGTCTAAGGCCAGAAAAGCTTCTGTTGACGAGCTCTCGAGGCTTCAGGAGGGTCGTGGTGTTGAGTGTGCTGGCTTTGTACAGGGGCCGCCCGGGCGGGTCAGCTCCTCCGCTGGCTGTCGGGGTGCGAGTTACACAACCCCTGGAGGTCCTGGTTTCTCGTCTGTAGAATAGGGTGAGAGCAGCACCTTTCTCACAGGTGGATGACGAGGGTTAGAGCAATTAACACACGCACTAGCACTAAGAAAGACGGAAGAAACACTCACTGGATCTACAGCTGCGCCAAGGCAGCTCAGTTCCAGGCCCAGGGGACACAGCACGAAGGAAACAAAACGGATGGATCCTGCTCCCCAGAGGGGAAGGTTGGGGTGAGGAAGAAGGGAAGACCGAGGCCGCACAGGCGGACAACGGTGGAGGGCACTGCGCGATGGAGAGGGGCCTCCGCCCAGGGAGATGTGGAAGAGGCGGCGCGAGGGCGCACGGAGCTCCAAGGGAAAGGCGGGTGCGGGGGCTGCAGGGGCTGCAGGGGCGGAGCAGGAGGCTGGGCGAGAACCGTGCGTACCCCCAGCAGCGGCAGGAAGGAGACAAGCCTGGATAGCCGGGCCTGTTTTCCGCAGCCTCGGCTTCTGGTTTGTGTTCGGGGAGAGCCCGCGTTCAGCCCCATCTCAGCGACTCCCGCTGCACCCGCTCCTCGTCCTCGGCTCCCGCCTTGGAAGCAGCGGCCTCTCGGCGCTTCCCCGAATCCGAACCTCCCTCCAGGGCTTGTTAACGTGAAAGTTTCTATCAGGGATTCAAGGAACCGCCTCTGGGCTGCCGCGGAACGGGGAACATCCCTTGGGAAACGCAGCGCGTCCCCTGGTCGCGCCCAGGAACTTCTCGAGCCTGCGAGTCCGCTCGCGAGAGTCCCCCAGGCCGACGCCGCCCCAGCTCGCTCGCAGCTCGCCCGCCCGGGGAGAGGACCTGGAGCCTCAGCGGCTGGCCCGAAGCCAGGGGTCCCTGCACCTTCCCGCAATGACTCCAGGGAGACCTGCCAGGCGCGCCTGAGCGCAGGGCGGCGCCTCTGTCCCCTCGCAGGAGCGGGAACTGCCTCTTTCTTCTGGATCTCTCCTCTGCCAGGAGTGGGGGTGGTACTGTCGCCCTAGTAGCCCCTACACAGCCCTAGACGCCGCCTCCCTGGATGGGCCAGCTATTGGGGAAACCCATCGGGGCCATCCCCTCTGAGGACTGGTCTGAGCACAGAGACATCCTGTGTGCTCCTTGGTTTCTCAAAACCCATCTGAGTGTAATTCTGTGTCCTGGATGGGGTGAGGCTGGAGCTCAGGGAGGGACAGCGTTGCTGAAGAGCTGCAGTGGTGGCATCTTCCCTCGGGCTTTCTGGAGAAGGCGCCTCTGAGCAGATGGGGCTTCAGACCCGGCTTCCTGTGAGCTGTGAGCCTGTGTGGGCAGCAGCCAGCCAGGCAGCCCTTCACCTGTGACTGGGAGGTGGCGCGGGGCTTGGGTTTCCTCGAGGTTTCACCCTGGGCATGGACCTGGGAGTGCCAGGGCCGTCTGTGAAAACGTCTGGAGGAGTTTCCTAGGGCTGCCAGAACAAAATAGCCCAGCCTGGGCCTTCAACTACAGATGGTCATTTTCTCCCAGGTCTGAGGCTGTGAGTCCAAGATCAAGGCACCAGGAGGCTTGTTTCTGCGGAGGCTTCTCTTTTTGGCCTGCAGGTGGCCGCCTTCTCTCTGTGTTCACACGTGGTGTTTTGTCTGTGCACGTGCACCCATAAGATGGCCCCGTGTGTCCACATCTCCTCTTCTTCTAAGCAGATTGGATTGGGGTCCACCCTAGTGACCTCACTTTAGTGTAATCACCTCTTTCCAGGCTCTATCTCCATACACAGTGAAATTTTGGTGTGCTGAGGTTTGGAGTTCTGAGATACGAATTTTCAGGGGACATAATTCCGCCCTAGCTAGGTCTTAAGGCAGAGTCAAAACTGCCAAGGGAGGCTCTGGCAGCTTTCACAAGTGGGACCATCCTGTGTCACCTTAGGCTAAAGGGAGGAAGTGATATTCTGGGGCTACTTGGCTGGTTGTTCTGATGCACCCAGGAGGAGAAATCAGGTTAGCTCTGTCTTTGCCAGCTTGGAAATCCATCTGGACTCAGTTGCACTGTTGCACAGACCTGGAGCTTGTCCCAACCTGGGCCCCGGACAGTTTAGGGACCTGCTCTGTGACTACAGACCAGCCACTCCCATCTCTGAACCAGTTTTCACATCAACAAAATGAGAGGGTGAATGAGATGATCTCAAAGGTCCCTGCTAACTCTAAACTCCCAGCTTTCCTGTCACTGAGATTTGGCAGGTTTCTCTTTCTTTCTTTCTTTCTTTCTTTCTTTCTTTCTTTCTTTCTTTCTTTCTTTTCTTCCTTTTTTTTGATAGATTCTCACTCTGTCACCCAGGGTGGGGTGCAGTGGTGCAATCTCAGGTCACTGCAACCTCCACCTGGGTGGGTCAATGAATTCCCACGCCACAACCACCAGAGTAGCTGGGATTACAGCCTTGCACCTCCATGCATGGCTAATTTTTATTAGGTTGGTGCAAAAGTAATTGCGGTTTTGATCATTACTTTAAATTAATAGTAGAGACGGGGTTTCGCCATGTTGGTCCTGAACTCCTGGCCTCATGTAATCTACCTGACTTGGCCTCCCAAAGTCCTGGGATTACAGGAGTGAGCCATCGCACCCGGCCTCAGATTCATCCTGTTTCTAAGATCTCTGCTGAATATCCCACCCTTCAGTAGGGTGAGTGAAGACTGAGATAAAGAGCCCATTTTCTGGGCTGCCTTTTAGTACAGGTGGAGAAGGTGGCCCATGTGACAGGAGATGGGGCACTCACCACCAAACGCCCCCCCAGCACCCCCCTGGCATGGCTCTTCTTCCTGCCTCTTTGACCCCCTAGAGCCCTGGACCTGGGCTGCACCCGAGGGTGGCACCTCACCCTCCACACATGGCAGAGTGAAATGATAGCACCCTGGCCATGGCAGCACATGCTCACAGTCCCAGGACAGAACTGCTGGGAGCAGGGAGCGGTTGGAGTGGACCAAGGCTTTGGCCTATGGCAAGCCCTGAGCTCAGACGGGTGAAGGAGTTCATAGTTGTCTGTCATTAGAGTCATTCTGCCTCTGGCTCAGCTGCTCTGGGCTGGGCAAAGCTAGTCACTGTCTCAGAAGGACCCACAGGTTGTCCCAGAAGACAGGGAGGGCCTTGGGTAGACTGGGCCCTGCTTACTCCTCTCAGGACAGAGTCTGGATAAGTTGGCCAGAAAAGCCATGTCATCATTTGAGCTGGCCCTCAAAGACAAGAGCTCAAGGAGCAAAAGTGCAGATTGGTATAAATTGTCACAGTGTCCTGGAGGGGGACTCTGAGGTCACTTGGTCAAATGCCCACAGCGTCTTCTAGGGAAATCAGGAGTTGAAGGCGGTGCTGCCTGTGGACCTCCCCCTCTGCTCTAGTTTCTTGGGGGAGGAGGGAGTGAGGAGGTTCCTAATCTGGGTCCTGTCTGGAACCTCTTTCCTCCTGATCACCAGACTCTAGGCCCTGAGTTTGACAGTTTTCCCGTCCAAGCAGAGGCTAACAAGACTCCTGCTTTCATTTCCACCCAGGATTGGCGGGCACAAGGCCCTTCTTTGGTCTTTAAACTTATCCATGTCATTAAGCTCATTTATCTGTTCTCTGCTATGCGCACACTCAATCATGCCACCACCACTCCCGCCATGTCTGCCATGTTAGCAGGGCTGTGTGTGCCGGGGCACCTGGGTCTGTGAGGGTACAGGCACCTCTAGACCATCAAACTCAACCGCATCTCCCTTTTCCCCCCTGGGCTCATCCACATGGCTGCCCACCCCCAATGATAATGGACGCCCTGGCCCCCCAACCCCAATGACAATGCACGTCTTGGCCCCCCACCCCTGGGGGTTTCTTGGGGACATCCTAGGTGTGATCTCACTGGGTCTGGGCTGCCCCCTCCTCACTGCCTCCTAGGAAGCCCCAGCCCCTGCTCACTTTTCAGTCATCAGGCCCCGGCTGTGTCTCCCACACATTCGGAGCCAGCCTCTCCCCTCATCCACCCGGGGCCCTTCCTCCTCCTTCTGAAACAGTCTCTCCAGCCCTGCACCTAGCGTGGGTTTGGACAAAGCCCCTGTATCCTTCTGAGCTCAGGGCCTGCCACAGGCCAAAGCCTTGGCCACCCCCGATGCTGCCCCCTGCTCCCTGCAGTTCTGTGCTGATGGGGCTGTGAGCATGTGCTACCATGGCCAGGGTGCTATCATTTCACTCTGGCATGTGTGGAGGGTGGGACCACACAGGCCCTGGGACAGCTCCAGGAAGGCCCTGCCTGCCCAGGTCACCCTCATGCAGGTCCCAGCAATGCGGACATCTGACAGTGAACACAGTGGATCTTGAGGAGACAGGTCAACCTCCCAGCACCCCAGAAACTCAGGCCTGGGAGTGGCTGTGGATTAGAGGGGAGGGCCTTGCCCACGGAAACATCAGGCCTTGGGCACTTTCCCACTGCAGCGCTCCCTGGAGGGCACCTGGGTGTGGCTTTTGAGGTCCCCAGAATCGCAACTATCCTCTGCCTGCAGGTGTTTCCCATTACCCTCCCACGAGCCCCTTCCCCCGAATGTCCCCAATGCTGTTCTCAGCTGGGTCCCTGCTAATCCTCTCCGCTGTCAGTAGGAGCTCCCACGGGGTCCTCCTGGGCCGGCCTGTGCTGCCGCCATGCACCTTACTGTCTTTCCTGTCACCAGCCCCCTGCAGTCCATGCTGTTATTATCCCCATGTGACAGATGGGGACACCGAGGCACAGAGAGGCTGGCAGGCTTGCCAAGGGCAGCAGGAGGGAGGCTGGAGTAGTCTGGACCCCACTCCGCTCTCTCCTTCACCGGCACTGGATCTGTCTCTATGGCCACATCCCTGGCTATTTCAGACCAATACGATGGCACAGGTTACTTAAATAAAAAAGAAAACAAACAAATGTAAACACCTGCACTCGTCCCACGCTGCCCGTGCTCTCGCCTCTGATTGGGATCGTGGCTCTCTGCTGCCCTCCTGTGGCCGTTGGTTGTCCTGGGTGGGGACGGGCGCTGACCTCACCGACAGCAGCGAATACTGATTCCTCCAGGGTCAGACTTTGGTGCCAACTTGATCAGGACAGATCTGAGCCCCGCGGTTATGGAGAGGCCAGCTTAGCTTTCATACATGTCACAAACACATACACAGTCTTTCCAAATGGAGGTGTAGAGCAATTTTTAAATTTAAAATTCATGTTTTATTTTGATTTGTTCTAGAGATGGGGTTTCGCCATGTTGCCCAGGCTGGTCTCAAACTCGTGGGCTCAAGTGATCCTCCTGTCTCGGCCTCTCAAAGTGCTGGGATTGCAGACATGAGAAACCCTGCCCAGCTGAAATGGAACATTTCTAATTTGTAGAGATAGGCTCTGTCTGAGCTGCCCTGGCTGGCGTGCAGTGACACTGCAATGTCTGACTCCCGGGCTCAAGGGATCCTCCCGCCTCAGCCTCCCATCTTCAGCTGGGATTATAGGAATGAGCCGCCACGCCTGGCTTCAAGCAATTTTTATATTCACACACACACAAAACATGGATCTAACTGATTGCCATGAAGATTTTTTACATCTATGCCCCCAAATCACCCAATACAATGAACGGACACCTTGATGGGAACAGATTTGGTAAGGTACTTGGCAAAAAAACTGGCCTTGAGCATATTAAACTATTAATTATAAAAAAATGTCAGGCATACACAAAAGTGAAGCAAGTAACAAAAACTCCCACGACCGCTGGCAAGATTCTTGCTGCTTCTACTCTCCTGTGCTTTCACATGTATTTTCTTTTTACTTTTTGTTTATTTTATTTTATTTTTCTGAGACAGGCTCCTGCTCTGTCTCCCAGGCTGGAGTGCAGTGGCACGATCACGGATGTGTGCCACCACACCAGGCTGATTTTTGTATTTTTCGTAGAGATGGGGTTTTGCCATGTTGCTCAGGCTGGTCTCCAACTGCTGGGCTCAAGCAATCCACCCACCTTGGCCTCCCAAAGTGGTGGGATTACAGGTGTGAGCTATGGCATCGGGCCCCCTTTCACACGTATTTTCTCTATGTATATTATTTCCTTACAAATCTCTAACAATTCCAAATCTCTAAGTTTGCAGTTGCTCACACTGAGACTAGTTGTGCAACACTTGTTTCATAAGGAGCATTAATAGTGAACTGAATTGTGTGCCTGGACATAAGAGGACCCTGTGGAACCTTTTTGTGATCTGGAACTTACCACATTTCTGGGTGCTGGTAGGTGTTCAGTAGATATTTTTCAACTGAATGCCTGGTCCTTGGGCAGGAAGTGAATTAAGGACACAAAATCAATGCCAATGAAATGCAAGAAAATGAAATAGGAATTATCCCACCATGGAGCTGGTTAAAGCAAAGGCTGGTGAAACTTTTGCTTTGGCGACTGTGGTCCAAAATCCTGTGTCCATGAAAGAGGGCTAGATTAAGTTTGCTATAAATGTTCTTCCAGTCTAGAGGTTCAGTGGTTATAGATAAACAGTTCTGGTTGAAATGCTCAAGATACTTATGGTTTGAGGGGTGCAAAATCCTAGAGAAATCTGAGTGGGCATGAGGTTAATCAGGGATGCTTCCTGGAAGAGGAGAATTTGGGGCAAATTGAAATTTGTACAAGGCAAAAATATATGATGAGAATGAGAATACACAGAAAGAGATTTAAAATTATAGAGCTTATGGCTGGGCATAGTGGCTCATGCCTGTACTCCCAGCACTTTGGGAGGCCGAGGAGGGCAGATCACCTGAAGTCAGGAATTAAAGACCAGCCTGACCAACATGGTGAAAACCCGTCTCTACTAAAAATACAAAAATTAGCCGGGTGTGGTGGTGAGCACCTGTAATCCCAGCTACTTGGGAAGCTGAGGCAGGAGAATCACTTGAACCCCAGAGCCAAAATCACACCACTGCACTCCAGCCAGGCGACAAGAGTGAAACTCTGTCTCAAACAAATATATACAGAAAGCTTAAATTAATTTGGTAGGTTGCGCATTACCTAAGTAATATCAGCAAGAGGTCACAGAATATACTAAGATGCATCTACACAACAGAAAATCTTGCAGCCCCGTGACTAAGGAAAGTTACTGCTATTTTCACCAGTCCTTGGAGACACCTCTTCAGGCAATTAAATGCCCAAGGGAAGAAGCCCCCTGCGAAGTTGTTTGCTCATCTCAGCTGCGGCAAAAAACCCGTGTCTCCCATGGGGAGGTGAAGAGGAAAACTGGCGATGAGGCAGGGACTTACCAATCTGAGCCGTAGCTTCCTGTCCTGTAAAACGGGCTTCATATTTTCACCACAGAATGTTTTCTGTGAGAATTAAGCTGAGTGGACAATCTAAAGTCATCTCCCACGGTAGGCCCTGGGTGCCACCTCCCTCCGCTTCTCCAAAGCCCAGCAAACACCTCCCTGGGGTTTAGTCTAATCCTGAGGCCCAGTTCTGGCCTCTTTTCTCTCTGCCTTCAATGGAGATGATTTTTTTCCGTGAAAAGAGGATTCTACTGCAAATATGTGCAAAGGACAGGCACAGAGCTTGGAAAAATGGACACAAGTCCTGCAAATAGTTCAGACCAAAATGCTGGAAATCAGTTTTCAAATAGCAGATGAAATTCTGCCACCATGCTCCAGTCTTCATTCCCCAAAGGGGAAGCAGTTCAGCCAGTTTTCTCCTTACAGAAGCTGAGCTGACACAGAGTGGCACACACTGCTAGGGCGTGGTGAGGAGACAGCAGGCTCGGGGGATTTCCACTGAATACACAAGCAAGCACGTCTCTACCCTGTCCCTCATCATCTCAAAGACAACTTGTATGCTTTTAATACGTCTTTACGAAGTTTCCAGTTACACAGTGTGAGGGGTGGACACTCTCCAAAGAGAACGATGAAGCTTTATTTTCTGCCGTCTGTAAGTTGTTCACCTAAGACCCTAGTGTTGGGCTATAACTGGTGTGAGACATCATATAAACAGGTGTCATGATCCTAACTATTAATGAGAAAACGAAGACTGAAAATAAGCAAATTATTCACCTGACAATCCAGAGCCAAGAGATGGCAGAGCCAGGCACTGGATGCCTTGGGTTCAGGGCTGGCTGCCAATCCTGCAGTGGTTCAGCACATTCCTCAGTGCCCCCATCACCTCCTGGTTCCTCAAGCTGTAAATGAGGGGGTTGAGCATGGGAGTAAGGACCGTGTAGAAGATAGAGGCCACCTTGTCATGGCTGGGGGCCCAGTAGTGCCTAGGCCTCAGGTAGATGAACATGGCTGCCCCATAGAAGACGGTGACAGCTGTCAGGTGGGAGGAGCAGGTGGCCAGAGCCTTTTTCCAGGTCTGAGCAGAGCGCATTTGTAGCACAGTCCCTAGGATGCAAGCATAGGAGGCCACGATGATGGAGAAGGGAAGGAGAAGCATGAAGACACAGCAAGCAAAGAGGAGGGTGTCAAAAAGGGAAGTGTCTACACAGGCCAGCTTCAATAAAGCTGGAACCTCACAGAAGAAGTGATCCACGTTTCTCGAGCCACAGTGGGGTAAGCATATGGCTGCCACCATCTGAATCACTCCATCGATTATCCCAAAGGCCCAGGAGCTCCCAATAATCTGGAGACAGACCTTCTGATTCATGAGGATGGGATAGTGAAGTGGGTGGCTAATGGCCACATAGCGGTCATAAGCCATGAGTCCCAGCAAGAGCCCCTCAGATCCCACAAGAGAGACAAAAAAGCCAGTTTGTACGCCACAGCCCACAAAGGAGATGGACTTCCTGCCAGACAGGAAGTTGGCTGCCATCTTTGGCACAATGTTACAGACCAACATGAGGTCCATGAGGGAGAGCTGGCTGAGGAAGAAGTACATCCAGGTGTGAAGTTGAGGGTTCATGTAGATGAGGAAGATGAGGAGGATGTTCCCACAGAGGGCCACTGTGAAGACCACCATAACTGCAGAGAAGAGGACAAGGTCAGTCTGGCTGTGGGAAAAGATGCCCAAGAGGATGAAGCCATCTGTGTATGATTGGTTCACCCATCTTCCCATGGCTTAGTCGTTCACAGTCACCTGAGAACACAGAGAAATTATGAGATTGAGGGACATGTCTCTATTGTGCTCCAAATTCTTCAGTTCAACAGCATATGCTCTGAGACATGCAGGAGGACACTCTCGTATTCCTGTGACACAGGTGACAGGACCTCTGCCAGCTCTGGAATTGGACTCCACATGGTTATTCATGCATGTCCAAACCCAGAGGGTAGAAAGGGGATCATTTCATGTGCCCCAGGACTGTTGGACAATTCTCCTTCAGCCAGCAAAGCCCAGGCTTTCCACATAGCTGGGGTCACATGGGTTTGGTCCACTGTCTCTAACAGGCCTTGGACTATTTCATGCCCAAGAGATCATTTACATGTGTTACAAAAAGGAAAGATTATGGAGACGTGAGATGTTCTTTAGTCTTTATTTTGTTCAGGTCAAAAATCCTGGGACCATTTTCAATTTCTCTATTTCTTTAATTCCCTAGGTCCAAACCATCAGAAAAGCCCCTTGGCCGTACCCTCAGTGTTTCTCAGAATCTAATTCGCTCTTCCCACCCTCACCAAAACTACCCTAGTCCCAGCCACCCTCCTCTCTCTGATGGGTTATTGTAGCCTCTTCCCTGGTCTCGCAGCTTCTATCCTTCAACCCTTGAGTCTATTGTCACAGCATTTGCAGAGAGTCTGCTAAACTCTAAGGCATTTGTGCAACTTTCCTAGTGAACGTATGTCAATGACATCCCAAATTACTTCAAATAAAGCCCAGTCCTTACAGTAGAAAGTAAAGTCCTACATCACACACACACACTCAGAGACACACACAGACACACACACACACACACACATAGATACATATAGACACACAGACACATGGAAATACATACACACACATAGACACACACAGACACACAGATATACACACAGACATACACAGACACATGGAAATACACACACACAGACACATGAAAATATACATGCAGAAATACACAGAAACACATAGGCACATGGAAACACACACAGACACAGACATAGACACACAGACACATGGAAACACACCCCCCCCCAACCGCACACGACCCTCTGAGGTCCCCTGTGGCCCCTCCCTTGCTCACAGAGCTTCCGGGGCCTCTTGGCCTGGGTGCCCACGCCCTCCGTCCTTGGCTCCTTTTCCTCCGCGGAACGCCCTTTCCCTGGTCTCCCTCCCTCCCTGCTTCCTGCCTTTCCTCAAATGCTGGTCTTCATGGAGAGGTGTTCTGTGGAAGCCGGATGAAAAGCTGAACGTCTCGCTCTCCCAAGCCCCTTCCTGCGGCCGTTTCTCCAGGGCACCGGCGCCATCTGACACACACACGCTCCTGTATTTGGACTGTGCCCGTCTGTGAGATCCACCAGAGTGAAGGCACTGTTTCCGTTCACCATGACCTTGGCAGCCCCCAGAATGGTGCCTGGCTCATAGCGGGACCTCAACCCATACGTGGTGACTGTATAAAGTAAGACGTGATGGAGTGACCTGTGGCTGCAATCTCCATTTTCTGCAGAAAGGCTCCCACTTCACTGGCCGTGGTCTGAGTGTCACAGGACTTTGCTGTTTGATTCGTTTCTACCAGGGATGGTGAGTGAAAATGGAAGAAACATCTGCAGCTGCTTACAAAGACGAGGACCTGCTCCACACACGGGCGACTGTTTATCTGTGAGGCCTCTGCATGCTGGTGTGTCCATGTCCACCTTACCTCACTGCAAGGCTAAATGAGGCTGCTCCACGAGACACCACGCTCTCTGTGCCAAGACCCCGGGGAATTTCCTAAACTGGGATGGACCTGCCCAGGCCCAGGACCCTGGAGCTGGCTGCTTGATCTGTGTCCCTAGGTAAGGGAGCTTGTCCTGGTTCGTGCCCAGGAGGGTGTGCCCAGGGGTCCTTGCCACGGATGACCCCTGGAGTGATGTGGAGGGGATTTCTACAGGAGCAGATATTTTCCCACAGAGACCAAGCACTATCTCAGCCATATCAGCCACAGGTTCCACCAAGCAACAAAACAAACCAGGTTCCCCCAGATCCCCCAGCAGAAGAAGGGATGCCCAGCCCTACCACTGTGACCAGAGGCACCAGCCACATGCACCTCCCAGGACGTGCACTCCCCACTCCCCCTCCCCAGATCTCTTAAACTACAGGACTGCATGGTTGGCTGATGCCATTTCTCCCTCCGTCCTGCGTGGTTCCCTTGCTCTCAGACTCATACCCACTGTGCACTCAGCATCTCCCCTCAGCTGCCTCACAGGCTTGTTCCACCCAAAGTGGCTTCTCCCCTGGAGAAGCGCCTGTTCTCCCCTCTCAGCTCAGTGAGTGGCAGATCTGTCCAGGTTCACAGGTCACAACACTCGCGTCATCCAGGACTCCCATCCTTCCCGCCACACACACGTCCCAAACATCCGAAACCCCTGCTGGCTCCTCTTGCAAAACATACCCCCTGGCCAGCACGCACCCCTGCCAGCTCCCACCTGGCCCCACCACCTCTAGAGTGTCCCTGGAGGGTGGCAATGATCCCGACTGCATTTGCCTTCCAGTTTACCCTGGCACGCCCCAGCCCACCCTGGTCTATCTGTCACATAGCCCTGGGGTGGACCCATCTCTGCAAGAATAAAGCTGAAGTACTTCCAAAGGAAAGGCAAGACTCCTCAGCAGCCCTCCACCACCACCCACGCCTTTCCTTCCACTCTCCCGGGATTCCCTCCCTGCCCGTCTCCCCAGCCTCCTGGAGCTGCTCCCACGCTGCAGGACAAGGCCAGCCCCGGGGCCTGGACACTTTCTCTCACCTCCGTGCAGAAGGCTTTTCCCAGACCGGCCCTGCCTTGCTCCCTCACCTCCTCTTCCTCACCTTCTCAGCAAGGCCTTCCCTCAGCACCCATTCAGAGTTGAAACCCTTCTTCCTCTACCTCCCTTCCCTGCCTTGGTTCCTACAGCAGGCAAATAGGCAAGGCGGGCCCCAGGCTGGTCATACGGGTGTCTGTTCTCTGCTTTCCCTACTAGAACCCATGTTCCCCGGTGCCACGGGTGCTCGTGGCGGGATCACTGGCTCCCAGAACAGTGCCTGGCAAATCTGTTATGTGCTCAGTCTCACTCTGTCGCCCAGGCTGGAGTGGAGCGGCGCCATCTCAGCTCACTGCAACCTCCGTCTCCTGGATTCAAGCGATTCTCATGCCTCAACCTCCTGATTAGCTGGGATTACAAGCCTGTGCCACCACACCTGGCTAATTTTTATATTTTTAGTGGAGATGGGTTTTGCCACGTTGGTGAGGCTGGTGTAAAACTCCTCGCTTCAAGTGATCTGCCCCCTCCACCTCCCAAAGTGCTGGAATTATAGGCGTGAGCCACCGCGCCAGCCACACTCAGTCAGTATGTGTTGAATGAATAATAATCGTATTGGCTGGGTACTGTGGTTCATGCCTGTAATCCCAGCAGTTTCGGAGGCCGAGGCAGAAGGACCACTTGAGGTCAGGCGTTTGAGACCAACCTGAGCAACACAGCAAGCCCCTGTCTCTATTGTAAAAATAGAAACAATTATCCGGGCCTGTTGATTCACACCTGTGGTCCCAGCTACTCCGGAGGCTGAGGCAGGAGGATCACTTGAGCCCAGAAGTTCGAGGCTACACTGAGCAGTGATCATGCCGCTGCACTCCAGCCTGGTTAGCAAAGCAATATCATGTCTCAAAAAAAAATGTACCATGAAATACAACAGAATTTATTCTTGCGTCTCACTGGCTCATTTTCCTGCTCTTTAACTTCAGACCTTTCCTTTGGGTGTTTAGTTAATGGCTTCACTTTTCTTCCTAGAAACAACAACACAGAAGAAGCCACCGTGTCTCTGCAATATTTTCCCCAGACGGAAGGGCCCCATCCCACGTCAGCCCCTCCTTCCTGCTCCTTCACCTTCCCTCTCCCGACACATCCATCCTTGTCTTCCTGTTGTGGACCACTCTCCACCCAGGGGACCTAGAGCCCAGTCTCCAACCGAGACAGAGGGAGGGGGACAGGAAAAGGTGATTAAGACACCTAGGATAGAGAGAGAGAGACGTGGGTCAAAGGAACCAGAGGAGAAGAGTGAGGAGAGACACCACACCAGAAGGGGGATGCCCCTCCAAAAACCCAAACAATTACACCCTGATGGAGGCAGACAGGGAGGAAGAGCAAGTGCTGATGAACAAGAGAAATGGGGACGTGAACCAGCAACAGGAGCAGGAGCTGCAGGGAAGAGAGAGGAGGCAACAGGATAAGACCCTCACTCACCTGTGGGTGGATCCCCTTCAGGGAAACAAACTCAGCAGGGACACCTGCGGAGGAGATCCTAGCGTCAGAATCATGCACTCATCCTCCTGTGTTTGCTCCCACTGGGTCGGGGGACAGGAGGATCCCCAGCCCCGACCTCCTTCCTCAGCCCCGGCCAACTCCACGTCAGGCTGCGGAGCCCACGACACCCTCAGCCTGTGGTGGCCCCTCAGACTCAGAGAGCGCCAGCTCACACAGACCAAGCTCCTCTTCAGAGGGAGAAAACAGGCTCAGGGAAGGAAAAAGCTGGTGCTGCACAGGTAGAGGTGGAACAGCAGCGTTGCCCCAAACCACCCAGGATGCCCACCTCCGCTGGCAGGACACCTGGCTCTGGCCCAGGTGGCAGAAACCGCCTCCCACGTGCCCACATCAGTACTTGAACCAGCACACGGGATGGAGGAGGGGAAGCTGACTTTCAGACCTCAGCGTCCCAGGGACCCCGCACGAAGACTCCAGCCCTGTGAGAGGCGCTCCCAAGATTACAATTTAAAAGAAGACCCACAGAGGGGCCTTGGGACAGGAACAGGAAACAGGGGTCAGTGGGGGACAGTGCTGAGCAAAACCGCAGCTTGGGGGAGGAGCGAAACACAGGGTAACAGGAATACAGGAATGCAGGAGGACATTCTTGGTGCTCCCATTGCCCCCCCACACCACACATGTCCACTTCCCAGCGACCTCCAGCACCTCCCATGAAGGTCTCCATTTGCTCACAGCTGGCTCCCTTGGGCCTTGCTTGCAACCCCACAGCACACCTGCCCTTCATACTTGCCCCCATTAAGTCAGCTGTGCAGTCTCCCGTGACATGCAAAGCACTGGGGTGGGGGGCTCTGGACACAGTCCTTGCCTTCAAGGGGTTTAACACCCCTCATGGGGAGGGAAAGAACAGCTTCCACCTTCAGGGGGAGTTCAGGGGCGAGGCCTGGGGGCCTGGCTGAGGTCATTCATGAACCGCCTGGACAGGCATTTCTGCAGGGGTCTGTCCTCGTTGGGTTGCTGGGGGGATTGGGGCCTGAAGTCCACAGGTTCTGATGCTGCCCACGCCATGCGGCCCAATGGTCAGCCCTGCTTCTACTCTCAAGAGCATTCAGCATTGGAGGATGCATGTTTATCGTCCATCTATGGCTTTATGTCCACGGAAGCAGGTCATTTCTCAGGGGCCAATTGTGCTTTGAAAATCCCTTTGCCACATGGCTCAGGACTCCAGAGGTGCCTTGTGTTCTTTCTGACAGTTCTCGAGTGGGTCCCTGGTGCTTTCCTACCACACTTTTGGTGGTTGTGCCGTCTCCCTGATCCCAGCTTCAGGCTTAACGGTTAGAAGTCTTGAGGAAACATTGCGAGGCGAGGAGTCCGATGAGGGGAGGATGCAGAAAGAATGCAGGGGACAGGACAGAGGTAGACTTAGGTTGAGGAAGGGAATGCGGCCACCTCCAAGCTGGTGTGGTGCAGGCTGGCTTTTGAGGGACTGGACTGGAGCAATTCTCCTACCTCCTCTTCCCATCCCGGCCTTCTCCTCTATCCTTGTATGCACCCAAATGCTTTCCACACTCGCTTTTTCTCCAGTCATTCTCCCCATCAGCATTTCCTCTCTCTTCTTCCTCTGTTACTCTTCCAGCCTCATCTAATTCCCAAGGACCCATTCTCAAGCCACCTCCAGTCAGAATTCCTCCAGAACTCAAACCCACCACGACCTCCGCCTGCTGCCGGGCGTCCTGTCCATTCCTCTGGCAGCGGCGTTATATCCACGGCCTTGGCTGATAGTGCCTTGTATTTGCCTTTTTATCGTATGTTATTCAAGGGGGAACTTTTGGATCACGTGCAAACAAGGAAAACACTTTGCTATTTGTTGACAAGAACACTTTCCTTTCATAAATAAGACTCACAATTCATTTCTTCCACATCTTCATGAACTCTCATGCAGATCAAGAGTTTTCTGGGTGACTTTTGGGTGGTAAGCAAGGCTCATTTATATATTTCTAAAATCCAGTCCGAACTGAAAAATCAAAATTTGAAATCTCACATTCAATTCGGTGTGTTTGCCCCTTGACACAGCCTAAATCAAGGACTAAAACTTTTGGGGCTTGGAGAACCCACAGTAGAGAAAAGGGAGCAGAGTCTTGGCTAACAGCGCAATCATATTATGTATCCTTTCAAGATTTTTAGAGGGAGGTGGGATACTCCTTTGAAATGTCAGGTGTTTTCGTTCAAATTAAATTACCATGATGTCTTGAACCAATTTCTTTTATTTGGAAGAAGCTACTTTGCACTAAAATAGAGGCACTCTTTTGTATGAGGTAGCTTTTTAATTTTAAAAAATGTTTAGATCTGGCGTTGGTGGTGCATGTTCTGTTCGGTCCCAGCTACCTCAGAGGCTGAGGGTGGGGAGGACTCACTTAAGCCCAGGAGGGTCAAAGGCTTGCAATAAAATTGAGATCACACCCCTGCCAACTTCCAGGGGCCTGCGGCAAACAGAAGCCAGACCCTGGTCTCACAAAAAGGAAAAAAAAAAAAAATATACGGTTATAATAGTACTTATATATATTATATATATATGTATTGTCTAGGACATTCAAAATGTCAAACTCTCCTAATTTTTGTACTAAAATGAAAGCAGCAGCTGTCACATAAATATCCAGGAGATGTCATTATTGATGTTTCTCTGTTAAGAATTCTTCTTAAATGCTCATCCTATTATTATGTTTTATTCTTGATAGCTTAGAGAAACCCACTGATGTATCTACTGAGGAAATTATATAATTTCTGAAATTTATTTGTAGACAATCCAGTTGTGAAGGGGAGAGGGAGAGGTGGGTGGGATGTAGATGTAACAGTGTTGACCCTGAGCTGCCAATTGCCAGCACTGGGTGGTGAGTGCAGAGAAGTTTATTAGACGATGCTTCCAGGCTTTGGATGTGTCTAAAATGCTCTATAACAAGAATTTGGAAGGTCACTCTACACTGGTTGAGTGAACTATAATGTATCCACATAACAGAGTGCTGTACAACTGTAAAAGGACATCAAGTGTTTCTTCTTCTGCACTAGAGTGATCTTCAGGAGATAATGAGGGGAAAAGCACGGTGCAGAACAGAACACAGCCTGCTGCCTCCGGTGTGAGAAAGGAGGAAATCTATGAACAAGATTGTTTTTTACATTTTCAAAATCAACTATAAAAGGATAATTGCAAACTAATAAATTCGTTTCCACGTTGGAAGAGGGAAGAAATGTGTGTACAAGATAGAGACAGAAACTAGTTCTTTTTTTTAAGAGACAGGGTCTTGCTCTGTGGCCCAGGCTGGAGTGTTTAGTACCATCATGGCTCACTGCAGCCTCCAAGTCCTGAGGCAAGGCACTCTCCTGAGCTCCAGAGATCCTCCCACCTTAGCCCCTGAGTAGCTAGGACCACAGGAGCATGCCACCACACCTGAGTGATTCTTTAATTTTTTGTAGAGATGAGTCGTGCTATGTTGCCCAGGCTGGTCTCAAACTTCTGGCTTCAAGCAATCATCCCCCCTCAGCCTCCCAAACTGCTGGGATTACAGGCAAGAGCCGCCACTCCTGGCTAAAACTACACATCTTTAAGTCTGCTTTATTTTATAGTTGAACTTCAGTACATGTTTCATACAACTAAAAATCAAAATTAAATCAAAAAGTAAAAAAGTTTCAGCCACTGTGGACTAGTTTGTATGAGAACAACTTTCATGATAAGAACAATTGGAGAAGTTGGATAAAATCTAAAAATGAAATATTTTATAAGAGATTATAAAGATGCCGAAACAGCCACAACTCAAGGGTCTGAGGCCCGGGAACACGTTTTCGGCTGAGCTGGACATTGCCTGGTGCTTTTCCTCTCGAGGCATTTGCTGACTCATCCCTGGCACAGGGCCCAGAGGCTGGGAAGCTGAGCGAAGCCTCTTGTCATCTCACAGATCTGGGAGGGAAAGATTGGGTTTAGAGACCTCAAAAAACACCCAGACATTCGGCTAGGACCCCAGGAACACTACACACTAAGAGTAATTATTAATCAGAAATAGACAGTTCTCACAAAGACTGAACCCAGCTCCAGGTGGATCAGCCACAGCTCCACATGGATCAGCCACGGGTCCACGCGGATCAGCCGCGGGTCCACGCGGGTCAGCCACAGGTTCACATGGATCAGCCACAGGTCCACGTGGGTCAGCCACAGGTCCACGTGCGTCAGCCACAGGTTCACATGGATCAGCCACAGGTTCATGTGAATCAGCCACAGCTCCACGCGGATCAGCCACAGGTCCACGCGGGTCAGCCACAGGTTCACATGGATCAGCCACAGGTTCACATGGATCAGCCACAGGTTCACGCGGATCAGCCACAGGCTGCTCATCTAGCTGCCCCATATAAGCAAAGGTAAATCTTCTCTAGAAGAAAAGGGTATTACCCACAGCTTCAGATTATTTGCGTCATTTGTCTGCCATTCAAGAAAAAATTACCAGGCATTCTAGGGACAGGATAAAAGGACCAAATTCAAAAGGAAAAAAAGAAACAAACCTAAAGGAGATCCAGATTGGCATTGCCATTCATGAGCTTTAAATTAATTGTTATCACGATGTTCGAGAGAAAAATACCAAGATGGATCATTTCACCAGACACCTCCAACCTTTGAAAAGAATAAAGTGAAACTCTAGAACTGAAAGTATCAAAAACTAAATCAACAACTCAACAGATGAATTTGGCAGTAGTTTAGACACAGATAGTTAGTGAACTGAGTAAGAGGTTAGCAGACAAAACCAAGGCTGAAACACAGAAAAAAAAGAACGTGAACCATGGAAGGGAGGGTGAGAAACACACGAGCATAGCAAGGTCTCACTTCAATGTTGCTGGAGTCCCAAAAGTAGAGGGGCAGGAAAGAATAGGATGCAAACAATATTTTTTGAAAATATAGACAGAAGCTGAGGGGTGGTAAAAGCCAGGTCTCATGGCTCATGCCTGTAATCTCAGCACTTTGGGAGGCCAAGGCATGAGAATCACTTGAGGCCAGGAGTTGGAGACCAGCCTGAGCAAAATAGAGAGACCCCATCTTTACAAAAAGTTAAAAAATTAGCCAGTTGCAGTGGTAGGCACCTGTGGACCCAGCTACTTGGGAGACTGAGGCAGGAGGATCACTTAAGCACAGGAGGTTGAGGCTGCAGTGAGCCAAGATTGTGTTGCTGCACTCCAGCCTGGGCAAAAGAGTGAGACCCTGTCTCAATTTAAAAACAAAAAAAAAGAAAAGAAAAGAAAAGAAAAGAAAAGAAAGAAAAAAAATATGGGTGGAGCAATTTTTTTAAAGTGATGAAAGACATCAAGTCACAGATTAAGAAACTCCATTAACCAATAGCAAGATGAATACAAAGAAGTCCAAGCTAGGCTCACAATAGCATTACAGCTGATAATCAAAACAAAAAGAAAAGTTTTAGCAGTATCCAGAAGAAAAAACAAATTACATTAAAACGTGCAACAAGAAGACCAACAGCAGGCTTTTCAACGCGCACACACACACACGCAACAATGATGAAAGCCACCTTTAAAGTCTTGGATTAAAATTACCACCCACGTAGAATTATAGTTCCAACAGAAATATTATTTTAAAATGAAGGCAAATAAAGATGAATTCATTCAAAGAAAACTTTAGAGTATTTTCTTTCAGAAGATTTGCCTCAAAACAAAACCAAACCACAAAAATGAAAAAAGGAACTGAAACAAAAAGCAAAAGACAAAACCCTAAAAGGAATTCTACAAGCAGGAGCAGAAGGAAAATGATCCCAGAGGATGGGCATGCAGAGAGGCCTGGAGAACAATAGAAAGGGCAAATGTGTGAGTGAATCCACCTGCATATTGACAATATCAAATCAGGTTAGTTAGGCTGTGTGGGGTTTAAGGTATGTGTAGAATCTAACTGCATAAAAACAATGACAAAGAAGGCAGAGCAGTGGGGGAAATAACATGTTCTAAGGTCCTCATGAAAGCCAGGAAGTAGCAAAAATACATCTTTATGTGAGACACTAGTAAGTGAGGTATGTGGGTTGTAATTTCCAGGTCGCCACCGAAAGAATAAAGAAAATAACCAAGTTATTAGAGAAAGAAGAAATAAATGGTAAATACCACTTTTTTTCTTTGAGACAGAGTCTCGCTCTGTCACCCAGGCTGGAGTGAGTACAGTGGTACAATCTCTGCTCACTGCAACCTCCACCTCTTGGACTCAAGCAATTCTCCCGCCTCAGCTTCCTGAGTTTATAGGCCTGCACCACCACCCAGCTAATTTTTGTATTTTTAGTAGAGAGGGGGTTTCAGCATGTTAGACAGGCTGGTCTCAAGCTCCTAGCCTCAAGTCATCCTCCTGCCTTGACCTCCAAAGTGCTGAGATTACAGGCATGAGCCACCCGCACCTGGCCAAATACCACTTTCTTAGTTCCTCTCCTAAGTGCCCCCAAAAAAGGCAGGGAGAAAAAGATAAGCCAAGTAGGACAAGTAAAAATCAAACAGTAAGATTATGGATTCAAACCTAAATATATCAGATATTGGTATAAGCTTAATTGTATCCCTCAAAATTTGTATGTTGAAGCCCTAATCCTCAGTACCTCCAATGTGACTATATTTGGTGATGGGTGTAATGGAGGTGATTAAATTAAAATGAGGCTCTTAGGGTGGGCCCTAATCCAAACTGACTTGTTTCCTTGTGAAAAAATAAATTTCTATTATTTAAGCTACTTCGTCTGTGGTACTATGAAAAGTTACCAGACATGATGGTGAACTAATCCAGACATTAAATATACATTAAATGTAAATGGACTAAACACATCAAATAAGAGATGAAGATATCAGGCTCAATTGTTTTAAAAAGCATAAACTGCATACAAAAGTTTCTCTTAAAATTAAGGATATTAACAGGTATAAAACAAAAGAATGGACTAATACACACCCTGCCAATAATAACAACAAATGTGATGACGTAAATGTTAAATTCAGGCAAAGCAGACATAAAAGCATTAAGCTAAACTGGAAAAAAAGGTATTTCACAAAAAGATCAACCCACCAAGAAGATATAGCAAATATATATATATACACATGTACATATATAATCTCAAATATACAAGGGGAAACTTGACAGAACTAAAAGTGGAAATAGGCCAGGCACTGGGGCTCACTCCTGTAATCCCAGCACCGAGGCGGGCAGATCACTTGAGGTCTGGAGTTTGAGACCAGCCTGGCCAACATGGTGAAACCTCATCTCTACTAAAAATACAAAAATAAGCCAGGTGTGGTGGCGCAAGCCTGTAATTCCAGCTACTCAGGAGACTGAGGCAGAAGAATTGCTTTAACCTGGGAGGTGGAGGTTGCAGTGAGCCAAGATCACACCACTTCACTCCAGCTTGTGTGACAGAACGAAACTCCATCTCAAAAAAAAAAAAAAAAAAAAAAAAGGCTGGGCACCGTGGCTCACGCCTATAATCCCAGCACTTTGGGAGGCCGAGGCGGGTGAATCTCGAGGTCAGGAGATCGGGACCATCCTGGCTAACACAGTGAAACCCCATCTCTACTAAAAATACAAAAAAATTAGCCAGGCATGGTGGCGGGTGCCTGTAGTCCCAGCTACTCAGGAGGCTGAGGCAGGAGAATT
>NW_016814426.1:316825-321784 GCF_001698545.2 Rhinopithecus bieti | reverse complement strand
GATCTCAAAAATTTATTCCTCCTAACTGAAACTTTATACTCTTTGACCAAAACCTCCCCAGTCGCCCAGCCCCAGCCTGTGATCCACCTTTGTATGCTCTGCCTCCATGAGCGTGTTTTAGATTCTGGATACGATGAGATGTGAGGAATGTATCCTCCTGGGCCTGGCTTATTTCACTGAGCGTAGAGTCCTCCAGGCTCATCTATGTTGTCATGGAGGAGCTCACAGCAGATGAGGGGGCTGTGGATGGAGTCTTGGGAAGGTTGGAAGAGCAAAGGGGAATTTTAGACGTTTCCCTATAGAGTGGTTAAGTTTCAGCAGGAGGAGACAGAGAAGCAAAGTAAGTTCCCAGGAGAGAAGAGCTTGGTGGAAAGTGTGGAGGGGAAACACCACGCCCCTGCATAGACCCAGGGCAGAGCAGCTGGCTGTGCAGGGATAGCCCAGAGGGAGGCTGGGACAGAGGGAGGCTGGCACTGTAGGGAGATTCTGTAAAGCCTGCTTTGCTATCCCTGGAACCAGCATGACCAAGGCCTGTTTTCCTAGGTCCTCAGCATCCACTCCCTACACTGGCCCCTCTCCCCACAATCCATCTCCCCTCAGCCCTCTGATCTGACTGAGGTTCTCTGTCGTTTTGCCTCCAGCTGAAGCCCCCAGTAGCTTTGTATGGCAAGTGAAACACGCTTTATTGCTGTTGTGAAAATAAAAGGAAACCAGTAAAATAAAACCAAACAGTTAAAAGGAACAGAGAAGTTGGTGATTCTACCATTGGGTTTCGAATGAATTTGCCGTTTTGGAAAGAGATCTGTTTCCATGAGACATAAAGCCAAGTCCAGAGTGACCGTACAATGTATCATCCAACTTGGGACACTCTTGAGAGTGAAAGGCAGTGCAGCCTGTGCCTGCATGGGTGGCAGCATCAGAAACATGCACATTAGCCCTGTCCCCAGCAACCCACCAAGGCACTGGCCCTGCAGAAATGCCTGTCAGGGGCTGGGTGCGGTGGCTCAAGCCTGTAATCCCAGCACTTTGGGAGGCCGAGACGGGCGGATCACGAGGTCAGGAGATCGAGACCATCCTAGCTAACACGGTGAAACCCCATCTCTACTAAAAAATACAAAAAACTAGCTGGCAGAGGTGGCGGGTGCCTGTAGTCCCAGCTACTCAGGAGGCTGAGGCAGGAGAATGGTGTGAACCCGGGAGGCGGAGCTTGCAGTGAGCCAAGATCCCGCCACTGCACTCCAGCCTGGGCGACAGAGCGAGACTCCGTCTCAAAAAAAAAAAAGAAATGCCTGTCGGGGTTTGGGATGACCCAAGGCCCACCTGCCTCCACCTGACTCCTCTGCATGTGGTGCTGCTCTTTCCCTTCCATGAGGTATGAGATGGAGACCCCATGAGGGCGCTGGGGGTCACTGGGAAGGGCTGAATGTGGGGGTCCTGTAGAACACCAGGAATATCCCCTGCATGCCTGTGTGAAAGGAACATAAATCCTGGGGCCCTGAGATCACTAAGCTAAAGGGAAAAGTCAAGCTGGGAACTGCTGAGGGCAAACCTGCCTCCCATTCTATTCAAAGTTACCCATCTGCTCACTGAGGTAAATGCATATCTGGTTGCCTCCTTTGGAGACGCTCATCACAAACTCAAAAGAATGCAACCATTTGTCTCTTATCTACCCATGACCTGGAAGCCCCCTCCCTGCTTCGAGTTGTCCCGCCTTTGCTTGGAGTTGCACTGCCTCTCCAGACCAAGCCAATGTTCCTTTTACATATGCTGATTGATGTCTCATGTCTTCTAAAATGCATAAGATCAAACTGTGCCCTGACCACCTTGGCCACATGTCAGGACCTCCTGAGGCTGTATCACGGGTGCAGGTCTTCAATCTTGGCAAAATAAACTTTCTAAATTAACCAAGACCTATCTCAGACATTTGGGGTTCACATTTTGGTAACCACAGGGGGATTCTGAGTGGAGATGCCCCTGACTTTTCACAGATCTCCTATCAGTGCTTGATACCAGCATGAGCCAACTTTACGGCTCAAACCAAGAGGACAACATGCTGAGGTCTGGGAGCATCTCCTCCAGAGAATCCCTGATCTCCCAAAATTTGGTCAAGATCTTAAGTTTATTTTCCTGAACAACTCCCCTTTTTTGGAGTTTTACTTGCTTCCAAAAAGAAAGGCAAGATTTCCTGCTTCCATAATGACGGAAGGCAGGTAACTCCTTTACGGAACTGGAGCTCACTCCCAGCAGGGAAGATGAGTTTAAGTTGTTTTTCCTGCTTCTAGGATGGTAAAAAGTGGTCTTCAGCCTCAGACCCATCCCTAGGTAAGCAGGGTAATACCTAACCTTGTTTTCACATGAATAGACTCTCCCTTAGCTACTTAACCTTGTTTTAATATGAATCGACTCTCCCTTAGCTGAGAAAACCAGACGGACTCCATTTGGCTCTGTCATTTGCAAGACATCAAGGGCTCCTCAGCCACTGCCTTCCTCAAGGAGTTAACTTGCGTAAACTAACTCTCTGCATATCAAAGAGTCCCATTAACTGATAAGGTTATGTGGCGAGCTATGTCTGTAGTTCCCAGGAATTCACTCGGGAGATAGCACCATAAAGCCCCGCGTGTGTGTCGGGCAGAGCCCCCACACCTATCACCTTGTGATGAATTTAGAGCCCCGACACTTGGAACTGTTTGTTTTTCCTGGAACCGTTTATCCTTTTAACTTTTTGTATGTGTTTACTTCTGTAGAATTGCTACAGTTAAGCGCCTCCTTCCCTCTCTAAACCAAAGTATAAAAGAAAATCAAGCCCCTTCCTCGGACCGAGAGAATTTTGAGCGTTAGCCATCTCTCGGTCGCCGGCTAATAAAGGACTCCTGAATTCATCTCAAAGTGTGGCGTTTCTTTCTAACTCACTCAGGTACAACAGTAGCTGAGTTGGGCTTTTGTCTTGGCTAACGTTTAACGACCAGCTGGTCTGAATTTCTTCTTGCCATTATAGCAATGAGTGACCATATTGTTGGGCTTTGTTGTTGTTGTTTGTTCCAGTCTCTCTCCCATCAGATTTGACCAACTGTACCTCACTTGGTCAAATCCAAGTGAGAATTCCAAATTATGGTTTGTAATTTGGCTAAAATTTTGGCTCTCTAATTTGGCTAAAATTCCTTGCAGCTGCAAAAGAGGAAAAAGCAAAGCAAAAACAAAACAAAACAAACAAATAAACAAAAATGAGCTTGTTTCTGTGTTTGCTTTCTGTCTTAAAAAATAAATGTTCTTTAATTTACTTTTCTTCCACCCTATACCTCCTACTCACTTTACCATCTGCAGTACCAAAAAATCTAAAGAAGGCTTCTAATTACTTGAACCCCTTTAAAGAATGCAGAACAGGCCGGGCGCGGTGGCTCAGGCCTGTAATCCCAGCACTTTGGGAGGCCGAAGTGGGCGGATCACGAGGTCAGGAAATCAAGACCATCCTGGCGAACACGGTGAAACCCTGTCTCTACTAAAAATACAAAGAAATTAGCCAGGTGTGGTGGCGGGCGCCTGTAGTCCCAGCTTCTAGGGAGGCTGAGGCAGGAGAATGGTGTAAAACCCGGGAGGCGGAGCTTGCAGTGAGCCGAGATCGCACCACTGCACTCCAGCCTGGGCGACAGAGCGAGACTCCGTCTCAAAAAAAAAAGAATGCAGAACAAAGGCACCACTCACTCCTTTCGGGGTGTTCTGTTTTCTTTGTGGAGTTTCAAGAGTTGCGGGCAAATTCTTCTTAGGTCTAAAGCTGTTTTCCTGTATTGCGTGACCTGACCTCTTTGACTTTGGGGGTACCAGAGATTACCTTATACTGTGAGAGGATTTGACCTTGGTGTGTGTAATGGTGGACAAGAGCTATAAAGTAGGGGCGGCTGAGCACAGTTTAAAGGAAGTGGTCTTGGCTGTTGTTGTTGTTTTTTTCTGTCTCCTAGGAAGCTGTTGTTTAAGGATCCTAACTCTAGTTCGGACGTGTACTCTACAGGGTCTACCCTATTGCTTTTTCTCCCAAAATTAATCTCTATTTGGCTTGTCTGTGTCCATTTGCATCAGGAATTGAACTGCTGTTTTTATAGGTAAATGACAGACTGAGTTTTCTCAGCTCCAAAGAGAAAGGGCACTTACTCCTGCCAGCCAAAAGGCACCCCTCAGTGGCTGGGAGCCTCTTGTGAGTGTCTGGGGGTTGACCCCCTGTGACATGCAGCAGCCCTACAGGGAAATCCCCAACAAAATTTAATTTTTAAAAGGCTCGTCCAGGAAACACATCTAAGGGCTAATCACCCAGCATTTTGAGCCTTCTCAGAGGTCATAAACCGCTGGAGAGAGAAACTGAGCCTTGTAAGAGGGTGGAAATGACTCTGTGGTGACACACTGTGGAGTGCTGCCCACAAGCAGCATATATCGATCCACCCCACAAAAACCCTAGGCCACAGCTCAGTTCCTCCTTATAAGAAAAAAAGTGGAAAACAAATAATCTAAGAACAAGGAGGAAACAAGGAGACTGACCCCCTTTTAAGGACTCTGTAGGCTTTATGTCACCTCTACTTGACAGAATTTATGTAAAATGGCAGTCATATGGCCTTTGTGCACATTTACATTAAGGAAAAAAGCCCTAAGGTCAAGCTGCAAACTATAGAGTTCCTAGGTCCTCTTTTTTCTCTATTTTGTTCTCTGGCTGCTTTAAATCTGCTGTTATTTTTCTATAAGATTAAAAACCAATGTTTGGATCCAACAGGTTTTTTGTTTGCAAGCTGGTGAATTTGTATTTATCTCATGGTTAAAGTTCTGAAGTAAAAGTTATAGGATCTTTGTGTGTCTGTGTGTCTGTGTGTGTGTGTGTGTGTGTGTGTGTGTATTTTAAAAGCCTTTATAATTTCTTTTTTTTTTTTTTTTGAGACAGAGTCTCGCTCTGTCCCCCAGGCTGGAGTGCAGTGGCGTGAT
>NW_016814426.1:312714-315482 GCF_001698545.2 Rhinopithecus bieti | reverse complement strand
CTAGGGAGGCTGAGGCAGGAGAATGGTGTAAAACCCGGGAGGCGGAGCTTGCAGTGAGCCGAGATCGCACCACTGCACTCCAGCCTGGGCGACAGAGCGAGACTCCGTCTCAAAAAAAAAAGAATGCAGAACAAAGGCACCACTCACTCCTTTCGGGGTGTTCTGTTTTCTTTGTGGAGTTTCAAGAGTTGCGGGCAAATTCTTCTTAGGTCTAAAGCTGTTTTCCTGTATTGCGTGACCTGACCTCTTTGACTTTGGGGGTACCAGAGATTACCTTATACTGTGAGAGGATTTGACCTTGGTGTGTGTAATGGTGGACAAGAGCTATAAAGTAGGGGCGGCTGAGCACAGTTTAAAGGAAGTGGTCTTGGCTGTTGTTGTTGTTTTTTTCTGTCTCCTAGGAAGCTGTTGTTTAAGGATCCTAACTCTAGTTCGGACGTGTACTCTACAGGGTCTACCCTATTGCTTTTCTCCCAAAATTAATCTCTATTTGGCTTGTCTGTGTCCATTTGCATCAGGAATTGAACTGCTGTTTTATAGGTAAATGACAGACTGAGTTTTCTCAGCTCCAAAGAGAAAGGGCACTTACTCCTGCCAGCCAAAAGGCACCCCTCAGTGGCTGGGAGCCTCTTGTGAGTGTCTGGGGTTGACCCCTGTGACATGCAGCAGCCCTACAGGGAAATCCCCAACAAAATTTAATTTTAAAAGGCTCGTCCAGGAAACACATCTAAGGGCTAATCACCCAGCATTTTGAGCCTTCTCAGAGGTCATAAACCGCTGGAGAGAGAAACTGAGCCTTGTAAGAGGGTGGAAATGACTCTGTGGTGACACACTGTGGAGTGCTGCCCACAAGCAGCATATATCGATCCACCCCACAAAACCCTAGGCCACAGCTCAGTTCCTCCTTATAAGAAAAAAAGTGGAAAACAAATAATCTAAGAACAAGGAGGAAACAAGGAGACTGACCCCTTTTAAGGACTCTGTAGGCTTTATGTCACCTCTACTTGACAGAATTTATGTAAAATGGCAGTCATATGGCCTTTGTGCACATTTACATTAAGGAAAAAAGCCCTAAGGTCAAGCTGCAAACTATAGAGTTCCTAGGTCCTCTTTTTTCTCTATTTTGTTCTCTGGCTGCTTTAAATCTGCTGTTATTTTCTATAAGATTAAAACCAATGTTTGGATCCAACAGGTTTTTTGTTTGCAAGCTGGTGAATTTGTATTTATCTCATGGTTAAAGTTCTGAAGTAAAAGTTATAGGATCTTTGTGTGTCTGTGTGTCTGTGTGTGTGTGTGTGTGTGTGTGTGTGTATTTTAAAAGCCTTTATAATTTCTTTTTTTTTTTTTTTTGAGACAGAGTCTCGCTCTGTCCCCAGGCTGGAGTGCAGTGGCGTGATGTCGGTTCACTGCAAGCTCCGCCTCCTGGGTTCATGCCATTCTCCTGCCTCAGCCTCCTGAGTAGCTGGGACTACAGGTGCCTGCCACCACGCCCAGCTAATTTTTTCTTTTTTAATTTTAGTAGAGATGGAGTTTCACCGTGGTCTCAATCTTCTGACCTCGTGATCCGCCCGCCTCAGCCTCCCAAAGTGCTGGGATTATAGGCGTGAGCCACTGTACCCAGCCAAGGCCTTTATAATTTCTATAATTTTATGTTTAATTGACAATTAAATCTGTCTTAATTTCCCTCTAGAACACCAGACTTTTTCTCTCTCTGTAACTTATTATGTGAATTTTACTACTTGATTTTCACCTGAGTTGTTTCCTTTAATGTGCAAATGTAAGGCTATGTAACTGACAACTGCCGGGGTAGTGAAACAGGTTATCAAGAATTTGAAAGTCTAACATAGGAAAAAAAAGTTCTTTATGAATCTATAAGATGTACTTCAATTGTCACGCCTAATACATCTATGGATTTATGTGTTGTGTTCACAATGTTTCACTACTGAAAATGTATAAAAGAGCTCTAATTGGCTTAAGAAAATAAAAGTGCTTGAATAAAATATTTTATCAGGAAAAAAGAAAAGACTAGTCAAATGCTTTTTCAAGTTTACATAACATAAGTAAAATCTTTAATAAATAAACTAGCTTTAAAATTATTGGTAAGGTAATATTAGAAATGTCTTAAGAGCTGACAGCATACATATTTTTGCATTTATTAATCAAGAAATTTTATACTTATTCCTGCCAAATACTATAAGGTGTTAAAATTTGGCATAGGTGTTACAAAACTACAAACCCAGCCCATGACAGAATGATCTTTTCTGATATAATTTTTTAATTTTTAATAAATAAGACGTTGATATTGGTTTAATGAAAATAGCTGCATCTTGAATTTAGTAAGATACCATAATTGCTAATCTTGTGGCTTTAGATGGGCTAGTCTACAGGCAGTAAGATTTGTTTTGGAAAAGGACTGTTATCATCTTTGTTTCAAAGCTAAACCATAAACTAAGTTCCTCCCAAAGTTAGTTCAGTCTACACCCAGGCATGAACAAGGACCTTGCAGTTGAGAAGCAAGACGGAGTTGGTTAGGTCAGATCTTTTTCACTGTCTCAATTGTAATTTTGCATTGGTGTTTCCATACCTTTAAATGATGACTACTGTAGTTTTCATAAATAATCTAGTTAAGTGATTAAAATAAAATAATTAGGAAAATGTAATGGGATAAATACTTGTAAATAAACTCGCCACAATTTAAAATCTAAAGTTATATTAAATTAAATAATAGATATTTTAGTATTGGGGTATTTTCCAATAAAAAACATATT
>NW_016814426.1:304823-308660 GCF_001698545.2 Rhinopithecus bieti | reverse complement strand
GCCGAGTTACCTCCATTATTATTATTATTATTGCTGCACTGTATACAAATAATCAGGCCAGGTATATTAAAGCAAATCAGTCCTGCCATAATTTGTCTTTAGTAAAAATGGGAAACTGGGGAGAAAACAAATTATGTTTCAGAAACTATAGTACACTTGTTAGATTCTAGTCATGTCTAATGTTTTTCCATTTTTATTATTCTCTACAGTTTGGACTGAATTCTAATTTTCTTGGTTACAAGTTTTCAAAATAATGTTTTCAATTTTTTTCTTGTTTCTCATTTTTCCTAATTTGGAGTCACTGAAAACTAAGCTGTGCCTTCATAAAGCCCTGTGAACTGAAGCCAGACAACTTAAACTTCAGAAGAAAATAACAACAACCTGTTTACATACATAAACCACTCTCATACCTGCCTACTGATGTGTGGACTTCAGAGTAATGTGGCCTATATCAATTTCCCAGGGCTGTTCTTTTGTTTGTTGTTGTTTCCCCCCCTTCCTCCCCCTATTTTCTCTTCATAGGACATGAGACTTCACAACCTGCTAAAAATGAGCTTTCCTAATAACTCAGGACCTACCCATCTAAGAAGAATAAACCATCGTAGCCATGAGAGATCAGACAAAACCTGAGACCAGAGACTCCTTTTATTCTAAAATGCTTTCTTCTGAAAAATCACAAAGCTAAAGGTAAAAGTCAAGCTGAGAACCGCTTAGGGCAAACCAGCCTCCCATTCTATTCAAAGTCCCCCATCTGCTCACTGAGGTAAATGCATATATGGTTGCCTCCTTTGGAGAGGCTCATCAGAAACTCAAAAGCATGCAGCCATTTGTCTCTTATGTACCTATGATCTGGAAGCTGCCTCCCCACTTGGAGTTGTCCAGCCTTTCCAGACCAAACAGACATTCATCTTACATATGTTGAATGAGGGCTCATGTCCCCCTAAAATGCATAAAACCAAACTGTGCTCTGACCACCCTGGGCACATGTTGTCAGGACCTCCTGAAGCTGTGTCATGGGTGCTTGTCTTCAATCTTGGCAAAATAAACTTTCTAAATCAACTGAGACCTGTCTCAGACATTCAGGTTTCACACATGTATTCCTGTGCCCTGCATCCTTCCTCCCCCAGCTGGGTTTCCTCACACTGTCCCCACTGACCCTGTTCCTGTTCCTGTCCCCAGGCCCCTCTGTGGGTCTTTTTAATTGTAATCTTGGGAGCGCCTCTTCCAGGGCTGGAGTCTGTGGGGTCCCCTGGGAGCTGAGGTCTGAAGTCAGCTTCCCCTCCTCATCCCGTGTCTGGGTTCAGTACCTGTGTGGGCAGTGGGAGGCGGTTCTGCCACCTGGGCCAGAGCCAGGGTGTCCTGCAGGGAGGTGGGCATCCTGGGTGGGCTTGGGGCACCGCTGCTGGCATCCAGCCCCTCTCCTGTGCAGCCACCAGCTGCCTTCCCCGTGAGCACTGTTTCCCCTTCCCCTCGTGAGAGGCCGAGGCTGTTGGTCTGTGTAGCTGCGCATCGTTCTGAGAGTCTGGAGGGGCCACCAGAGTTCAGGTCGGGGTGCTGTGGACTCTGCAGCCTGATGAGGAGTTGGCCGGGGATGAGGAAGGAGGTCAGGGCTGGGGCTCCTCCTGTCCCCCGACCCAGTGGGAGCAAACACAGGAGGATGAGTGCATGTTCTGACGCTGTGATCTCCTCCGCAGGCGTCCCTGCTGAGTTTGTTTCCCTGAAGGGGACCCACCCACAGGTGAGTGAGGGTCTTGTCCTGTTGCCTCCTCTCTCTCCCCTGCAGCTCCTGCTCCTGTTGCTGGTTCACGTCCCCATTTGTCTTGTTCATCAGCACTTGCTCTTCCTCCTACTGTCTGCCTCCATCAGGGTGTAATTGTTTGGGTTTTTGGAGGGGCATCTCTCTGCTGGTGTGGTGTCTCTCCTCACTCTTCTCGTCTGGTTCCTTTGACCCATGTCTCTCTCTCTCTCCTTGGTGTCTTACTCACCTTTTCCTGTCCCCCTCCCTCTGTCTGGGTTGGAGACTGGGCTCTAGGTCCCCGGGGTGGAGAGTGGTCCACAACAGGAAGACAAGGATGGATGTGTCGGGAGAGCGAAGGTGAAGGAGCAGGAAGGAGGGGGCTGATGTGGGATGGAGCCCTCTCATCCCCAGGAGAATATTGCAGAGACGCGGTCGCTTCTTCCATGTTGTGGGTTCTAGGAAAAAAAATAAAGTCACTAGCTAAACACCCAGCAGAAATGTCTGAAGTTAGAGAGCAGGAAAGTGAGCCAGTGAGATGCAGGAATAAATTCAGTTGTATTTCATAAAACAATCATTATTCATTCATCACACGGTTACTGAGAGCACAGTAGATGCCAGGCACCGTTCCCAGAGCCAGGGATCCCACCACAAGCACAGAGGTGCCAGGGAACTTGGGTCCTACTTGGGAAAGCAGGAAAAAAATGTCTTCATGAAGAGCATGGAGCACACCTCCTGGCTTTGTGTGCTATGGGAGTCAAGGCAGGGAAGGGGAGGGAGGAGGAAGGATTTCAACTCTAAATGGGCTGAGACGGTGAGGGAGCAAGGCAGGGCCTGTCTGGGAAGAGCCTTCTGCATGGAGGTGAGAGCAAAGACCCAGGCCCTTGCGTTGGCTTTGTCCTGCTGTGTGAGGGAAGCCCGCAGGGAGGCCAGGGACCAGGAGTCCACAGAGCTCTGGGGAGAGCAGAAGGAAAGGATGTCTGGGTGGTGATGGATGGCCTGCAGATAAGGTCTTGCATTTCCTCTGGAAGTTTGTTGGCTTTATTTTTGCATGGGTGGGGGACTAGAGAGGACTTAGGAAGCAAGTCCAGTTGGGGACCAGTGCCATCCTCCAGGGTAGCTGCAAAGATGGTGTGGCCAGGCAGGGGCTGGCAGGGTTGAGTGATGGTCAGGGGTGGATATGTGGGGTGGATATGTTTTGGAAGAAGAGCCAGCAGGGGTTTCCAGTGGTTGGGATGTCTATGTGAGAGGAGAGAACTCCAGAATAATCCAAGTGCTGTGACCTGGGCAGCTGGACAGACCTGTCTTTAAACGAGCTGGGAAGGAGGACAGGACAAGTGTTTCTCCGGGGCAGCCCAACAGCTCTGTTTGGCCTCTTCAGGCAGAACAGCCCCACTGGCCATCTGGGGGGATGCTGAGTACACAGTGGGTGTAAGAATCTGAGTTCAAGGAAGCCATCCCGGATAGGGAGACAAATGTCCTTAGCGACCCACATAGAATTGTATGAGTTACATCTGCAGAACCTGTCCTGGAAACCCCACATAAACTCCCTCATCAGAGGCTCACAGGCATGCTGCAATTATCCTCCTTCCACGGCAGACACAGCTATGTCTGCAGAGTCACAGAGAGATGGACACAGCCCACAGTAGCTGGCAGCAGGGCTGGGTCTTGGACCCATGGCTTCAGATGCCCTTTTCAGTTTTCTATTTTCAGTTTCTGCAAAGAAAACTTCTTTCTAGAGAGAGCCACTTGTTACATAGATGTGCTATAAGCATTTCCAAAGAGGCACAGAGATGTAAACATGGAGTGAAAGGAAGAGAGAGATGGACAGAGAGAGAGAGAATCAGAAACGGACAGAATGCTTGTCTCTGAAGGTGCAAGGTGGCCTTTGCCTCTGTACACAGTGATTTGTTTTTCTAAGACCACCACAGCGGGCACAAAAGAACCAGCGAGTAGGCAAGGGTAGGAGCAAAACTGCAAATTTATTTTGGTCACCCAGCTTCAGGGGAAGAAGGTGGGTAGGGAGAGGTCTGTCCGCCTCCGGCAAAGAAGGCCGACAGAGTCCCCCGGTGGGGCTCTCGGGCGGAGTTCCTGACACAGTC
>NW_016814426.1:292709-304590 GCF_001698545.2 Rhinopithecus bieti | reverse complement strand
GACAGGAGTGGGGCTGGGAAGTCCGCGCGTGGTGTCTGTCCGGAGCGGCTTTTCTAGGAGTGGGAGGGCAATAGGCGGGGCACGGGCGTGTTGGGGGGGCGTTCCGCAGGTGCGACCAGGTAAATCTTAGTCTCTTCGGATTGACGTCACCTGGCGCATGCCCGGTTGGTCTGCACCTTCCTGGGCGCCGGCTGCATTTTCGCGCCCGCGGGAAAAGCTGGTAATGAAGAACCCGGACGTGCGCCATCTTGCCTCCGTTCGTCCAAACACACAGTAGTAGGGCTGGGCATCTGCAGACAGGAAGGGGAACTTCTGCTGTGAATTTCTGGGGGACCTGGTTTGTTTTGCTGGTTGGTTGGACCTCGGGTCCATATGGCCAAGATGATGTTTGAAGACTGTGGGAACAGCAGTTTGCTCCTATAGAAAACCCCCACCACATCATACGTAGGTGTGTTATGCCCAGACCGTTTATTCCCCGAAGAAGACCACCAGAGTCCAGAGTCAAAGCCAAGCGGGGAGGATCTTTACTGCAAGTTCGAACTTGGTCCCTCTGTTCCACAACATACAAGAGGGCCCCGAACAATGCGTACGCTCGCTTTTTATAGCCCGATGTAAATAGGACTTGTAAGGTTACAGAGGAACAAGGGAATTCTTTAGGTTACAGCATTACAATTAACATATTAAGTTATACATTTAGCGGTGATCTATTGGTTCCCATGCTTTCAGTAAAACTACAAACGGCTGTGTCGTTATCAGGGATTTTTCCAGGTGGTGTTTTCCTAAAGTTGAGATATACGGTGGGACGTGTTTGTAGTGGGCTCAGGAAGTTGAGAGATATGAGAGATATATGGTGTTTGTACTGGGCCCAGGAAATTGAGAGAGATATGGTGTTTGTACTGGGCCCAGGACTGAGGAATGTGCCTGATTTCTTTCAGGTGTTGTTGGTGGCAAGGACCCCTGGGCACATCTTCTAGGGCACAAGTCAGGACATGCTCCACTCTGTGGGACACAGCTCAAGTGGCTAAATCCAAGGCTCTGCACCTGGGCAGGTGCATAAGAGTTGAGGACATTACTCCAGGTCTTTGCACAAAGAACATGTCCTACGGAATGGCCTCATTTTGTCTTTGCAGCGAGAAAAGGACCTAAATACATCTGCATGCAACTGTCTTGTATTTGTGCCTCTCACCCTTGTCTTTTGTAAACTGAAGACATGCGCTGGCACTCACAGTTCTGCACGGGAAGGAAACTAGCACTGACCTCTGCTACACTCAGGTCAGGAGAAAGCTCTCCCCCCAATAAAAGGGAAATCCTCTGCTTTCAGAACATGGAAACTGCAGCTGCATTTCACTTCAAGGGTATTGTTTTACTTAGTTAACATGCAACTGAGTATCTCACCGTGGGACCATCTTAGAGACAGAGCAGAGAGCAAACCATGCAGGAGCTCCCTGCCCTCAGGACACTCAGCCAGTGGAATAGAGCTGACGATTCAAAAACCACAGGGCCAGGTGCAGTGGCTCACTCCTGGAATCCCAGCACTTTGGGAGGCCGAGGCGGGAGGATTGCTTGAGATCAGGAGTTCAAGATCAGCCTGGGCAACATAAGGAAACCCCCCCCCCATCTTCACAAAAAATTAAAAAATTAGCTGAGCATGGTGGTATGCACCTGTGGTCCCAGCTACTCGGGCAGCTGAGGGGGGAGGATTACTTGAGCCCAGGAGGTGCAACTTACAGTGAGCCTTGATCACACCACCACACCCCACCCTGGACCACTCTGTCTCCACAACAGAAAAAACGCCCCACTAGATAAGTAAGCATGCAGAGTATTGGGGGTGATGAGAGCTGCGGAGTGAAAGCAAGCAGGGAAGGAGGACAGCATGGGGCGCTTTGCAGCAAAGTTCTCAATGAGCAGAAGACATGTGGGGGAGACCTGAAGGAGGGTAGACGAGTGGCGAAGATGCTCCGTGCAGACGGAGAAGGAAAGGTCCTAAGGTCAGAGGCGTCTGGCTTACTCCAGGAAGAAAATAATAATAAAAGGGCCTTGGCAGATGAGACACCCGGAGTCAGGGGTGAGGGCAGGGAGCTGCGGGAGGGGGAGTGGGGGGAATCCTGGAAGGGCATTGGCCCTTGCTGGGAGTGCGTTGGGAGCCAGTGGCATATGCTGAGCACAAGACTGACACCACCTGGCTTAAGTTGCAGGCGATGCCTTCGCCCTCAGTCTGCTGGGTGAAGCCAGGGACCAGTCAGGAGGCTGTAGTGACCCCAGCTGCAGCCCTCAGCAACACATGCATTGTGCCAAAGAGGTGCCATGTGTATGGGAAGGGATCACCTGGCGGGGTCAGGTGGGAGCCCTTTGTGGCAGAAGTGGACTTGAGCCGAGATGGCGCCACTGCACTCCAGCCTGGGCAACAGAACGAGACTCCGTCTCAAAAATAAATAAATAAATAAAAGATTTGGTGTCATATGGTACAGCCAAGACTTCGCCTGCTGACGGGGATTGTCTGAAGGTCTCTGACATATGAAACAACTCAGTTCTTGTTTTTGTGGTAAGGATACATACAGCACATATACACAGTTCAATTCTAGGAGCCAGGAGGGCCCCTACTGCTATGTTAGGGAGATACGAAGGAGTGTTCCCTATTGTGTCCCAAAGCTTCAGTTGTTTAGCTCTAATGAGTCACACACAAAATAACTGACTAAAGACATAGCAGCAGAGGACTATAAAGAGATGTCAGTCAATCTAACACATCTTTTTCATATTCTCAGGTGACCAGGAACAAAAACTGAGCCATGGAGACATGGGCGAACCAATTATCCACAAATGACTTCATCCTCTTGGGCATCTTCTCCCACAGTACTGCTGATCTTGTCCTCTTCTCTGTGGTTATGGTGGTCTTCACAGTGGCCTTCGGTGGGAACATCCTCCTCATCTTCCTCATCTGCATGGACCCTCAACTTCACACCCACATGTACTTCTTCCTCAGCCAACTCTCCCTCATGGACCTCATGTTGGTCTGTACCAATGTGCCAAAGATGGCAGCCAACTTCCCGTCTGACAGGAAGTCCATTTCCTTTGTGGGCTGTGGCATACAAATTGGCCTCTTTGTCTGTCTTGTGGGATCTGAGGGGCTGTTGCTGGGACTCATGGCTTATGACCGCTCTGTGGCCATTAGCCACCCACTTCACTATCCCATCCTCATGAATCAGAAGGTCTGTCTCCAGATTACTGGGAGCTCCTGGGCCTTTGGGATAATCGATGGCTTGATCCAGATGGTGGCAGTAATGAGCTTCCCCTACTGTGGCTTGAGGAAGGTGAACCATTTCTTCTGTGAGATGCTATCCTTGTTGAAGCTGGCCTGTGTGGACACGTCCCTGTTTGAGAAGGTGATATTTGCTTGCTGTGTCTTCATGCTTCTCTTCCCATTCTCCATCATCGTGGCCTCCTATGCTTGCATTCTAGGGACTGTGCTCTGAATGCATTCTGCTCAGGCCTGGAAAAAGGCTCTGGCCACCTGCTCCTCCCACCTGACAGCTGTCACCCTCTTCTATGGGGCAGCCATGTTCATCTACCTGAGGCCCAGGCGCTACCGGGCCCCCAGCCATGACAAGGTGGCCTCTATCTTCTACACGGTCCTTACTCCCATGATCAACCCCCTCATTTACAGCTTGAGGAACCGGGAGGTGATGGGGGCACTGAGGAAGGGGCTGGACCACTGCAGGATTGGCAGCCAGCCCTGAACCCAGGGCATCCAGTGCCTGGCTCTGCCATCTCTTGGCTCTGGGAATGTTGAGTTAATAATTCTCTCATTTTCAGTCTTGGCTTCCTCATTAATAATGAGGATTGTGACACCCGCAGACTTGGAAGTTCTTTTTAAACACTACATCAGTTCGTTCCTTCTTTGTTTTTTTCTTTCTTCCTTTCTTTCTTCTTTCTTTCCTTTCTTTTTTTTCTTCTTTCTTTTCTTTTCCTTTCTTTCTTTTTTCTTTCTTTCTCTCTTCCTCTTTCTCTTTCTTTCTCTCTCTCTTTCTTTCTTTTTTTTTTCAGGGTCTTACTCTGTCACTCAGGCTAGAGTGCAGTGACACAATCTCGGCTCATTGCAGCCTTGATCTCCTGGGCTCAGGTGAGTCTCCAGCTCAGCCTCCTGGGTAGCTGGGATACAGGTGCCTGCCCCACACCTGATGAATTTTTTAGTAAGGGATTCGCTATTGTTGTAGAGATAGTGTTTTCTCGAACTCCTGGACTCAAGCAATCCGCCTTCCAGAGTGCTGAGGTTACAGGCGTGAGCCACCACGCACAGCCAACATCAGTACTTTTTATCTGATGAAGAAACAATTTTCCCCCCAATCTTTTGTGTACTAATTATTTTGTACTATACATTGAAAATGAGGCCGGACGCGGTGGCTCAAGCCTGTAATCCCAGCACTTTGGGAGGCCGAGGTGGGCGGATCACGAGGTCAGGAGATCGAGACCATCCTGGCTAACACGGTGAAACCCCATCTCTACTAAAAAAATTCAAAAAAATAGCCGGGCGAGGTGGTGGGCGCCTGTAG
Source organism: Rhinopithecus bieti (assembly GCF_001698545.2). NCBI lineage: Eukaryota > Metazoa > Chordata > Mammalia > Primates > Cercopithecidae > Rhinopithecus > Rhinopithecus bieti. The sequence goes on along the minus strand of NW_016814426.1, from coordinate 300,043 downwards.
TCCCAGCTACTCGGGAGGCTGAGGCAGGAGAATGGCATAAACCCGGGAGGCGGAGCTTGCAGTGAGCTGATATCCGGCCACTGCACTCCAGCCTGGGTGACAGAGCGAGACTCCGTCTCAAAAAAAAAAAAAAAAAAGAAAAGAAAATGAATATAGGACATTGTAAACCAGCACTGTGCAGAAATAAGGCGTTGGGATTGCTATCACTCCTTATTTAATATTGGAATTACCTCTACTGGAAGAAGACGTTGAGCTGAGCCTCCTAACTCTCCTTGCTAATGTTTTATTCTGTGCTTACTCTGTGGGAGACATCGCTCTATGATCTGTGTATAGACATGTAGATCCCACCTGTATGATGTTTATATGATGTCTCACACCAGTTGTAGCCCAGCACTAGGGTCTTAGATGAACAACTTACAGATGACAGAAAATAAGCCTTTATAGTTCTCTTTGGAGAATGTCTACTCCTCCCACTGGGAACGTCATAAAGACGTATTCAGAGCATACAAGTTGTCTTTGAGATGATGAGGGACAGGGTAGAGACGTGCTTGCTTGTGTATTCAGTGGAAATCCCCCGAGCCTGCTGTCTCCTCACCACGCCCTAGCAGTGTGTGCCACTCTGTGTCAGCTCAGCTTCTGTAAGGAGAAAACTGGCTGAACTGCTTCCCCTTTGGGGAATGAAGACTGGAGCGTGGTGGCAGAATTTCATCTGCTATTTGAAAACTGATTTTCAGTGTTTTGGTCTGAACTATTTGCAGGACTTGTGTCCATTTTTCCAAGCTCTGTGCCTGTCCTTTGCACATATTTGCAGTAGAATCCTCTTTTCGCGGAAAAAATTATCTCCGTTGAAGGCAGAGAGAAAAGAGGCCAGAACTGGGCCTCAGGATTAGACTAAACCCCAGGGAGGTGTTTGCTGGGTTTTGGAGAGGTGGAAGGAGGTGGCACCCAGGGCCCACCGTGGGAGATGACTTTAGATTGTTCACTGAGCTTAATTCTGGCAGAAAACTTTCTGTGGTGAAAATATGAGGCCCATTTTACAGGAGAGGAAGCTACGGCTCAGATCGGTAAGTCCCTGCCTCATCGTCCAGTTTTCCTCAGGAGGTGTCTCCAAGGACTGGTGAAAATAGAAGTAACTTTCCTTAGTCACGGGGCTGCAAGATTTTCCATTATGTAAATGGATCTTAGTGTATTCTATGACCACTTGCTGATATCACTTAGGTAGTGCTCAACCTACCAAATTAATTTCAACTTTATAATATCAAATATCTTTCTGTGTATTCTCCTCATTCTCATCGTACCTTTTTGCCTCGTACAAATTTCAATTTGCCCCAAATTCTCCTGTTCCAGGAAGCGTCCCTGATTAACCTCAGATTTCTCTAGGATTTTGCACCCCTCAAACCATAAGTACCCTGAGCGTTGCAACCAGAACTGTTTATAGCCACGGAACCCCGAAACTGGAAGAAAATTTAGAGCAAACTTAATCCAGCCCCTTCTATGATGCAGAATTTTGGACACAGTCACCCAAGCCAAAGTTTTACCAGCCTCTGCCTCATCCAGTCCCATGATGGGGGAATTCCTATTTCATTTTAATTGCATTTCATTGGCATAGACTTGATGTCCTTAATTCATTTCCCACACAAGGACCAGGTAATTCCATCAAAAATATCTACTGAACACCACTGGCACCCAAAAATGTGGTAAGTTCTATGTCACAGAAAGTTTCCACAGGGTCCTCTTCTGTCCAGGAACACAATTCAATTCACTAACCAATACCTCTTATGAAACAAGAGTTGCATAATTAGTCTCAGTGTGAGCAACTGCAAACTTAGAGATTTGCAATTGTTAGAGATTTGTAAGAAAATAATAAACAGAGAGAAAATATGTGTAAGGGGGGGCAGGTGCGGTGTACACATCTGTAATCCAAGCACTTTGGGAGGCTGAGGCCAAGGTGGGAAGATTGCTTGAGCCCAGCAGTTGGAGACCAACCTGGGCAACGTGGTGAAACCCCATCTCTACAAAAAATACAAAAATCAGCCGGGCGTGGTCCCTTGGGAGGCTGAGGTGGGAGGATTGCCTGAGCTTAGGAGGTTGAGGCTGCAGTGACCCATGATGGTGCCACTGCACTCCAGCCTGGGCCACAGAGTAGAAGCCTGTCTCAAAAATAAATAAGTAAATAAATAAATGAACAAAAAATAAAAAGAAAATACATGTGAAAGCACAGGAGAGTAAAAGAAGCAAGAATCTTGCCAGGGGTCAGACATTGCAGTGTCACTGCACGCCAGCCAGGGCAGCTCAGACAGAGCCTATCTCTACAAATTAGAAATGTTCCATTTCAGCTGGGCAGGGTTTCTCATGTTTGCAATCCCAGCACTTTAAGATGCCAAGGCAGGAGGATCACTTGAGCCCAGGAGTTTGAGACCAGCCTGAGCAACATGGCGAAACCCCATCTCTAGAACAAATAAAAATAAAACATGAATTTTAAATTTAAAAATTGCTCTACACCTCCATTTGGAAAGACTGTGTATGTGTTTGTGACATGTATGAAAGCTAAGCTGGCCTCTCCGTAACGGCGAGGCTCAGATCTGTCCTGATCACGTTGCGGGCCAAAGTCTGACCCTGGAGGAATCAGTATTCTCTGCTGTAGGTGAGGTCAGCGCCCGTCCCCACCCAGGACAACCAACGGCCACAGGAGGGCAGCAGAGAGCCACGATCCCAATCAGAGGAGCGAGCATGGGCAGCACGGGACGCATGCAGGTGTTTACATTTGTTTTCTTTTTTATTTAAGGGACCTGTGCCATCGTATTGGTCTGAAATAGCCAGGGATGTGGCCATAGAGACAGATCTAGTGCCGGTGAAGGAGAGAGCGGAGTGGGGTCCAGACTATGCCAGCCTCCCTCCTGCTGCCCTTGGCAAGGCTGCCAGCCTCTCTGTGCCTCGGTGTCCCCATCTGTCACATGGGGATAATAACAGCAGGGACTGCAGGTGGCTGGCGACAGTAAAGAGAGTGAGGTGCGTGGTGGCAGTGCAGGCCGGCCCAGGAGGACCCCGTGGGAGCTCCTACTAACTGCGGAGAGGATTAGCAGGGGCCCTGCTGAGGACAGCCAGGGGAAGGTGCGAGGAAGGGGCTCATAGGAGGGTGGTGGGAAACACCTGCAGGCAGAGGATGGGTGTGATTGTGGGGACCTCAAAAGCCACACCCAGAGCCAGGGGGCGCTGCAGGGCAGGGGTTGCAGTGGGGAAGTGCCCACGGCCTGAGGTCCCCATGGGCAAGGCCCTCCCCTCTAACCCCTGTGGGCAAGGCCCTCCCCTCTAACCCACAGCCATCCCCAGGCCCAACTTTCAGGGGTGCTGGGAGGTCTGCCTGTCTCCCGAAGACCCACTGTGNCGAGACCAGCCTGGGCAACACAGCGAGAACCCGGCTCTATAAATAAATAAAACATAAAGTTTTTTTAAATATTAAATTTAAAAACTGTTTGGCCCCTGCATTTGGAAAGACTGTGTATGTGTTTGTGTAATGTATGAAAACTAAGCTGGCTTCTCCCAAACATAAAGCCTCGGATCTGTCCTGACCACATTGTGCTCCACAGTCTGACCCTCCAACACCCTACAGGAGTATCGGCTGCTGTCAGTGAGGTCAACGCCCTTCCCTAGCCAGGAAAACCAGCGGCCACTGGAGGGCAGCAGAGAGCCACGATCCCAACCAGCCCGGGAAAGAGCGGCTTTTTGTCTGTTTTTCTTGAGTAACCTGTGACATCACATGGGTCTGAAGTAGCCAGAGATGTGGCTGTACAGACGAATCCAGTGCCGGTGGAGGAGAGAGGGGAGTGGGGTGCATTGTACTCCAGCCTCCGACCTGGAGCCCTTGGCAAGGCTGCCAGCCTCTCTGTGCATGGTCGTCCTGATCAGTCACATGGCTATAATAACAGCATGGACTGCAGGGGGCTGGCGACACTAAAGAGAGTGAGGTGCGTGGTGGCAGCGCAGGCCGGCCCAGGAGGACCCCGTGGGAGCTCCTACTGACTGCGGAGAGGATTAGCAGGGGCCCCACTGAGGACAGCCTGGGAGAGGTGGGGGGAAGGGGCGCATGGGAGGGTGGTGGGAAACACCTGCAGGCAGAGGGTGGGTGTGATTGTGGGGACCTCAAAAGCCACACCTGGAGCCAGGGAGCGCTGCAGGGCAGGGGCTGCAGTGGGGAAGTGCCCACGGTCTGAGGTCCCCGTGGGCAAGGCCCCCCCCCTCGAACCCACAGCCATCCCCAGGCCAAACTTTCAGGGGTACTGGGAGGCCTGCCTGTCTCCCAAAGACCCACTGTGGTCACTGTCAGATTGGGACCTGCATGAGGGTGACCAAGGCAGGCAGGTCTGGGACTCTCTGGAGCAGGCAACCGTGCTCTCCGGCCTGTTCCATGACCGTCTGTCTGTGTGGTCCTGAGCTGACACCGGAGGTTGATACCCCACCCTCCACACATGGCAAAGTGCAATAGTAGCAACCTGGCCATGGCAGCGCACACTCACAGGCCCACCAGCACAGAACTGCAGGGAGCAGGGGGCACACAGGGAGTAGACCAAGGTTTTGGCCTGTGCCAGGCCCTGAGCTCAGAAGCATGCAGGGGCTTTGCCCAAACCCACGCTAGGTGCAGGCTGGGGAGGCTGCTGCAGGAGGAGGAAGAGCCCCGAGCAGACGAGGGGAGAGACTGCTTCTGAATGCCGGGGAGACACAGCCAGAGCCTGATGACTGAAAAGTGAGCAGGGGCTGGGGCTTCCTAGGAGGCAATGAGAAGAGGGCAGCCCAGACCCAGTGAGATCACACCTAGGATGTCCCCAAGAAACTCTCAGGGGTGGGGTCAGGGCGTGCATCGTCACTGGGGGTGGGGCCAGGATGAGCATGGTCATTGGGGGTGTGCAGCCATGTGGAGAGCCCAGAGACCAGTGGGGAAAAGGGAGATGTGCCCAAGATTGATGTCTAGAGGCGCCCACACCCTCACACACCCAGGTGCCCTGGCACGCACAGCCCTGCTCACACAGCAGACGTGGGGAGAGGGGATGACTGAGTGTGCGCACAGCAGGGAACAGATAAATGAATTTAAAGACATGGATAAGTTTAAAAGCTAAAGAAGGGCCTTGTGCAGGCCAATGCTGAGTGGAAACGAATGCAGGAGTCCAGTTACCCCTGCTGAGAGGGGAAAACCAGTGTTTTAAACTCAGGACCTAGAGTCCGGTGATCAGGAGGAAAGAGGTTCCAGATAAGACCCAGATAAGGAACCTCCTCACCCCCTCCTCCCCCTAGAGACTAGAGCAGAGGGGGAGGCCCACAGGCAGCACAGCCTTCAACTCCTGGTTTCCCCAGAAGACGCTGTGAGCATCTGACCAAGTGACCTCTGAGGCCCCCTCCAGGACACTGTGACAATTTATACCAATCTGCACTTTTGCTCCTTGAACTCTTGTCTTTGAGGGCCAGCTCGAATGATGACAATGGCTCTTCTGGTCAACTTATCCAGACTCTGTCCTGAGAGGGGTAAGCAGGGCCCAGTCTACCCAGGGCCCTCCCTGTCTTCTGGAACACCCTACGAGTCCTTCTGAGACAGTGATCAGGTTTGCCTCAGCCTAGAGCAGCTGAGCCAGCAGTGGAATGACTCTAATGACAGACAACTGTGAGCTCCTGCTGTGGCCCAGGCCCAGGGCTCTAGGGGTCAAGGAGTCAGGAAGAACAGCTATGCCGGGGGGATGCCGGTGGGGCGGCGTTTGGGAGTGGGTGCCCCATCTCAGTCACATGGGCCACCTTCTCCACCTGTACTGAAGGACAGCCCAGAAAACCGGCTCTTTATCTTGGCCTTCACTCACTCTGCTGAAGGGCAGGATATTCAGCAGAGATCTTAGAAACAGGACGAATCTCAGGGACAGGAAAGCTGAGAGTTTAGAGCCAGCAGGGACCTTTGAGATCATCTCATTCACCCTCATCTTGTTGATGTGAAAACAGGCTGAGATGGCAGTGGCTGGCCTGTGGTCACAGAGCGGGTCCCCAGACTGTGCCCAGGGCGTGGGTATGCATCGCCTCCAGAAACACACAACACTGGAAATGAATCCAGATGGCTTTCCAAATGGGCAAAAGCAGCGCCAACCTGGTTTCTCCTCCTGGACGCATTGGAACAACCAGCCAAGCAGCCCCAGAAGATCACTTCCCCCACCTCCAGCCTACAGGTGACACTTTTGAACCCCCCAGAGCCTCCATTTTTAGTTTGGACTCTGCCTTTCTGTTCACCTGGAGATCTCAGGCCTGAAAGGTCTTACTATGGTGAAATCATGTTTCCCTCAAAATTCATCTTAGCACTCCAACCCTCTTTACCTCAAAATGTGACTGTATTTGGACATAGGGCTTTTAAAGAGGTGGTCACGCTAAAATGAGGTCACTATGGTAGACCCCAATCCAATCTGACGGGTGTCCTTAGACGAAGAGGACATGTGGACACACGGGGCCATCATGGGTGCATGTGCACAGACAAAACACCACGTATGGACCTGGAAACAAGGTGGCCACCTGCAAGCCAAAGAGGGAAGCCTCCACAGAAAAGCCTCCGTGTGCCTTGATCTTGGACTCACAGCCTCAGACCTGGGAGAAAACGACCATCTGTTGTTGAAGCCCCAGGCTGTGCTATTTTGTTCTGGCAACCAGAGGAAATTCCTACAGATATTTTCACAGACAGCCCTGGCACTCCCAGGCCCATGCCCAGGGTGAAACTCGAGGAAACCCAAGCCCAGCGCCACCTCCCAGTCACAGGTGAAGGGCTGCCTGGCTGGCTGCTGCCCACACAGGCTTACAGCTCACAGGGAGCAGGGTCTGAAGCCCCATCTGCTCAGAGGTGCCTTCTCCAGAAAGCTTGCAGGGGGAAGATGCCACCACCGCAGCTCTCCAGCACCGCTGTCCCTCTCTGAGCTCCAGCCTCACCCCATCCAGGACACAGAGTGACATTCAGGTGGGTTTGGGAAACCAAGGAGCACGCAGGCTGTCTCTGTGCTCAGACCAGTCCTGAGAGGGGATGGCCCCGATGGGTTTCCCCAATAGCTGGCCCATCCGGGGAGGCGGCGTCTGAAGCTAGATAAGGGCTGCCCCGATGACAGTATAACCGCCACCCTTGGCAGAGAAGAGATCCAGAAGAAAGAGGCAGTTCCCGCTCCTGCGAGGGGACAGCGGCGCAGCCCTGCGCTCAGGCGCGCCTGGCAGGTCTCCCTGGAGCCATTGCGGGAAGGTGCAGGGACCCCTGGCTTCGGGCCAGCCGCTGAGGCTCCAGGTCCTCTCCCCGGGCGGGCGAGCTGCGAGCGAGCTGGGGCGGCGTCGGC
>NW_016814426.1:288137-290241 GCF_001698545.2 Rhinopithecus bieti | reverse complement strand
GTGTGTGTGTGTGTGTTTGGAACAGGGTCTTGCTCTGTTGTCCTGGCAGCAGTGCAGCAGTGACATCTCTGCTTACTCCAGCCTCAATCTCCCAGGCTCAACCGTTACTCCCGCCTTAGCCTCCCGAGTAGCTACAGGAACTACAGGTGTGCGCCATCACTCCTGGCTAATTTTGGGAGTTTCTGTAGACATGGTGTCCCAATATGTTGCCCAGATTGGCCTTGAACTCATCGGATCAAACGACTCACCCGCCTCCGCGTCCCAAAGCGCTGGGATTACAGGTATAAGCCGCCACGCCAGGCCAGTTTTGGTTGTTTGGTTTTTGTTTCTTTGTCTTTAATGGAAGATATCTAAGAGACACTTCACAATGGAAGATAAAAAAAATGAGTCATACACATGAAAAAGTGCTTATCATCTTTCCTCATCAGTTAAATGCAAACTTAAACCATGAGGAAATACTATATACCCAGAAGAATGGCTAGAAGTTAAAAAATAATCACCATAATAAGTGAAAAGTACCAAATGCTGCCACGGAGGGAGCCTCAGAACGCTTGCACATTGTTGACGAGAGGAAAATAACCTAAATGTCCAACCGCAGTGGCTGCTTGGATAATCGAGAGCTCTACCAAACAACGGAACAATGAAAATGGTGGTGTGGGCTACTTCCTCTTTCATTCCACTCCAATTTCTCCAGGCCCACAAGCTCCAGCTCCACTCACGAACTCATGGCCTCATATTCTCCAAGCAGCTTCTTCTGAAAGTCTCTTCTCTTAGAAAACGGTGCCAGCGCCCCTGCTCTTCACCCCCATCCCCACTGTCAACCCCAGACAGCTCGACTGCCTCGCGTCTCTCTGAGGTCGCCACCACAACTTCTCTCAGGAGTCCCATGCCCACTTATGCCACCACGTCGGGCATGAAAACTTCCTTTCCTTCTCTCTCTCTCTCTCTCTCTCTCTCTCTCTCTCTCTCTCTCTCTCTCTCTCTTTCTTTCTTTTCTCTCTTTCGAGACAGTCTTGCTCTGTCTCCCAGGCTGGAGTGCAGTGGCGCAAACATAGCTTAGGGCAGCCTCGACCTCCTGGGCTCCAGCCGTCCATGCGTCTCAGCCTTCCAAGTGCTGAAACGTCCTTTTCTTGTGTGCTCATGCCCATTAGCCAAGCTCAAAGGGACGCGTGGAGGAAGCTCAGAATCACCGTGAGAAATCAGATGCGGCCCGTTGTCGTGCCTCATTCTGATGGGCCCGGAGAGCCAAGCAGGTTTCCGTAGTGTAGTGGTTATCACGTTCGCCTAACACGCGAAAGGTCCCCGGTTCGAAACCGGGCGGAAACAGCATTTTCTGTTTTTCACCTCACTACTTCAAATTAATTACACAGATAACTAGCCTGGAAAAGCCCACCACTATCTCCACCTGGTTACGGAGAAAAGGCCATCAAGGGTATTTATACCGTTGCCTTTCCTCAATGGTTGTGGCACCGCCTGGGGTGCCTCAACTGTTGGCACCTGGGAAGAACTGAACCCACCTCACTTGCTGTGGACAGCAGCTCCAATGTACTTCGCACGAAGCCTGTCCGCTGGACGGCTGCACGCTGCCAAATGGAATCCAGATCCCGAGCAAGCCTGGGGCCCAAAGGGAGTTCCAACAAATCCTCGTTTTGTAACCCATGGGGGGACAAAATGGAGAAATCACAAAAAGATTGCAGGGGTGGGATTCGAACCCATGCATCTGAAGACACTAGCCTTAATCTAGCTCCTTAGACCGCTGGGGCTTAGCTTGCTTTCTCACAGCGGTGTACTTACATATTTCCCTTCTTTATACAACATTGCTAGGGTCCCCGAACCAACAAGGCATTGGGGCGAATCTGCAGGGCATCGCAGAACCAACGCCTTCCAGCAGGATTCGCTGGGCCAGAGGAACCAGATGGGAAAACGTCCCATCAGCGCCTGGGCAGAGAGGACTGCTCGAAGCACAGGCCCCAGGATCTGCTTTGGGGGTCACTCAGAAAGTCACCCACATCGGCTCTCTTTGGGGAGCCGGCATGAGTGATGGGGAAGCCTTTTACACTCTCACTTTAAAGAAAGATTAAAAAAAAAAAAAAAAAAAAAAAAA
>NW_016814426.1:282483-286909 GCF_001698545.2 Rhinopithecus bieti | reverse complement strand
AAAAAAAAAAAAAAAAAAAAAATCAATAAATGCTTACAGTTTGTTGTCTGGTTTTATTATTATTATTATTTTGAGATGGAGTGTCGCTCTGTCACCCAGGCGGATGGCAATGGCACGATCTCAGCTCACTGCAGCCTTCGCCTCCAGGCTTCAAGCGGGTTATTGTAAAAATGCACTAACTTTTGTATTTTTCTTAGACACAGGGTTTCCCCATCTGCCCAGGCTGGTCTCAAACTTCCAAACTCAACTGATCTGTCGTCCTCGGCGTGCCAAAGTGCTGCGCTTACCGGCGTGAGCCACTGCATCTGGTCTTTCGTGTTTCCTTTCTAAGTGAGCTTGTAGAAGGCTTCCCCTGTTCTCATGCCCACTCCCCAAAGGGGGACAGCTGCAGTGACCTCCTGAGTGACCCTCCCAAAGCAGATTCTTAGGCCTGCGCTTCGCATATCTTCTCTGTGAGGGCGCTCATGGAGCGGGTTCCCAGAGGTTGCCCTCTGGCCCAGGAAATCCTGCTGGAAGGTGCGGTTTTTCTGCAATGCCCTGTGGATTCGCCCCAAGGCCCTGTTGCTCTAGGGATCCTGGCGACGCTGTATACGGAAGGAAACTACGCAAGCCGACCCGAGGAAGAAGGTAGTGTAGCTGAGCCATTCGAAGGTCCTGGATCAAGGCTCCAGTCGCTTCGGAGACGTGGGTTCGAATCCCACAGCTGCCAGCTTGTTGAGACTCCTCCCCTTTTCCCAACGGGTTTCAAAAAAAGAAAAAAGTCGTTGGAACTCGCTGTCGGCCCCACGCTTGCGTGGGATCAGAGATTCCATTTGGCAGCACACAGTTCTCCAGTGGACAGCCTCTGTGCCAAGGTGGTCAGCCCCAGTGTCTACAGCAAGTGAGGTGGGTTCAGTCCTTCCTAGGTGGCGATGGTCGAGGCGGGAAGGCAACGGTGTAGACGCCCTTCCTCCGCGCACCTCTGTAACCAGGTGGAGATAGCGGCAGGGTGTTCTAGTCCCCAGTGTCATAAATTTGAAGTAATGAAGAAAAAAACGGAAAAAGCTGTTACTGCCAGGTTTCAAAACGGGAACCTTTTGCGTGTTAGGTGACATGGGACGTTGTGATACTTGCTTCATTTTTGTGTATGCTGGAAATTTTCTATAATTAATAGTTTAAAATGCTAACAGGCCAGGTTGTTGCCAACTACCATACCTAATCCTTTGCTATTCAATGGTCCATTCGGTTTCTGGGGAGATTTGGGGGCATACATGCGACAAATCTGCATTTCAATCAGGTAGGTCAATGTTTATTTTTTTTGCCTGTATGAATATGAAAAATTGTTTTAAGCCAAGCCTGGTGGCTCACGCCTGTAATCCCAGCAGCTTGGAAGGCTGAGATGGGAGGATCACTGGAGCCCAAGAGTTTGGAGCTGCAGTGAGCTAGGATCATGTCACTGCACTGTAGCCTGGGCAACACAGAGACCCTGTCTCTAAAAATTAAAAGTTTTTAACTTTCACCTGGGCAGGGGGCTCACGCCTGTAATCCCAGCACTTTGGGAGGCTGAGGCGGGCAGATCACTTGAGCCCAGGCATTCGAGACCAGCCTGGGCAACACAGCGAGAACCCGGCTCTATAAATAAATAAAACATAAAGTTTTTTTAAATATTAAATTTAAAAACTGTTTGGCCCCTGCATTTGGAAAGACTGTGTATGTGTTTGTGTAATGTATGAAAACTAAGCTGGCTTCTCCCAAACATAAAGCCTCGGATCTGTCCTGACCACATTGTGCTCCATAGTCTGACCCTCCAACACCCTACAGGAGTATGGGCTGCTGTCAGTGAGGTCAACGCCCTTCCCTAGCCAGGAAAACCAGCGGCCACTGGAGGGCAGCAGAGAGCCACGATCCCAACCAGCCCAGGACAGAAGCGGCTTTTCGTGTTTTTCTTGAGTAACCTGTGCCTTCACATGGGTCTGAAATAGCCAGAGATGTGGCCGTACAGACGAATCCAGTGCCTGTGGAGGAGAGAGGGGAGTGGGGTGCATTGTACTCCAGCCTCCGACCTGGAGCCCTTGGCAAGGCGGCCAGCCTCTCTGTGCATGGGCGTCCTGATCTGTCACATGGGGATAATAACAGCATGGACTGCAGGGGCTGGCGACACTAAAGAGAGTGAGTTGTGTCAATATGGACTGCAGGGGATGGCGACAGTAAAGAGAGTAAGTTGCGTGGCGGCAGCGCCGGCCGGCCCAGGAGGACCGCGTAGGAGCTTCCACTGCGAGAGGCTCAGCAGAGGCCCCGCTGAGGACGGCGTTGGGGACGTGCGGGGAAGGGGCTCGTCGAGGGTGCTAAGAAACACTTGTGGGTAGAGAGGATGGACCGCAATTGTGAGGCCCTCAAAACCACATCCAGGCGCCCGCCAGGTGGCGCTGCAGGGCAGGGGCTGCAGCGGGGAAGTGCCTAAGGCCTAATGTCCCCGTGGGCGAGGCCCTCGCCTCCACCCACAGCCACACCCAGGACCGAATTTCTGGGTGCTGGGAGGTTGGACTGTCTCCCGAAGACCCACGGTGGTTACTGTCAGGTGTCCGCAGGACTGGGACTTGCATGAGGAGGACCTGGGCAGACAGGTCTGGGCCTCCCTGGAGCAGGCAACCGTGCTCCCAGCATCCCTGTCCCAGGGTCCTCCGTCTCTGTGGTCCTGAGCTGGCACCCAAGGGTGATACCCCACCCTCTAGACATGGCTGAGTGAAACGATAGCACCCTGGCCATGGTAGCGCACGCTCACAGCCCCAGCAGCGTAGAACTGCAGGGAGCAGGGGCGCCATCGCGGGTGGACCAAGGCTTTGGCCTATGCCCTGAGCTCAGAAGGATGCAGGGATTTTCCCAAACCCACACTAGGTGCAGGGCTGGGGAGGCCGCTCCAGACGGAGGAGAAAGGGGTGAGGACGCGTGAGGGAAGAGGGGAGCCGCCAGGGGCAGGTTCTAAACGTGAGAGAGGCAGCGGGAGGCAGATGACCAAAAGTGAGCACAAGTTGTGGCTTCTGGACCCAGCAAGGTCCCCCCTGGGACGTCCCTAAGAAACCCCACGTGTAGGGGACCAGGACGTGCATCGTCAATGAGGGTGGGCAGCCATGTGGATGAACCCAGAGATTCCGGTGGGCAAAATGAGAGGAGGTCGAGAATGATGTCTAGAGGCACCAGCACCCTCACAGACCCAGGTGCCAGAGCAAGCACAGCCCTGGTCACAGGGCAGACACGGGGAGTGGGGATGACTGAGTGTGCGCATAACAGGGAACAGACAAATGAAATTAATGACATGGATAAGTTTAAAGACTAAAGAAGGGCCTGTGCAGGCCAATCCTGAGCAGAAATCAATGCAGGAGTTTGATTAGCCTATGCCTGGAGGGGAAAACCGGTGTTTTAAACTCAGGGCCTAGAAGTCCGGTGATCAGGAGGAAAGAGATTCCAGATAGGACAGAGATAAGGAACCTCCTCACCCCACCCCACCTCCCAAGAGACTAGAGCAGAGGGGAAGGCCCACAGGCAGCACAGCCTTCAACTCCTGGTTTCCCCAGAAGACACTGTGGGCATTTGACCAAGTGACCCCAGAGGCCCCTCCAGGACACTGTGACAATTTATACCAATCTGCACTTTTACTCCTTGAGCTCTCATCTTTGCGGGCCAGCTCAAATGATGACAATGGCTCTTCTGGCCAACTTACCCAGACTCTGTCCTGAGAGGAGTAAGCAGGGCCCAGTCTACCCAGGGCCCTCCCTGTCTTCTGGAACACCCTACAAGTCCTTCTGAGACAGTGGCCAGCTTTGCCCCAGCCCAGAGCAGCTGAGCCAGCCATGGAATGACTCTGATGACAGACAACTGTGAGCTCCTGCTGTGGCCCAGGCCGAGGGCTCTACAGGTCAAGGAGTCAGGAAGAAGAGCTATGCCGGGGAGGATGCCAGTGGGGGGGCATTTGGGGTGGGTGCCCCATCTCAGTCACATGGGCCACCTTCTCCACCTGTACTGAAGAACAGCCCAGAAAACTAGCTCTTTATCTTGGCCTTCACTCACTCTGCTGAAGGGCGGGATATTCAGCTGAGATCTTAGAAACAGGACGAATCTCAGGGACAGGAAAGCTGAGAGTTTAGAGCCAGCAGGGACCCTTGAGATCATCTCATTCACCCTCATCTTGTTGATGTGAAAACAGGCTGAGAGATGGGAGTGGCTGGCCTGTGGTCACAGAGCAGGTCCCTAAACTTGCCCTCGGCCTGGGTATACATCGCTTCCAGAAACACACAACACTGGAAATGAATCCAGATGGCTTTCCAAATGGGCAAAGGCAGCACCAACACAGTTTCTCCTCCTGGATGCTGAAACAACCAGCAAAAGAGGACCCAGAAGATGACTTCCTTCCACCTCCAGCCTAAGGCGGCACAAGAGGCTCCCACTTTTT
>NW_016814426.1:269679-279707 GCF_001698545.2 Rhinopithecus bieti | reverse complement strand
GCTACAGCTCAATGATTTTTAATCACTGCATAGGATTCTGCAACCATCACCACAATCCACTTTTAGGACAGTTCCGTTACCACAAAGATTTCCAACATGCCCAACTGCAGCCAATCCTGGCTCTCAGCCTCAGCGGTACACAAGGAGTGATCTGCTTTTCCTCTGTTTTCATCTGCCTTTTCTGGAAATATCATATAAATAAACGGTATTAGTGGAATTGCTAGTTTCAAGTTTCACTTTGCTATGCCAAAAATTTAAACATAGGGTTACCATACAATCCATCAATTCCACTCCTAGGTATATATAAAAGAGAGTTTTATATATATCTTTTTGTTTACGTAAAAAAATGTACACAAAATATATATGGTATCATTTTTCATTACAGTAAAAAAGTGGAAACAAAGGCTAGGCAAGGTGTCCCATGCCTGTAATCCTAACACTTTGGGAGGCCAAGGTGGGTGGACTGCTTGAGGCCAAGAGTTCCAGACCAGCCTGGGCAACATAGGGACCATGTCTCTACAAAAAATACAAAAATTAGCCAGGTGTGGTAGTGTACACCTATGGTCCCAGCTACTTGTGAGGCTGAGGTGGAAGGATCACTTGAACCAAGGAGGTGGAGATTGTAGTGAGCTATGATGGCTCCTCTGTACTCCAGCCTGGGTGACAAGAGTGAGAATCTGTCTCAAAAAAAAAAAAAAAAATTGGAAACAACATAAATGTTCATTCATTGATAAATGGATAAACAAAACATGGCATATTCATCTAATGCAAACATTTATTAATTTACTTATTTGTTTATTTATTTGGAGACAGGGATTGACTCTGTCATCCAGGTAGCAGTGCCCTGCTGTGATTACAGCTCACTGCAGCCTTGGACTCCTGGGCCCAAGCAATCCTCCTGCCTCAGCCTCCCAGCTAGGTGGGACTACAAGCATGCACTACTATGCCCAGCTAACTTTTTTTTTTTTTTTTTTTGTAGAGACGTGGTCTTGCTATGTTGCACAGACTGGTTTCCAACTCCTGGCTTTAAACAATCCTCCTACCTCAGCCTACCAAAACGCTAGGATTACAGGGGTGAGCCACCATGCCTGGCCTATTTGAAATTTTTAATTGAAAAGCAAAAAACGAACAAAAAGTATTTGGGCCCACATATACTCAGTTATTTGATTTTCACCAAAGGCACCAAAGCAATTCAATGTGGAAATAGTGTCTTTGCAACAATGGGTTCAGGAACAACTGGATATCCATAGGGGAAAGAAATTAACCTTAATCCCAACCTCACACCATAACAAAAAAATTATATGAAATAGAATTTACACTTAAACATACAAGCTGAAATTTAGAAGTTTCCAGATTAAAAAAACATACAAGAGTCCTTTTTTTTTTTTTTTTTTTTTTTTTTTTATTGGAACAGGATCTTGCTCTGCTACCCAGGCTGGAGTGCAGCAGTGAGATCTCTGCTCACTGCAGCCTCCATCTCTCAGGCTCAAGCAATACTCTCACCTCAGCCTCCCAAGTACCTACAGAAACTACAAGGGAATGCCATCACTCCCAGCTAATTTCTGGATGTTCTGTAGAGATGATGTCCCAATGTTGCCCAGACTGGTCTCAACTCATGAGTTCAAACAATTCACACACCTCGCCCTCCCAGAGTTCTGGGATTACAGGTGTGAGCCACCATGCCATGCCAGTTCTTCGTTTTTTGTTTCTTGGGGTTTTCTGTTTGTTTGTGTGTTTTTTTCTTTGTTTGTTTTAATGGACAAGATATTTAAAGAGATACTTCACACAGTAAGATAAACACATGGGCCATAAACCCATGAAAAGGTGCCCATCTTTTCTTATCAGCTAAATGCAAACTTAAACCATAAGGAATACTACATACCCACAAATGGCTAGAAGTTAAAAAAACAAAAAATCAATGAAAAGTGCCAAATGTTGCCAAGGGGTAGCCTTCATAACGCTTGCATACTGTTGGTGGGAGGAAAGTAATCTAAATGTCCAACAGCAGTGGCTGCTAGGAAAATCTAGAGTTCTACCAAACAATAGAACAATAAAATGGTGTTTTAGGCTACTTCCTCTTTCATTCCACTCCAATTTCTCTGGACCCACAAGCTTCAGCTCTACTCACGAACGCGTGGCCTCATATTCCCCAAGCAGCTTCTTCTGAAAGTCTCTTCTCTTTGAAAATGGTGGGTGCCAGCGCGCCCCTGCTGTTCAACCCCATACCCACAGTCGCCGCGACATCCTCTCTCAGGACTCCCGTGCCCACTTATGCCACCACATTGCACATGAAAACTTCCTTTTCTCGTTTCTTTCTTTTCTCTCTTTCGAGATAAGGTCTTGCTCTGTCGCCCAGGCTGGAGTGTAGTGCTGCAGTCACAGCTCAGTGCAGTCTCCACCTCCTGGGCTCCGGCTATCCTGCCGCTTCAGCCTTCCAGGTGCTGAAATATCTTTGTGTGTGTGCTTATGCTCATTAACAAAGCTCAAAGGGACGCATGGAGGAAGCTCTAAATTAGGATGAGAAAATAAAAAAACCGCCCTGTGTGGTGGCTCATTACGATGGCACAGGCAAGCTAAGCAGGTTTCCGTAGTGTAGTGGTTATCACGTTCGCCTCACACGCGAAAGGTCCCCGGTTCGAAACCGGGCGGAAACAGTTCTTTCTACTTTTACCTCATTACTTCAAACGTATTACATTTAGGACTAGCCTACAACATTCCACCACTATCTCCACCTGGTTAAGGAGAAAAGGCTATCCAGGGTATTTATACCGTTGCCTTTCCACCTCAACCATTAGAACCTGGGAAGAACTGAACCCACCTCACTTGCTGTGAACACCAGCGCCGAGGAACTAGCCCGTACACTGGACGGCTGCGCGCTGCCAAATGGAATCCAGATCCCGAGCAAGCGTGGGGCCCAAGGAGAGTTTCAACGAATCCTCCTTTTGTAACCTATGGGGTGACAAAATGGACAAACCACACCAAACTGGCAGCGGTGGGATTCGAACCCAGCCTCCGAAGAGACTGGAGCCTTAATCCAGCGCCTTAGACTGCTCGGCCACGCTACCTTCCCCCCGCGATCTATTTACATATTTTCCTGCTTTATACAACATCCCCAGAGTCCCCGGGCCTACAAGGCCTTAGGGCGAATCCACAGGGCATTCCAGAACCACCGCCATCCGGCAGGATTCGCTGGGCCAGAGGCACCAGCTGAGAAACTACTCCACCAGCGCCCTGGCAGAGAAGACTCGCGACGCGCGGGCCTCGGGATCTGCTTTGGGGACCACTCAGAAAGTCACCCACATTGGCCCTCTTTGGGGAGGTGGCATGAGAGAAGGGGAAGCCTTCTGCACTCTTACTTTAAAGAGAAAATAAATAAACCAGGGCAGACCCCGTCAGTCGGGCGGCCGCGTAGTTCTGCAGCCTCCGTGCCGCAGTCCACAGGCAGCAGCTCAGAGGGCGCGCCTCCGGGGAGAGCCACGGCCCGCGGGGTCCACGGCCCTGTTTGCGGGAGTGCGGCGCCCGCTCTGCCCAGATCCGCCCCGGCCCGGGGCTCCGGCCCGCCGTCCAGTCCGCGCAGCGGACCGGGAGCAGCCTTGCCGCGCACCGCCTCGCCGGGCTCAGTTCTGGACTCGCGCTTCCGCCGCCCCGCCTGGCTCCCAGTTTCTTTCAGTCTCAGGCGGAACCGACCTGGTCCCCGGAATCTCCGCCTCCTCCTCGCGCCCCTCCCCTCCGCCCGGTGCTTTGCTCTCCACCTTCTTGGCTCACCCGCGGCTGGCGGAGGACAGGGGAGGAGACGGGAGGGGAGGAGAGGGGAAAGGAGAGGTCCCCAGGGCCGAAGCGCCCCGGGGACGGAGGTCGACCCGGTTTTCCAGCCGCTGCCCCGGCGGGAGTTCCGCGGGTCCCACGCGGCCACCTCCAGCCCGGCGCCGTCAGCGCCGACTTCATGAACAACCTGAGCCTGCTGGAGGACAGCGAGGACTTCCACTGACGCCGGGACGCCGCCCCCGGGGGCTGTGCGGGGACCTCCAGGGCCCGAGGCGGGCGGCCTGCACTCCTCGCTGCCGCAGCACCCACACGGGACCCGCCACCGCCGGGCCGCTCGCGGGGCAGCAGCGCAGGAGCAGCTCGTCCCATCGCAACGCGTGGCGCAACCTGTCCCACGCCGACCTCAGCACCAGGCAGTCCAGAGCTCGGCGGAGAAGCGGCTCGCGCTGTGGCAGATCTGCGAGTGGATGGTCAAGAGCGTGCCCTGCTTCAAGCATAAGGGCGACAGCAACAGCTCGGCGGGCTGGAGGAATTCACTTCCTCATCTTCTGTTCCTACACAGCAAGTTGACTCGGGCGCAGAATGAAGGAACTGGAAAAAGTGCTCGGTGTATGCTCAATCCAGAGGGCGGCAAGGGTGGGAGATGTCTTAGGACAAGAGCTGCATCCATGGACAACAACAGCAAATGCGCTCGGATGCAAAGCCGAGATGCCACGAAAAAAGCACCCCTGCAGTCTAGCGGGGCAGGGTAGGGGGCCCGTGCCGAGGACAGCCCTGGACCCCAATTTTCCAAAAGCCCTGCAAGTCATCTCACGGCAATGATGACTTTGATAGCTGGAGTACATTTCGCCCTCGAACTAGCTCAAATGCTAGTACTATTACTGGGAGACTTTCACCCATTATAACCAAAGGGGAAGATCTTAGAGATGGGGATGTGCATTCTGTGGGGTACCCGCCATCTTCGGCAAAGATGGCCCCTACTCCACCCAGTATGTCTGAGAAAAGCAATCCCAAAACATGGAAAAGGTTTGGATAATCTCAACCTTCTCTGAGTACTGACATCATTAACTGTGTCGACCCAGTTCGCACCTGGCACCATGATGCAGCAGACGCCATGCTACTCATTTGTGCCACCAAACACCAGTGTGAATTCGCCCAGCCAAACTACAAAAAAAATACGTAGTGCCAGTCCAACACGAGCCCTTTGCCCCAGATGCCTATGCAAACGCTCCAGGACCACAAATCAAGTTGTGGAGCTGAGAGTCCGTGTAACTGTGCAGCGGGACTCCTGGAGGAGTTGCTGACTTCTGACTCTCCTCCCCATAATGACATTATTGAAGGGGGCCAGCCCCTCCACACCTGTGGATATTTCTGTCAGGTAGGACAAGAGACTGACAAAAGAAATAAGACAGAGACAAAGTATAGAGAAAGAAAAGTGGGCCCAGGTGTGGGTGTTTCTCATCAGGTGGGATGAGAGACTGAGAAAAGAAATAAGACACAGAGACAAAGTACAGAGAAAGAAAAGTGGGCCCAGGGGACCGGCGCTCAGCATACAGAGGACCAGTGGCGCTGGCACTGGTCTCTGGGTACCCTCAGTATTTATTGATCACTATCTCTACTATCTCAGCGAGGGGGATGTGGCAGGACTATAGGGTAGTGGTGGGGAGAGGGTCAGCAGGAAAACATGCGGGCAAAGGCCTCTGTGTTATGAATAAGTTTAAGGAAAGGTGCTGTGCCTCCATGTGCACGTAGACCATATTTATGTCTGACTTTACACAAACATCTCAGTGCAGTAAAGAGCAGTATTGCCACCAGCATGTCTCACCTCCAGCCATAAGGCGGTTTTCTCCTATCCAAGTAAATAGAATGTACAATCAGGTTTTACACTGGGACATTCCATTTCCAGGGACGAGCAGGAGACAGATGCCTTTCTCTTAGCTGCAAAGAGGTCTTCCTCTTTCACTAATCCTCCTCAGCACAGACCCTTTATGGGTGTCAGTCTGGGGGACGGTCAGGTCTTTCCCTTCCCACGAGGCCATATCTCAGGCTGTCTCAGTGGGGAGAAACCTCGGACAATACCCAGACTTTCTCGGGTAGAGGTCCCTGTGGCCTTCCGCAGTGCATTGTATCCCTGGGTACTGGAGACTGGAGAATGGTGATGACTTTTACCAAGCATACTGCCTGCAAACACATTTTTAACAAAGCACATCCTGCACAGCCCTACATCCTCTAAATCTTGAGTCAACACAGCATATATCTCTGCGGGCACAGGGTTGGGGCTAGGGTTACAGATTAACAGCATCTCAAGGCAGAATAATTTTTCTTAGTACAGAACAAAATGGAGTTTCTTATGTCTTCCGTTTTCTACATAGACACAGTGACAGTCTGATCTATCTTTATTTCCCCCACAATTACGACACCAGCGGATCCTGGGGTAGCCCAACCCAACAGCCAGGTTCTGGGCCAGATCATGATGGGCCTTCATTCAGTCATGTCGACCTATGGCAGCCAGGCATCTCACAACAAAATGATGCCTCCCAGCTCCCATACCCACCCTGGACACGCTCAGCAGACATCTGCAGTTGATGGCCGTGCCCTGCCTCACATGGGAAACATCAAGCCCCACACCTCAGGTATGAACCACCTGACCCCAGAGGAGACACCTTTACAAGTGCCTCTGCGCCACCCCATGCAGACGAGTGCCCTGGGGGCTACTCCTCCGTGAGCAGCTGCAGTGGCTATGGCAGAATGGGCCTCCTTCACCAGGAGAGGCTCCCAAGTGACTTGGACAGCATGCTCACTGAGCACTGGGATTGTGACATGGAATCCAAATCCTCATTTGGAATGACCATATGGATGGAGACACACTGAATTTTAACCTCCACAATGTGTTGCCCAACCAAAGCGCCCTGCGCAGTGTCAAGAGGAGGCCACATAGCTGGGTGTCAGGCTGAGAATTAGCGACCAGGCTACGCTTAAAAGTACTTCAGATTGGCCGGGAGTGGTGGCTCGCGCCTGTAATCCCAGCACTTTGGGAGGCTGAAGTGGGTGGATCACGTGGTCAGGAAATCAAGACCATCCTGGCCAACATCGTGAAACCCGTCTCTACTAAAAATACGAAACTTAACTGGACATGGTGGTGGGTGCCTGTAGTCCCAGCTACTCGGGAGACTGAGGCAGGAGAATCGCTTGAACCAGGGAGTCAGACGTTGCAGTGAGCCGAGACTGCACCCACTCGATCCAGCCTGGGCGACAGAGCGAGATTCTGTCTCAAAAAAAGGAAAAAAAAAAAAAGAAAGAAAGAAAGAAAAAGAAAAATTCCACAAAAATGTTTATAGTATAATTCTTCATGATAACCAATAAGTGGAAACAAAGGCTGGCAGTATGGCTAGGCCTGTAATTCCAGCACTTTGGGCGGCCAAGGCAGATGGATTGCTTGAAGTCAGGAGTTTGCGACCAGGTTAGGCAACATGACAAAACCCCATCTCTATAAAAAAATACAAAAATTATGGCCGGACACGGTGGCTCCTGCTTATAATCCCAGCACTTTGGGAGGCCGAGGCAGGCGGATCACGAGGTCAGGAGATCGAGACCATCCTGGCTAACACGGAGAAACAAAAAAATTAGCTGGGCGTGGTGGCGGCACCTGTAGTCCCAGCTACTTGGGAGGCTGAGGTCGGAGAATGGCGTGAACCCGGTAGGCAGAGGTTGCAGTGAGCCAAGGTCAGCCACTGCACTCCAGCCTGGGCAACAGAGCAAGACTCCGTCTCAAAAAAAAAAATTAGCCAGGCATGGTGGTGTCCCCCTGTGGTCTTAGCTACTTGGGAGGCCAAGTTGGGAAGCTAGCTTGAACCCAGTAGGTGGAGGTTGCGGTGAGCCAAGATTGTGTCACTGCAGCCTGGGGCACGGAGTGAGAACTTGTCTCAAAAAAAAAAAAAAGAAACAACTTAAATGTCCATGAATTAATGAAGGGATAAATAAAATGCAGTATATTCACACAAAGCTAAACTTTTTTTTTTTTGAGACAGGGCTTCACCCTGTTTCCCAGGCTGGAGTGCAGTGGTGTGATCACAGTTCACTGCAGCCTTGATCTCCTGGACTCAAGCAGTCCTCCTGCCTCACCCTCCCAAGTAGCTCATACTACAGGTGTGAGCTGCCACACATGGCTAATATTACAAAATTTTTTGATAGCGACAGGGGTCTCCCTATGTTGCACAGGCTGGTCTTGAACTCCTGGGCTCAAGGGATCCTCCTACCTTGGCATCCCTAAGTGCTGGGATTAAAAGTGTGAGACACCACGCCTGGTCAACAATGCAATATTACTAAGCCATAAAAAAGAATGAAATATTAGTACGTGGTACAATATAAATGAACCTCAAAAATAGTATGCTAAGTGAAAGAAGCCATATATGAAAAACCCTGTATTATATGATTCCATTGATATGAAATGTCCAGGGGCTGGGGAGAGGGAAAGTGAGGAATGATGGCTAATGGACTTGGGGCTTCTTTGGGGGGTGGTTAGAATGTTCTGGAATTAGCTGCTGGTAATGACTGCACATTATTGAACATGCTTTTATTTTATTTTACTTTATTCATTTATTTTTTGAGACAAGGTCTGGCCCTATTGTCCAGGCTGGAGTGCCATGGCACCATCTCGGTTCACTGCAGCCTCGACCTCCTGGGCTCAAGTAATCTCCCCGTCAGCCTCCCAAGTAGTTGGGACTACAGTCACGTACCACTATGTCCTGCTACTTTTTCTATTTTTTTTGTAGAGATGGGGTTGTGCCATATTGCTGGCCTCGAACTTCTGAGCTCAAGCGACCTGCCCTTCTTGGCCTCCCAAAGTGCTGGGATTACAGGCGTGAGTCACTGTACCTGGCCAAATTGTACACTTTTAAAGGTGAATTTTATGATACATGAATTATATCTCAACTTTAAAAATAATGTGCAGAAAAAAAAAACCACACTGCTGCATGTAACAACATGAACAAATATAAAAATATAACATTAGCAGAATGAATCAAGACACCAAAAACTACATAGGGGTTATTCTATTTATGTGAAGCTCAAAAACGAATGTAGGTGTGAGAAGTCAAAAGCGTGGCTGCCTTTAAGAAGAGCAGGATACTGACCGAGGGAACACCGGGGGTAGTTCTGCAGCACTGGGAATGTTCTATTTGTTGATCTGGGTGGTGGCTGCATGGGTGCGTTCATGGCATGTTTTACTTCAGTAAAAAGTATATTAAACTATCAAGAGAATAAAATCAACTGGCCAGAAATGTAAGGTTTGTTTCTGCACCCTCAATTCTGTTCCACTGGTCTAGATGCCTATCTTTATGCCAATACCATTCATCTTGATTACTGTAGTTTTATTTATTTATTTATTTATTTAGAGACGGAGTCTCGCTCTGTTGCCCAGGCTGGAGTGCAGTGGCGAGATCTCGGCTCACTGCAAGCTCCGCCTCCCCGGTTGATGCCATTCTCCTGCCTCAGCTTCCCAAGTAGCTGGGACTACAGGTGCCCACCACCACGCCTGGCTAATTTTTTGTATTTTTAGTAGAGACAAGGTTTCATTGTGTTAGGCAGGATGGTCTCAATCTCCTGACCTCGTGATGCACCCACCTCGGCCTCCCAAAGTGCTGGGATTATAGGCGTGAGCCACTGCGCCTGGCCCACACCCAGCTCATTTTTGTATTTTTAGCAGAGACAGCGTTTCACCATGTTGGTCAGCCTGGTCTCGAACTCCTGACCTCACGTGGTCCACCCGCCTCAGCCTCCAAATTGCTGGGATTACAGGCTTGAGCCACCGTGCCTAGCCAATTATTATCATTATCATCATCATCATCATAATTATTTCTAGAGACGAGGTCTTCCTATGTTGTTTAGGCTGGTCTCGAGCTCCTGGGTTCAAACGATCCTCCTGCCTAAGCCTCCCATAGTGCTGAGATTATAGGCGTGAGCCACCACAACTAGCTGATCTTCTTTATTTTAATAATGTTTTATAGGCCGAGCACAGTAGCCTTTTTTTTTTTTACTAAAAATACCAAAATTACCTGGGCATGGTAACCAGTGCCTGTAATTTCAGCTACTTGGGAGGCTGAGGCAGGAGAATCGCTTAAACCTGGGAGTCAGAGGTTTCAGTGAGCTGACATCACACCACTGCACTCCAAAAACTGTTTAATAGTTTTCAGAATACAAGGCCCACACTGCTTTTTAAAATATTTATTTATTTAAATTATTATAATTTTTTTTTTTTTTTTTTT
>NW_016814426.1:253641-266901 GCF_001698545.2 Rhinopithecus bieti | reverse complement strand
GAGGATTGTACCCCCCCGTGATACTGGGAGTCATATCATGTTATTCGGAACAAGAGCACAGTGGGTGTGTAAAACCCCTGCGATATTACCACTAGTATTATCTTCTGCATCCCAGGATATAAGGAACAATATCACAAGGGGATGTACACCCCTGTGATATTGGGGATAATATGTGCCTTTCCCCGGCTGGCTATTAGTAATATCTTCCTCTCCCCGGCTGGATGTGAGGGAAAATATCACAGTGGAGGTCCACGCCCCTTGCGATATTGGGAGTAATATCATCCTCTCGCACTCTGGATAGAAGAAACAAGAAGACCGAAAGGATGAACACACACTGCGGGAATTTCATTAATGTCATCCTCTACCCCCTGGTTATTAGGAAAAACAGCAGAGAGGAGTGTACACTTTCTTCGATAAGGGGAGTAATATCTTCTCCTCGCCGGATATCAGGAATAAGTCTATTAATTATTATTATTATTATTATTATTTTTTTTTTTTGAGACGGAGTCTTGCTCTGTCGCCCAGGCTAGAGTGCAGTGGCCGGATCTCAGCTCACTGCAAGCTCCGCCCCCCGGGTTTATGCCATTCTCCTGCCTCAGCCTCCCGTGTAGCTGGGACTACAGGCACCGCCACCTCGCCCGGCTAGTTTTTTGTATTTTTTAGTAGAGACAGGGTTTCACCGTGTTAGGCAGGATGGTCTCGATCTGCTGACCTCGTGATCTGCCCGTCTCGGCCTCCCAAAGTGCTGGGATTACAGGCTTGAGCCACCGCGCCAGGCCGTAATTTTTTTTTCGAGATGGAGTTTCGCTCTTGTTGCCCAGGCTGGAATGCAGTGGCATGATCTGGTCTCACCACAACCTCCGCCTCCCTGGTTCAAGTGATTCTCCTGCCTCAGCCTCCCAAGTAGCTGGGACTACAGGTGCGCACTACCATGCCCAGCTAATTTTGTATTTTTATTAGAGAGGGGTTTCTCCATGTTGCCCAGGCTGGTCTCAAACTCCCGACTGCAGGTAATCTACCTGCCTCGGCCTCCCAAAGTGCTGGGATTACAGGCGTGAGTCACCATGCCCGGCCTAAATATTTATTTCTAAGTTTGTTTTTTTTTATTTTTGATACTATTGTGAATGGAATTGTTTACCTAATTTCATTCTTGAATTATTGCTAGTTTAAAGAAATACAATTTCAAAGTGACAAAACTAGTTACTGGTAGGTAAAAAAAATTAAAGAAAAAAAGAAAAGAGGCTGAGCGCAGTGGCTCACGCCTGTAATCCCAGCACTTTGGGAGGCTGAGGCGGGCAGATCACGAGGTTAGGAGATCCAGACCATCCTGGCCAACACAGTGAAACCCTGTCTCTACTAAAATACAAAACAATTATCCAGGCGTGGTGGCAGGCGCCTGTAATCCCATCTACTCGGGAGGCTGAGGTAGGGGAATCGCTTGAACCCGGGAGATGGAGGTTGCAGTGAGCTGAGATTGCGCCACTGCACTCCAGCCTGGCGACAGAGTAAGACTCCTTCTCAAAAATAAAAAAAAAAGAAAAGAAATACAATTAATTTTTGTATATTGATTTTGTATCCTCCATTCTTGCTAAATTTAATTATACCTGATAGGGTTGTAGTTTTCTTTGGTTTGGTTTTGTTTGTTGTTGTTTGGGTTTTTTGTTTCTTTGTTTTTGAGACAGGGACTGTCTCTGTCACCCAGGCCTGGAGTGCAGTAGCAGGATCATAGCTCTCTGCAGTCTTGACTTCCTGGGCTCAAGGGATCCTCTCACCTCAACCTCCCCAGTAGCTGGGACTATGGGCACGTGCCATCACGCCCAACTGATTTTTTTATGTTTTGTAGAGACAAGGTCTCACTATGTTGCTCAGGCTGGTCTGAAACTCCTGGGCTCAGCCGGGCATGGTGGCTTACGACTGTAATCCCGGCACTTCAGGTGGCCGAGGCAGATGAATCACAAAGTCAAGAGATTGAGACCATCCTGGCCAACATGGTGAAACCCCATCTCTACTAAAAATACAAAAATTAGCTGGTGTGGTGGCGCGTGCCTGTCGTCCCAGCTACTTGGGAGGCTGAGACAGGAGAATTGCTTGAACCCGGGAGGCAGAAGTTGCAGTGAGCCGAGATCAAGCCATTGCACTCCAACCTGGGTGACAAGAGCAAAACTCCATGTCCCCCTCCAAAAAAGAATTTGGGAAGTTCATAAAGTGAAAGCAAGGTTATTAAGAAAATAATGGAGGCTGGGTGCGGTGGCTCACACCTGTAATCCCAGCACTTTGGGAGACCGAGGCGGGTGGATCATGAGGTCAGGAGATTGAGAACATCCTGGCTAACACAGCAAAACCCCGTCTCTACTAAGAATACAAAAAAATTAGCCGGGCGTGGTGGCGGGCACCTGTAGTCCCAGCCACTCGGGAGGCTGAGGCTGGAGAATGGCATGAACCTGGGAGGCAGAGGTTGCAGTGAGCCCAGATTGCACCACTGCACTCCAGCCTGGGTGACAGAATGAGACTCTGTCTCAAAAAAAAAAAAAAAAAGAAAGAAAATAAAGGAATAAAAGAATGGTTACTCCACAGGGAGAGCAGCCCCCAAAGGCTGCTGGTTGTCCATTTTTATAGTTGTTTCTTGATTATATGCTAAACAAGGGGTGGATTATTCATGAGTTTTCCAGGAAAGGGGTGGGCAATTCTCAGAACTGAGGGTTCCTTCTTGTTTTAGACCATATAGCGTAACTTCCTGGCATTGCCATGGCATCTGTAAACTGTCATGGTGCTGGTGGGAGTGTCTTTAGCATGCTAATGCATTATAATTAGCATATAATGGAGCAGTGAGGATGACCAGAGGTAACTTTCATCGCCATCTTGGTTTTGATGGGATTTGCCCGGCTTCTTTACTGCATGCTGTTTTATCACCAAGATCTTTATGACCTGTGTCTTGGGCTGACCTCCTATCTTATCCTGTGACTTAGAATACCTGACTTACTAGGAATGCAGCCCAATAGGTCTCAGCCTTATTTTATTTTACCCAGCCCTTGTACAAGATGGAGTCACTCTGGTTTAAACGCCTCTGACAATAAGAATAAGAATAATGTCCACTATAGGTCTGCTGTAAATGTATTTTATCAAATTGAGGAATTTTCCTTCTATTCTTAGTTTTTTATTTCTTTTTTATTTTTTGTCTAAAAAACATGACTTTGCCAAATGCTTTTCTGTGTCTATTACAATGATCATGTGGGCTGGGTTTTGGGGATGGCAGAGAAATGGGGAGATGTTGGGCAAAGACTACAAAGTTTCAGTTAGATTGGATGGATAAGTTCTAAAGAGCTATTGTATAGCATGGTGACTACAGGTAATAATAATGTGTTGCATTCTCAATGAAAAGAGTCAGGCCGGGCACAGTGGTGCCCTCCTGTAATCTCAGCTACTCAGGATGCTAAGGCAGGAGAATCGCTTCAACCCGTGAGGTGGAGGTTTCAGTGAGCCGAGATTGCACCACCGCACTCCAGCCTGGGTGACAGAGTGAGACTCCCTCTCAAAAAAAAAAAAAAAAAAAAAAAAAAAAATTAGAGTTTGTAAGTTCATTGTGAATGAATACCTGGCATGTAGAGTGTGCTTAAATAAAGAGCAGCTAACATTAAAAAAGCATCAGAAATATTCTTATAGGATGTAGATTTTCAGATCCAAATGCCAGCAGTTCATTCTGGTTGATGAGAGGAAAATATTTTGCATTGAGGCTATCCCAGGAAAGCAAGGACACGAGGCCACGGGGAGCAACCAATGGCCATGACAACTTCTGAGAAAAATAAGTTTTTAAAGAGCAGCCCCTGCCATTTGGAAGCTAATGGGGCCCTCACAGCCTGCTGGACATAAGCAGCCCTGCAGAAAATAAGCAGCCCTGCAGAATACAGCCCCGGACAGGGCTACTTGGAGGCCAAGATTAAATTAGACCAAGTGAAGCCACTTCATCACTGCATCTAAGCAGGGGTGGAAGCAAGCTCACTATGCCACCCACAAAGCACCAGACACCCCTGCCCAGACAAAACCAGTGGCTGTTAATTCTTCACCAATAACAGCTTTAAAAAGCCACTCCTGCCAGGCGTGGTGGCTCATGCCTGTAATCCCAGCATTTTGGGAGGCCAAGGCGGGTGGATCACCTGAGGTCAGGAGGTCGAGACCAGCGTGGCCAACATAGTGAAACCTGTCTCTACTAAAAATACAAAAAATTAGCTGGGCGTTTTAGCAAGAAGTCAGGGACCACGAATGGAGGGACCAGCTGGAGCTGTGGCAGAGGAACATAAATTGTGAAGATTTCGTGGACATTTATCAGTTCCCAAAATTAATACTTTTATAATTTCTTATGCCTGTCTTTACTGTAGTCTCTGAACATAAATTGTGAAGATTTCATGGATATTTATCAGTTCCCAAATAATACTCTTATAATTTCTTATGCCTGTCTTTACTTAAATCTCTTAATCCTGTTATCTTCGTAAGCTGAGAATGTACATCACCTCAGGACCACTATTGTACAAATTGATTGTAGAACGTGTGTTTGAACAATATGAAATCTGATTGTAAAACATGTGTGTTTGAACAATATGAAATCAGTACACCCTGAAAAGAGCAGAATAACAGCGATTTTCAGGGTAAAAGGGAAGATAAACATAAGGTCTGACTGCCTGCGGGGTCAGGCAGAATACAGCCATATTTTTCTTCTCACAGAAAGCATATAGATGGATGTGCGAGTAGGAGAAATATTGCTGAATTATTTTCCCAGCAAGGAATAACCCTAGGGAAGGAATGTATTCCTCGGTATAGGTCTATAGATGGCTACTCTGGGAGTGTCTGTCTTATGCAGTTGAGATAAGGACTGAAATATGTCCTGGTCTCCTGCAGTACCCTCAGGCTTACTAGGATTGGGAAATTCCAGCCTGGTAAATTCTAGTCAGACTGGTTCTCTGCTCTTGAACCCTGTTTCCTGTTAAGATGTTTATCAAAACAATACATGCAGAGCAGGACATAGACCCTCATCAGTAATTCTAATTTTGCCTTTGCCTTCTGATCTTTATGGCCCTTTGAAGCATGTGATCCTTGTGATCTACTCCCTGTTTCTACACCCCTCCCCTTTTTAAAATCCCTAATAAAAACTTGCTGGTTTTGCAGCTCGGGGTCGTCATCACGGTCCTACCAATATGTGACGACACCCCTGGAGGCCCAACTGTAAAATTTCTCTCTTTGTACTCTTTCTCTTTATTTCTCAGAGTGGCTGACGCTTAGGGAAAATAGAAAGAACCTACATTGAAATATTGGGGGCTGGTTCCCCAATAGGTATACATGTGCCATGTTGGTTTGCTGCACCCATTAACTCATCATTTACAATAGGTATTTCTCCTAATGCTATCCCTCCCACAACTCTCCACCCCCCAACAGGCCCCAGTGTGTGATGTTCCCCTTCCTGAGTCTGTGTGTTCTCATTGTTCGACTTCCACTTATGAGAGAGAACATGCGGTGTTTGGTTTTCTGTCCTTGTGATAGTTTGCTGAGAATGATGGTTTCCAGCTTCATCCATGTTCCTGCAAAGGACACAAACTCATCTTTTTTTATGGCATAAGATTAGGTCAGCATAGGATTCCATGGAGTATATGAGTCACATTTTCTTTTTTTTTTTTTTTGAGACAGAGTCTTGCTCTGNTGTCTGTCTTATGCGGTTGAGACAAGGACTGAAATACACCCTGGTTTCCTGCAGTACTGTCAGGCTTATCAGGGTAGGGAAAATATCCCACCCTGATGAATTTGAGGTCAGACTGGTTCTCTGCTCTCAAACCCTGTTTTCTGTTGTTTAATATGTTTATCAAGACAATACGTACACAGCCGAACATAGACCCTCATCAGTAATTCTAATTTTGCCCTTGCCTTGTGATCTTTATTGGCCTCAGAAGCATAAACTTTGTTCTCCTTTTTTTGCCCTTTGAAGCATGTGATCTTTGTGACCTACTCCCTGTTTGTACACCCCCTCCCCTTTTGAAATCCCTAATAAAAGCTTTCTGGTTTTGCAGCTCAGGAGGCATCACAGACCTACCAATATGTGATGTCACCCCTGGCAGCCCAGCTGTAAAATTCCTCTCTTTGTACTCTTTCTCTTTATTTCTCAGACCAGCCGACACTTAGGGAAAATAGAAGGAACCTATGTTGAAATATTGGGGGCAGTTTCTCCCAATAGGGTGTGGTGGTGGGTGCCTATAATCCCAGCTACTAGGGAGGCTGAGGTGGGAGAATCGCTTGAACTCAGGAGTGGAGGTTGCAGTGAGTCAAGATTGCACAATCACACTCCAGCTTTGGCAACAAGAATAAAATCCTGTCAAAAAAAAAACAACACACACACACACAAAAGCCACTCCTAGGCTGGCTTAGACTGATAAGGTCAAGAATAACTTGAAGGGGAGTGAGAAGTATGATTGACAGTCCTGTGGTGAGACACCCACGTGGAAAAGTTCAGAAGGCAGATATTCTACGAAGCATCAGCAGAGATGGGAGTCTAGACTCCCAAAATGCCTGGTTAGAGAAATCCATTTGAGCCAGCAATAGATGTACAGTGTTTAAAGCCATTGCAATAAGTGCCCAAGGAAGAAGGTGCAGTGAAGACCAAGCCCTAAAGCACACCAGGAGTCACGGGATAGCATGAGAGGGAATGCAGCTGGAGAAGAACCAAGAGGAGCCCAGCCAGGGAGCTTCACGAGTCAGCGGTTGCAGTGCAAAATGCTGCCTGGAGGCCGAGAACGGTGAAGACTGCGAAGTGTCCATGCAGTTAGCAACCTGGAAGCTGTTAGGGACCCTGGCAAAAACAATTTGGGTGCAGCAGTGGAGGCAGAAGCCAGTCCAGCGTAAAGAGGAAATGGAGAGAGTGCCCTTTGCAGGTAGAAGAGGGGAACCACTGAAGGGGATTCAGGCTCAAGTGCTGGGAAGACATTGAAGATGATTATGTGCTGAAGGAAGGGCCCAGGGAAGGGGGGAAGGGCAGGAGGGCAGAACCCACCTCCTCTGGAAAGCCTGGTTGTCAGCCTAGATGGGCCAGGCTTCTCCCACAGGATCTGGGCGCCTGGTGCTTCCTTGGCCTTGTTTCCCCTGTGATGACTAAATATTTAAGCATTTGCTCAGCAGTCCAAGAGCAAGTCTCACGTGTCCCGATTGTGTCCCGCCATCTGGCATGGTGCCTGGAACATGGTCGATATTCCATTGATGCGAATGAACCAAAGAACTCAGGCTTGGGTTTGGAAGGTCCTGGGAATCTTGGCAAACCCACCCGAGGCAGGAGGGCCACAGCTCTGGGCCTGGATGTCTACAGCCTTTTCCTTCTGTTTATTTCTGCAGCCTGCCCACCTCCAAGTCCTGACCTTGAGATCCCCCGCCCCAGTATTTCTGGCTTCCTCCAATGCCTCTGGAAAGTCCTGGACCACAGGCGGCTCAATTTGGCTGAGCCTTCATCCCAAGCCAACGTGGTTCCCTGTCTTGAATGAATACCAACATCTTTTTGAGATGAAGCAGGGACCCCTCTTATGGGCCTGCGGGAGTCCCCCAACCATGGAAATAGGGAAAATTCTGAGTTCCTTCCGGGGAAACTCCAGGCACCTAGCTGGCCCCGAGAAGTCAGTGAGCAACCCGATAAGCAAGAACAGTAGCCAAGGAAGTTAGAGTCACAAGATGTTTGGTTCTCCACTGAAATGAAAGGTAACGTCTGAACGTATGTCGGGTTGTTTTTAGAAACTCGCACCCCCACAGACAGACCAGCTGGTACAGAGACCTCAGATAAGGGGAGCTGAGGATGGAACTCTGTCCACTGTTCTTTGCCCTAAAGTTCTTCCTGAGGGGCCTAGAGGAGGTCACACCCGTGAGCTAACATTCTTTTCTGCTAACCACAGGGTTTTAAACGAAGCTTCTCTTCCTTAACGAATTGCAAATCAAAGAACCTTTGACTTCCCGGGAGCGGTGGCTCATTCCTGTAATCCCAGCACTTTGCAAGGCCGAGGCGGGCAGATCACCTGAGGCCTGGAGTTGGAGACCAGCCTGACCAACATGGAGAAACCCTGTCTCTACTAAAAATACAAAATTAGCCACGCATGGTGGTGGGCACCTGTAGTCCCAGCTACTCGGGAGGCTGAGGCGGGAGAATCGCTTGAACCCGGGAGGCAGAGGTCGCAGTGAGCCAAAATCATACCACTGTGCTCCAGCCTGGGCAACAAGAGCAAAACTCCGTCTCAAAAACAAACAAACAAACAAACAAAACAAAAAAGTCTTTGAATTGACCAGGCACAGTGGCTCATACCTGTAATCCCAGCACTTTGGGAGGCTGAGGCAGGTGGATTACTTGAAGTCAGCAGTTTGAGACCAGCCTGGCCAACTTGGTGAAACCCCTTCTCTACTAAAAATACAAAAATTAGCTGGGCATGGTGGTGTGCACCTGTAGTCCCAGCTACACAGGAGCCTTGAACCCAGGAGGAAGAGGTTGCAGTGAGCTGAGATTGAGCCATTGCACTCCAGCCTGGGCGACAGAGAAAGACTCCATCTCAACAAAATGTAAAAAATTAAAACCGTTGCTTACAGCACTTTGGGAGGCCAAGGCCAGAGGATGGCTTGAGCCCAGGTTTCAAGACCAGCCTGAAAAGCATAGGAAGAACCCGCCTCTATTTAAAATATACAATTTCAGGGCTGGACATGGTGACTCACACCTGTAATCCCAGCACTTTGGGAGGTTGAGGAGGGCAGAGTTCGAGACCAGCCAGGCCAACATGATGAAACCCATCTCTACTAAAAACACAAAAATTAGCCAGGCATGGTGGCTGGTGCCTGTAGTTCCAGCTACTCAGGAGGCCGAGGCAGGAGAATCACTTGAACCCGGGAGGTGGAGGCTGCAGTGAGCCGAGATCATGCCACTGCACACTCCAGCCTGGGTGACAGAGTGAGACTCCATCTCAAAATAAAATTTATAATTTCAGCAAATTTAATTTTACTTTAATTAAAATATAACAAACCCTTGCTTACAAGCCACTGGGGAGGCTGTGTGTTAAGAGTGAGCTGCCCGGTTCTCCTTGCTTGGTGTCCTGCAAATAGACGCCCTCCTTTCTCCCAGTGTAAGGGTCAGTGTGGATGTTTGGCGTGACGGCACCAGGAAAGCAGGCTCCAGGTCACCTCAGTGACATCCTCAGGAGGACTTTGCCCCTCACTCAGACACCAGGTGCTCAGTAAAAGGGAAGGAAGAACTGCTGTCTGCACTCCGCATGGTGCTGGTTCCTCCCAGCTGCCGTGTGAGGTGGCCGTTATCTCTTTTCACAGATGAGGAAACTGAAGCCCTGAAAGTTTAACAGATTTGACTGGAAAGTGACAAGGCCTGGAGAGGAGCCCCCTAATGAGCCTGGGCTCTTCCCACCACACCACATGCCTCCTCCCCTTACGCGAAACTGCACCATCAGGTCAGGCATGACTCACTAGTGCGAGAATGACCAAGTCTCGTCATTTGCAGGAAGCCACACGTTTATACCACAGACCGGATGGTCTGAGGTGTGTAAACATTAAGTTCGGATGCCACCTCTTTCTCACTCCACTGAGGACATTAAATATGATATTTAAATTTGACTACTGGACCTTAAATTTGAGATTGCATCTGAGAAACATGCTGGAGGGTCGGTCGTGGCTTGGGGGTGAAGTGGAGCCAGGGTGCATTCACAGGGAAGAGACATCAGGCTCTCTCAGCCACAGCACCCATGGATAGTTCAGCAAACTCTTTTACCAGAAAGTGTGGGCACCTTGAGTGCCCAGCAGCCCTCACCCTCCCTCTTGGATCACAGCTCACATGACCCTGCTGGGCACAGACCCAGCTCAGGCCCCACAGCACACTCCCCGTTCCCCAAGCCTTCAGCTTCCCACCCCTACCCAGCTTCTGGCTGCTGCTGCTAAGGTGTCTTTCAGATCCTCCTGGGACTTGCCCATTCTGAGGCAGCCAGCAGCAAGGCAGGCAAGGCCTGGGCAGCCAGGGTGCACTCGTTTTCATAAAGAGCCCAGAGGCATTCACAGCCCAATGTGGGGGTCCTTGTGCCTCAATGTGGCCATTTGTCCCAGGCCTGGGGATACACTTGGAGATGCAAATGGTCTCTACTGTGCTGCTAGCCTCACACAAGCAGCCCAGAGATAGTGTCCACCCGCTGACCCCAAATTACAGGGCCGCCACCCAGCCACAGCAGGTATGGAAGGTCCAAGCAGGGTGCTTGGTGCAGCCGCTGCCCCCTCTGCACAAGGGCAGGGCATTCTGGACTGGGATCAACGCCCCACTCTTTGGCCTCATTATAGGGCAGAAAGGAGATGTTCTGAAACCCTTCTGCAGAGCCGCATCCAGGATCACCCAGTTGTCTTCCAGATCCTCCTGGATCTCCCACCTGGACAGGTCCAGGCACAGGCTGGTAGATGCTTTAGAGCCCAGGCCACTATCCAGGCACGTCCCCACATTTCCACCACCACGAGGAGACATGGCCAGTGCAGTTCTGGCTCTTCACCTCACAGGAGAATGCAAGCCCACCTGCCAGGCCTCCACCCCCACCCCAGGCCCACATGTGTCAGCTGCAACCACCAGAGGATCCAGGTCCAGTTGGTGTGCTCAGACCCCAGCTCCAGGGCCACACGTTCTCAAGCACATGCTCAGGCCCTCCCAGCCCTGGCTCCCTGTTGGCAACTTGTCTTCTGGCCATAGCTCCAGGGCCTCATCCAGAAGGTGAAGGAGGACTGGGCCTTGCAGAAGAGGCTGAGGCCTCCGACAGCTCAGACCATGCTGGGGCTGCCAGAACTGGTCCTCCTGGCAGTGGGGACGTCCTCCTTCTGGAATTGTTGCTTAGCATGGCTGTCCCAGGCTCACGCCCTGCCCCACCAGGACTGGTACCCCACGCGAGGGCAGCTGACCTGGGGAATGAGAACGCCTCCCAGCGATTCCCTACAGGCTGTTTCTGAACCCCTTGTCTCGCACCCAGCCACCTGATGGCTAATACAAATTAGCCAGGCATAGTGGTGCACACCTGTAATCCCAGCTATTGAGGTGGCTGAGGCAGGAGAATCGCTTGAACCTGGGAGGCAGAGGTTGCAGTGAGCTGAGATTGCACCACTGCACTCCAGCCTGGGTGACAAAGCAAGACTCTGTCTCAAAAAGAAAAAGAGAAAGAAATACAAACTAACAAAATTGCCTCATTTGCCCAGCCTAATTGCCTCACGTTTAAAAATAGAAATGGGCCAGGTGTGGTGGCTCATACTTGTAATCCTATCACTTTGGGAGGTTGAGACAGGAGGATCACTTGAGCCCAGGAGTTTGAGATCAGTGTTGACAACACTGTCAATAGTGAGACCCTGTCTCTACAAAGTAAAAAAATTAGCCAGGCATGGTGGTGCACACCAGTAGTCCCAGCTATTCAGGAGGCTGAAGATCACTTGGGCCAGGGAGGTCAAGGCTGCAGTGAGCTGTGATTGCACCACTGCACTCCAAGCTGGGCAACAGAGCAAGACCCTGTCTTAGAAAACAAAACAATTTGGCGATATGTGGTGTGGCTGATGATGCAGTGATACTTTCCAGTGGGAGCGTCAGTTCCAGGACAGCAATTTAAATACACATGTGTATAAAATGGCCTTTCCAGAAGCGTATGTGTCGCTGCCTTGCTGTAATAGCATATGCCCACCAATAAGATGCTGGTTAAAGAAGTTAGGGAAGATCCACAGGATGGACTAGTACGCAACCAAGGAAAAAAATAAACTTTGGTTTTGAAATGGATTGAACTCTAGGTTTAAAAGAACTGCCGGGCACAGTGGCTCACACCTGTAATCCCAGCACTTTGGGAAGCTGAGGCAGGCGGATCACGAGGTCAGGAATTCCAGAGCAGCCTGACCAACATGATGAAACTCCGACTCTACTAAAAATACAAAAATTAGCCAGTCGTGGTGGCACGTGCCTGTAATCCCAGATACTCAGGTTTAGGCAGGAGAATCGCTTGAACCTGGGAGATGGAGGTTGCAGTGAGCCGACATCATGCCACTGCACTCCAGCCTGGGCAACAGAGTGAGGCTCCATTTAAACAAACAAACAAAAAAACTAGTAGGCCAGGTGTGGTAGCTCACATCTGTAATCCCAGCACTTTGGGAGACTGGGGCGGGTGGATCATTTAAAGCCAAGAGTTCAAGACCAGCCTGGCCCATATGGTGAAACCCCATCTCTACAAAAATTAGCCGGGTGTGGTGGCATGTACCTGTAGTCCCAGCACCTTGGGAGGCTGAGGCACAAGAATCGCTTGGACCCAGGAGGTCGAGGTTGCAGTGAGCTGAGATTGCACCACTGCACTCCAGCCTGAGTGATAGAGTGACTCTTGAAAAAACAAAAAAAGAAAGAAAAAAGAAAAAAGTGGGGGGAGGGGACTAGTTATAATAGATACAGAATTTGTATCACGTGCTTCCATTAGAGAGAAGGAATACAGAGATGTCACATACATATATCTGGAGACAGTCAACTGGGAGTGGCCTGCAGGGAAAGCATGTGGAGGCTAGGGGCCCGGCGAAGCAGAGAGACTTAATGTACTCCTCTGTGTTTTGAACCAACTACCTAACAAAGAGTATCTGTCGCTTCATTGTTGTAATGTTACAAAATCCTGGGGATTTGCTCTACGTCCTGTTGCTTGCCCGGAAAGCCAATGACTGAGACGACCTGTACTGCCAAGGAAGACGGCTTTATCGGGTGCTGCAGCGGAGGAACCGGGAGCTCAGTCTGAAACCCGTCTTCCTGACTCACTAAAACCAGGGGTTTATATAGCAGGCAAAGAATGTAACACTGGGTAAGAAAACAGGAACTCAGGAGGGGCAAGGATGCAATCATGGTGAATGGGTGGTCCCTGTATCTGGCACAGTGATCTGGTTTCAGTTCTTTGATACTTTTTGTGAGAGGCCTAAAGGTTGTCTCCTGAGGAAGAAGCTCAGATAAAATGTAAGTTTCGCCGGGCGCGGTGGCTCAAGCCTGTAATCCCAGCACTTTGGGAGGCCGAGACGGGCGGATCATGAGGTCAGGAGATCGAGACCATCCTGGCGAACACGGTGAAACCCCGTCTCTACTAAAAAAATCAAAAAAACTAGACGGGCGAGGTGGCGGGCGCCTGTAGTCCCAGCTACTCGGGAGGCTGAGGCAGGAGAATGGCGTGAACCTGGGAGGCGGAGCTTGCAGTGAGCTGAGATCCGGCCACTGCACTCCAGCCTGGG
>NW_016814426.1:221229-253385 GCF_001698545.2 Rhinopithecus bieti | reverse complement strand
AAAAAAAAAAAAAAAAAAAAAATGTAAGTTTCAAACTTTTTAAAACCAGAAGGGTCCGTTTCTATGTTTCTTAAAAACAGTCAGCCGGGCACAGTGGCTCATACCTGTAATCCCAGCACTCTTGGAGGCCGAGGCAGGTGTATCACCTGAGGTCAGGAGTTCAAGAGCAGCCTGGCCAACCCCAACTCTACCCAAAATACAAAAATCAGTGGGGTGTGGTGGCGGGTGCCTGTAGTCCCAGCTACTCGGGAGGCTGAAGCAAGAGAATTGCTTGAACCCAGGAGGCAGAGGTTGCAGTGAGCCGAGATCACGCCATTGCACTCCAGCCTGGGCAACAAGAGTGAAACTCTGTTTCAAGAAAAAAAAGAGGCTGGGTGCAGTGGCTCACGCCAGTAATCCCAGCGCTTTCGGAGGCAGAGGCTGGCGGATCACTTGAGGTCGGGAGTTCGAGACCAGCCTGGCCAACATGGTGAAACTCTGCCTCTACTAAAAATACAAAACTTTGCTGGGCATGGTGGCACATGCCTATAGTCCCAGCTACTTGGGAGGCTGAGGCAGGAGAATCGCTTGAATCCGGAAGGCAGAGGTTGCAGTGAACCAAGATTGTGCTATTGCACTCCAGCCTGGGCAACAAAGTGAGACTCCATCTCAAAAAAAAAAAATAAATAAATAAATAAAAGAAGACGACCACAAGGGTTCATGCAGAATATTTTAAATATTTTTGTTGAACACGATAATTTAACTGATTTTTCTTCAATGATGATGCTCCCAAATATCCTATATGCATCCATGGAAATGTAAAGATCCTGAATAGCATCTTCCATGTGGGACATCTTGAAAAATAGTATTTTGGTTTCAGTGAGTTGCACAAATGAATCGCTAGTCCTTGTTAATTTAACAGGTCTGTTTACAGAGTGTAGTAATTTCTTTCTTTCTTTCTTTAGACAGAGTCTCGCTCTGTCACCCAGGCTGGAATGCAGTGGCGTGATCTCGGTTCACTGCAAGCTCCATCTCCCGGGTTCACGCCATTCTCCTGCCTCAGCCTCCCGAGTAGCTGGGACTACAGGCGCCTGCCCCCACATCCAGCTAATTTTTTGTATTTTTAGTAGAGACAGGGTTTCACCGTGTTAGCCAGGATGGTCTCGATCTCCTGATCTCGTGATCCACCCGTCTCAGCCTCCCAAAGTGCTGGGATTACAGGTGTGAGCCACCGCGCCTGGCCAATTTCCCTTTTAACAAAAAGCAGCCCCAAAGTCATTTCTTTTCTAACAAAAAGCAGCCTGAAAAATTGAGTTGCAAATATAGACAGGCAAGCTGGAAGCTTGCACTGGTGAAAGTCCGCAGCTGTGCCAATAGGAAAGGGCTACCTGAGACCAGGTATGTTCTGAGGAAAGACCCTCTCACATTGTTTTATATTGTTTTATCCTCAGTACCTGTTCTTAGAAAAAAATAAGAAGAAGAACAATAAAGTAAAACCAAAGACAGGCAGCCGGGTACCAGGCCCGAAACCAGGCCCAGGTCTGCCTGGCCTAAACCCAGTAGGTAAAAATCAACTCATGACTTAGAAATCGATGTTCCTAACATTGTATAGAAGAACATTGTGAAACTTCCTGCCCTGTTCTGTTTCTCTCTGACCACCGGTGCATGCAGCCCCTGTCACGTACCCCCTGCTTGCTCAAATCAACCACGACCCTTTCATGTGAAATCTTTAGTGTTGTGAGCCCTTACAAGAGACAGAAATTGTGCACTCAGGGAGCTCGGATTTTAAGGCAGTAGCTTGCGGATGCTCCCAGCTGAATAAAGCCCTTCCTTCTACAACTCAGTGTCTGAGAGGTTTTGTCTGCAGCCGGTCCTGCTACAGTTCAACGTGGAGGCTCCAT
Source organism: Rhinopithecus bieti (assembly GCF_001698545.2). NCBI lineage: Eukaryota > Metazoa > Chordata > Mammalia > Primates > Cercopithecidae > Rhinopithecus > Rhinopithecus bieti. The sequence continues at coordinate 251,505 of NW_016814426.1, read as the reverse complement.
CTTCCCTTTTTTGTTTTGTTTTTTTTTGGTCACCACCTGTAAAGAAACAGGCAACATGGCCCGGGCCAGGTAGAGAACCATCTGCATAATAAAAGATTGGGGTTGGGGGCAGACAGCTTTTCCCGCCCTATGAAAATGACAGCTAGCCCTAACCAGTTTTTCTCGCCTTAGGCAAATAAAACACCTGATCCCACCAATCTTTGGGCCCTGTGTAAATCAGGCACCGCCTCCTCAAGCTCTTCCGTAAAACCTGCTGCATTTCACCACAAAACCGGCAACCCATTTCTCCGAGACCAGGGTCTGCTACCGAGAGCTCTTCTCCTCTTCCTGTTTCCTATTAAACTTCAGCTCTAAAGACCACCCTTTGTGTATCTGCAGCCTATTTTTCCATGGCCATCAGACAACGGGTATTTACCCCAGACAATGACACTTAAGTAATTTTCCGACACTTTGCGGAGGTAATTTGCCTATGCTTACCTTTAAAAGTTACAGAATTGGGCCGGGTGCTGTGGCTTACGCCTGTAATGCCATCACTTTGGGAGGCAGAGGCGGGCGGATCATGAGGTCAGGAGATACAGACCAGCCTGGCCAAGATGGTAAAACCCCGTCTCTACTAAAAATATAAAAACTAGCCAGGCGTCGTGGCGGGCGCCCGTAATCCCAGCTACTTGGGAGGCCGAGGCAGGGGAATTGCTTCAACCCGGGAGGCGGAGGTTGCAGTGAGCCGAGATCACGGCCACTGCACTCCAGTCTGGCGACAGATTGAGACTGTCTCAAAAAAAAGAGAAAGTTACAGAATTGGCCGGGCGCAGTGACTCGCGCCTGTAATCCTAGCACACTGCTAGGCCGAGGGAAGAGGAGTTTGAGATCAACCTGGGCAATATTGCGAAACGCGTCTTTACAAAATAGTACCAAAATTAGCCAGGCGTGGTGGTACGCACCGGTGGTTCTAGCTGCTCCGGAGGCTGAGGTGGGAGAATCGCTGGAGCCCAGGAGGTCGAGACTGCGGTGAGCTGTGTTTGTGCCACTACACTCCAACCTGGGTGACAGAGCAAGACCCTGTTTGAAAAATAAATAAATACGTAAATAAATAAGGAAATAAATAAATAAATAACATTGCTCGTAGAGCTGAGTAGGGTGGCACACGCCTGTAATCGCAGCTACTCAGGAGGCTGAGGCGGGAGGATGGATCAAGCCCGGGAGGTTGAGCCCAGCTTGGGCTAAATTGCATAAACCAACCCCAGACCCCTCCTAAAATATATATATATATATATAAATATATATATATATGACAAATAAGTTAAAGAATCCATAAAATAGTCTAAAAGCTTTAAAACAAAAGGCATGGTTTTAAATGCATGGCATGGTTAAGGGTGCTTTTATGTTCTTAAAGCCCATTTACTCTACTTTTTCTTCTTAGGTGTGTCTAATTATTCCATAGTGAGCAAATGTTAATGAAAAAGGTTTAGTGTCTAAACATACAAATAGGAAGTCCTCCGGAACTGAAAGAGCAGGATGGAGGGGACCGAACAGAGCCTGGCACATGCTCGGAGAGCACCTCGGGGGCTGAGCGCTGGTAGACGGTGCCTCTGTCTCCCAATCACCCTGGTGAAACACAATGGCGTGCCCACCTAGCCTGAGGATGCCAAGTGGACACAGGAAGCCAGCGTGGCCACACAGCAATGATGAAGGACAGGAACCCCCTCATACCATCCCAGGAGCTTCTTTCAACAAGTTACAAATACAAAGACAAGTAAGGAACTTGGAAAGCCTGTTCTGCTGGGAGACTCTATCTATTTGGTTCTCAGGCCTGTAACTGTCATAGGGAGAACTCAAAGGTGGGCCCCAAGATTCCCACCCTGGGCACACGCCCTGTAGGCCACCTGCCTCTGAGTGAACGTGACGGCATGTCACTCCCACAACCATGCCACATTTTATGGAACAACGGATTGCGCAGCTGTGATTGAGGTTCCTGGTCAGTTGATTTTGATAAATCAAAAGGGAAATTAGTCTGGGTGGCCCTGACTTAATCAGGTGAGCCCTTTAAAAGAAGGTGGAGTTCCAGAAACACTGTGCACCGCTGGCTTCAAGGAAAGGGGCCTCTGGTTGCTGAGAGTGGCCCTCAGCTGACAGCCAGCAACCAAACGGGAGATTTCAGTCCCACAGCAACAAAGAAATGCATTTTGTCAACAAGCAGGGAGGCTGGAAGAGAACCCCCTGCCTCAGATGAGACTACAGCAATGGCCAACATTGTGAGGTCACCTGCTGCGATATCAGTAGAAAACCTTGCTAACTTGCACAAAAAGCGAGATAAATCCATGCTGTCTTGAGACACTAAATGTGTGGTAATTTGTGACACACCAGTAAAATCTAAAACAATAGCCTTTCCAACTAAGAAAGTCATGTTTTAAGAAACAATTTTCATACAAATATATCTGTACTGTGTCAAGATTTTATATGTATAGAAATCTTAAGTGAGCATGGAATTGAATACACTTGCTTGTGCACATGCACAAACACACACGTGTGTACCTATCACCCAGATCGAAAAGGAACATTTCCAGCATTGCAAAAAGTTTCCTCATGTCCCTTGCAAGTCAGTACCTGCACCTCCTCCTCCCAAGTGACAGGATTTTAACTTCTGTCAGCATAGATAGTTTGGCTCGTGCGTGAACGTCATATGTGGAATCAATAGAACGCAGACGGTTGGTGTCTGGCTGCATTTGCTCAATATTGATGTCGGTGAAATCCGTCCATGCTGTTTGCAGCAGTAAGCACATTATCAGTGTTATAATTATCCCATGTAAGACTATATACATAATAAAAAATAAAATAATAAAATAAAATAAGACTATATACCATTTTATTTATCCAGTGCGAAGATGGTGGGCATTTGGCCTGTTTCCAGAGGCGAGTTATTATGAATGAAGTTGCTAAGAATGTTTCTGCTCGTGACTCATAAAGTCAATACATACTTTCAGTTTGTTGTCTGTTTTGTTGTTGTTGTTGGGTTTTTTTGTTTTGTTGGGTTTGTTTTGTTTTTCTTTGGTTGGTTTTGGTACAGGATCTTGCTCTGTCGCCTAGGCTGGAGAGTAGTGGGGCGATCTCGGCTCACTGCAGCCTCTGCCTCCCAGGCTCAGCCTCCTGAGTAGCTGAGTAGCTGGTCACACACCCTCACGCCCGGCTAAAGTTTACATCTTTTGTAGAGACAGGGTTTTGCCATGTTGCCCAGGCTGGGGGGTTTTGTTTGTTTTCTTTAGGTTTTATTTTATTTTGTTTTCATTGTATTTGTTTTGATTTTTTGAAGTGAGAGTGTGGAAGTCTACCCCTGCTCTGGAGCGCATTCCCCAAAGGGGGCCGGCAGGGGTGGCTTTATGAGTGGTCTTCCTAAAGCAGACGCTGAGGACTGGGCTTTGAGAATCCTGTGTCAGGGCGCTGGTGGAGCCGTTTTCCAGCCAGTGGCTTTGGCGGAGCGGATCCTGCCATGGTTCTCCCTGTGGATTCGCCCCAACTCCCTGTTGGCCCAGGGCCCTTGGAATGCTTTATAACTGAAGGAAATTATGTAAATGGGTTATAGTAGAGAGGTAGCGTGGCCGAGCGGTCTAAGGCGCTGGATTAAGGCTCCAGTCTCTTCGGGGGCGTGGGTTCGAATCCCACCGCTGCCAGATGGTGGTACTTTTGTCACTTTTGTCCCTATAGGTTACAAAAGGGGTAATGGCCACACACATACTCGGGATCCGGGGTTCCATTTGGCAGCGTGCAGCTGTGGAGTGGATGGGCCCTGTGCCGAGCTTGACCACAGCAAGTGAAAGTGGATTGAGTTCTTCACAGATGCGGGTGATTGAGGCTGGGAAGCAAAAGTGTAGATGCCCTCTTCTCTTTGTGCCGCTGTAACCAGGTGGACATACTAGTGGGGTCTTCTAGTTTAGTCTCCAGTGTAATAAGAGTGTGTAATGAGATAAAATTCGCTTCAGGGCTGGGCGCGGTGGCTCACGCCTGTAACCCCAGCACTTTGGGAGGCCGAGGTGGGCGGATCACCTGAGGTCCGGAGTTCCAGACCAGCCATGACCAACATGGAGAAACCCTGTCTACTAAAAATACAAAATTAGCCGAGCGTGGTGGAGCGTGCCTGTAATCCCAGCTACTCCGAGGCTGAGGCAGGAAAATGGCTTGAATCCGGGAAGCAGAGGTTGCTGTGAGCCGAGATCGCGCCATTGCACTCCAGCCTGGGCAACAAGAGCCAAACCCTATCTCAAAAAGAGGAAAAAACAAAAACCCCGCTTCAGGTTGTTTCCGCCCGGTTTTGAACCGGGGACCTTTCGCGTGTTAGGCGAACGTGATAACCACTACACTACGGAAACCCACACTTCACACGGCCGCCATAATATTGTCCACTAGCAACTACACTCCGGGTATGTTCGACAAGTGTTCCCTAGCTGTGAAAGGAGAGCCCCACAACCCGCAAAAGCATACACTCGCGTACAGGTCTGTGCCCAAAGTCTTACCAGCAACTATTGCTTCCGGGACGGCTCGCTTAGTCTCCTATCTACGATTCTTCCCAATCCCTAGTACTCCCGGAAATCTTGGTGATGCCACCGCTGGACACCGTTCGGGATCAAAACTGTCAAGGTAACACAAAATTTCGCTGATTCATCCAGGATCTGAACAAGAAGGAATTTAGTTGAAATGAAAAAAACAAAAACTGGGCTCGTCCGGGATTTGAACCCGGGACCTCTCGCACCCAAAGCGAGAATCATACCCCTAGACCAACGAGCCGGCTGTTAACAAGCATGCTGAATATTTCCAAGATTGTGTTCTTCATGGATCAATTCACCGAAAAGGCGGATTTCTTTCTGGCAGCTTGAAACCATTCTCAAAAGTCTTACAGTCTCCCAAGCCCAACCTGTCCCCGCTGCCCATCTCCGCGTCTGCCGCTAATTCTCAGCCGCCGGTAGCTCCACACAGGGTAAATGCTCCGTATGCCCTGTCTCCTCTGGTCTCCTGGAATCCGAGTGAGCGCCTCCCTGTTCGATCCAATCGAGCAGCAGGCAGGGGCGTCCATCCGTTCTGCAGCCTGGGCGCCCCTTCCCAAGGGAGTTCAAGAAAGGTGCAAATCTTGAGGCCCAGGGGCAGGACGCAGAGGTTGGCAGAGCCGGAGGGCTCGGGAGAGAGCGCAGTGCTGGGAGGGAACGCCGGACCAGTTGGGTGAGGAGCCCCGAGAAGCGGCTCTTAGAGTTTTATGAAAAGATAATAAGCAGTACATACCCATTTGCAAAATGTTCAGGAAATGTAGGAAAGTGTAAAGCAGAAACGACCTAAGACCGGGAACTCTGTCTTCTCGTGGTGACTCTGGCCACCGGGTTGTCGCACAGGTCGGAGCTGGACCCACGCGCGCGCGCTCCCGCGGTACAGGGCCCGGGTCCTGGCTCACAGCCCTCGCCACGTTCTCCCGGGATTGCCCGCCGGCCGCCTCCAGCACAGGGCAAGCCTGGGGCTCGAGCTGGGCGGGCGCGCTCCTCTTTGCTCGCCTCGACCTACTCTGGCCCTGCGCGCTTTAATTGCACTGGTTTATTTAGTAGTAAAAATAGTGATACGGATTTCCTGCTGTAAAATTCGCGATAATCTACTCAGAGCTGAGCCACAGGTTTATTTTTGTGTCACCAGCAGAGACATTTCCTACACTGCTGTAAAACAGCGTGGGATGGTGGTTAAGCGACTCCAAGGAAACAATGCTCCTGTTTCCATTCGCACTCCCGGCGATCTTGCTCCGCCGTCTGCGAGCGCCGCTGCACTCGCCCTTCCTCTCTGCTTCTCCACGCTGGACTCTCCTGGTGCCGTGGCTGGCTTTCGGCTCTTCCCACAGTGAACATTTCAGATGAACGGACGCCCCCCAAGGGTCTGCCCCACCCGGCATAGCTCTCCCTTGTCCCAAGCCTCGCACCCGCGCCTCCACCAGCAGCTGGACGGGAGCGCCAGCCTGGGAGACCTCCCGGCACCTCAGCAGCTCCCACCGGATTCAGCCAGGTGACCCGCGGCTGCAACGCCCGGACTCTGAGAGCCCCAGAGCGCGAGGCCCGAGGTTCTTCCACCTGGTTGTTCGATTATTATGGGGACCGCCTGCCAACACCCACACACACGGTCACACGCTCGCACCCTGGGAGTCCACGGTTTTCGTCGGGAGGGTGTTTGTAGTTAAGCCCTCAGGTAGCTCGCCGCTGGTCCCCGTGACCCGACTTTACAGTGGGGTGATCTTCCTGTGGGACAGGCGTTTCGGGGTCGACAAGTCCGAGGAGCCCCGGGCGCGCGAGTGCCCGCATGTGCTGGCGGGCTCCTGGCCTGTCCCAGCGAATCCATCCCGGTCTTGACCCACAGTCTCGGCTCTTTGGACCGGAGCCGGCGTGGGAGAGAGAGGGAAGCGCGTACCTGCTGGCGGGAGCCGCAGACCCCGCTCGCTCCTCCACGCCTCCCAGTCCAGGGTCTCTACCCAGGTGGCCGCGAGCGATTTTCTCTTCTCCGGTGCACCGGGCCGGGGTTCTGTTTTCGAACCCTGAAGTGGTCCCCGTATAAGCCGCGGCCCCACGTGGGACGGGGACTCGCTCAGGGCTTCTCGAGGTCCCCTCCGGCTGGAGAGAGGGCGCCTGCGACAGGGGAGTGTGCGGCGGGACCCAGCCCCGCCTCCGCCTGTCCCCAGGCCTCCAAAGCGCGCGGCGCGGGGAAGACCCAGGCGGGAGCCGTCCCGAGACCCCCAGGGGGCCCGTCCTGCACCTGGGCAGCGCCCCCACTGTTCACTGAGGACTTGGGCTCACTTTCTACACTTCCGGTAACAGCAGGAATAAATCAGAAGGCCAGCATACATTAGTTATATATTTTGTTTAAAATAAACTAATTTTTTTTTAAGGCTGAAAGCGAATGTGACACGTAGAGCCGTTAGTCCCGGGTCATGAATGTGGCCGTCTGCGCTTTTCTGTGTTAACTCCACAGGAAGAAGTCAGTTAGCAGCACGCAGGCGGCGGGGACCCGAACGCCGAGGGCGCGCAGCCGCCGAGCGCAGAGCAGCAGACCAGAGCCTCAGCGCGCGCGTCGGGGAAGGCCGCAAACAAACGCGGGGCGGGAAGGGGCGCGGTAGTGCCATCGTCTCCTCCTGGAGAGAGGGAAGGAGACGCGACGGCGAGTCCCTAGCAGGAGTGGGAAGACGTGAGGGGAGCGAAAAGACGCTCCCGGGGAGCGCGCGCAGACGGAAGTGAGCGGGGTCGTGGGGAGAGGGCGCGCGGGGCCCAGGGAACCCGTGATGGAAAAGGAAGCCCGCAGTGGGTCTGACTCTTCAAGAGATAACGAAATGGTAGGCAAGTAGTCTTGCGCGGCGAGTATCGAGAAAGTGACTCTGCCAGGGTCTGGCCTCCCAGGAAGGCGGAAGTAGACTTGTATATCTTCCACTTTTCTTTTAGGAAAGAATGGGGGGAAAAAAACGGAAGTAGGCCCCAGCGAGATTTGAACTCGCGACCCCTGGTTTACAAGACCAGTGCTCTAACCCCTGAGCTATGGAGCCAACTGTGAGCTGTAGTTTCGCATAGAAGTAGTTGACGCTGTCGCCAGCGACACGCAGGCGCAGTCCGCTTAATCCCAGGGCGAGTTCGGTGGCGGCTGAATCCAAGCTCCTCCCCCGGCCGCAGCCATCTTGCCTGTGCGTTCGTGGCGCGGAACGACTGTTAGTACCTGGAGAGAGTTCCGCGAAGACTGTGCCGGCGTTGGGCGCGCGCGCTAGCGGGAGCTGTTAGGGCGGGGCGGTACCGCCGAGCTCGGAGCTGTGAGGAGCGCCCTGGGTCTTGGGCGGGGCTGGGGGGCAGGGAGAGGCGTGCGCAGGATTGGGGAGCACGTTTTGCGTCTCGCTGTGCATGAGGAAGCGGGGCTCCAGGTCAAGGCTATGGAAAGGTCAGAGAATGGTGTCAGTGCGCCCCTCCTGCAGGGAGTCCAGGTCCGAGAGGTTAGGGCGGGACCTGGGGCGAGCTGGGTGGTGAGGGAGCAGTGGGGGCAACAGGAGGTGGAGGCCGACAGGGAGCGGGCCGGGAATCTGGACGGCCAGGTGTTTGGAGGCGCTGGGGCCGGAAGGGTCCAGGCGAGGTTGCGGGTGGGTGCTAGCCCCTGTCTCACATTTGGATGAATTAGGAAAATGCAGCTTTTAGGGCACACCCTGACATGTTCTGTCAGGGCCCTTAAAGGGCCCATGGGGCGGAGGAGAGGGGAAAAGGATGAGGGCCCAGCCTGGCAAAGGATAGAAAGTGGTGGGTGTAGGAGGTGGACCTTGGTCTGGTGGCCTACCCTGCCCTGTGCTCCCTACAAGGCCGGGTGACTTGGGTCACTGGGCGGCCAGAGGCAGGTCCCTAGGTGCCCCCTAGTCTGGATGCTGAGGGGCCCTGTGAAGGTCTGGCGGCAGAGGCCTGGGCTTATGGCTCAGCAGCTAGGACTGATGGGTGAATAAGAAGGGCCCAAGTTAGGCCAGTTGTTCTCACAGACCTAGAGGTCTCTAGAGTTTATGATGCCCAGAGTCTAGGAGAGGGAAATGCACACACACGCCCTCGAGGACACCAGCATCCTGACGTCCAAGTTACTGCACTGCCCTGATTACCAAGAAAGAACATCTCTTCTATATGCAATTGGGACGGTCAGTAACTGTTGTTACATTTCTTCAGATATATAGATATGTATGTAGTTACTCTGCAAACACACTCTGATAGACACACGGTTGCACTCATGGACACAGAAACGGAAAATAAACATGTGAACAGCTACTCCCATTCCCCAGACCTGACCCTCATGTGACGCCTCCCCCAGACATTGTACTTTTTGGGACCTGTAATGTGTGTTGTGATGCCCAGCACATTTGTTGGATGGTACAAAGGGAATTATGATACTTAATCAAAAAGCCATACAAGCCAGATAACATTAGGGCTCAACGGTAACAATAGGCGATTTAGTTAGGAGATTAATGTTAGAGATTGGTTTTCCTTGTGGAAATCAGTGGTATTCAAATGCCTGAATTGGCTACCAGGTTTTAGAGTTGCTCTCCATGTATGAGCAGACCATAGGATTCACTCTCTGGAATGCTTCTGTAGGCAGGACTTTGGAATGACCCTGTCCTCAGCCTGGAGGATACAGTATTCTGATTGTCTGATGCTGTGTCAACTGGGCCTGCCTCGGATAGTGTCATGCCTGCCCCACGAGAACCTTATATGCAAAGTGAGCTTGAAGCATCCCAGAGACAGAGCACTGAAGCTCTATGTCACAGGGCTATTCAGCTATCATTGCCCCCCGCTTGCCAACACCGCTGTCTACATAAGCTGTGCGGGACAGAATTAGGTCCAAGTCTGGTACTCTCTTCATCTAATCTGGTAGCCAGGTAGCGAGGGAAGAAACCTGTGGCCTTTGTCTAAATACAAGGTGGTTAATATTTAACAACAAATCAACAATAGGGTATGATCAAACTGACTTGGGTCTCTTTGCAACACCTGAACCTTATGCACATGCTCATAAATGCCCTCTCCAAAATACACACACACACACACACACACACACACACACACACACACCCCCACCCAGGAAAGGTGAGATACAAATGCACTCTTCTTCCATATATAAACATGCATGCTCATTCACTCTGGCAGAAGCCCTGGCTCACACTTACGCTCTTGTGCTCGGATCCAGGGAGTAGAAAATGAGCCAAGCCAACTCTAAAGACAGCTCACAGTCTTCATTTTCATCCCCTCACTCCCTTCCCAGGGCAGTGCTGAGCAGGGAGCAGCCCACTGCCACCCTTCCAGAAGCCCAGCTATCCAGAAGCTTGAGAACAAGTAGACAAGGGGCTGAGGCTGGCCAGGGGAATGCCCTTCAGGGCATGGGCTGAGAAGGCCTTGGCACCAGGGTGCTCTGCTCTTGGCATTTTCCTGAGTCTGTCAGGATCATGTTTGTGCTCTGTGCGTTGCTTAGAGCTGGCTGCATCTTTAAAATTGTAAGTGCCAACTTGTGTTTTATGTTTCAAAGTTCCAGAAGCAAAAACAAAACAAAAAAAGTTTGGGTACAGCGGCTAACACCTATAATCCCAGCCCTTAGGGAGATGGAGACTAGAGGATCACTTGAGGCCAGGAGTTCAAGACCAGCCTGGGCAACATAGCAAGACCCAGTCTCTTAAAAAAAAAATTAGAAAGAATAAAGTTCCAGAAGCTTTGCTGTCCTTATCCAAGCAGAGTTTGTACTTTGGCACTGGAAAGTAGGGGAGTCAGGTGTTTGTGGGAGCACATGTGGGTTGTTGCTTTGGTCAGAAAGCACCCATCACTCTGTATCCTCCGGCTAAGGAGTGCTGGAGAGCTGTGATGCCCATTGTCCCGGGCTTCTCCCTCAAAGACAGGCCAAGGGTCTCCTTCCAGTTTTGGCCGGGACTGTCCTCTGAGCTGGGAGCACAGGGCTTTGTAGCTGACCTGTCAGGCCAGCTGGATCCAGAGGTCCCACAACCTCTCAAGGCAGAACTGGAAGCTGTCCAGAAGGCAGCAGCCATGATAACAAACCTGGTTGGCCTGGGCCCAGACCTGTCCCCTGGCAACAGAGAACAGCAGGACTGGCTTTGACATTTTTTAGGGAGCCAGAGCCCGTCCCAGTCAGGGCAGAAGCCCCCGGAGAGCTGGGCTCCTGACCTCACCAGCTTCCACCTCCTGAAGGCTCTGGCCAAATCCACGTGTGACCTCAGGAGGGGAACAGCCCCAGGAGGCCAAGGCCCCTGTCCCTGCCCAGTTGGCCACAGTCTCAGTCTCCTGCCTCGCGGTTGTGTCTATAGCAGCCTCTCTTGGGCAGCTGGGGTCAGTCAGGAGCACAGAGGGCAGACCCAAGACGAACTAGGCAGCTCTGGGGAGGTGACATCGCTTCCCGCCGGCAGCCCAGAGACAGGAGCTCCCCAGCAGTGTCCCTCAAGGCCAGATTCGCAAGTAGGTGCCCGTGGAGCAAACAGAGAAAAGCGGGAACACGCGCTCCTGGAAGTTGACGCGGAAGGTGTAGAGGTGGCGCATGTCCTCCACAGCGTAGAAGGACACGGCTCCCACCTCGAGGTCCAGGGCCACCCGGACGCGTGACAGGTGCCCGCAGCTGAGGGGCGAACGCTCGGGGCTGGTCACGGCCCAGTACTGGCCGCCGTTGAGCTGCAGGGCCCAGACGCCCTCCTCGGGGGTGAAGGGCGTCAGGCCCTTTCGGCGCACGCTCTCGCGGGCCACGCCAAAGGCCCAGCCGTCCTTAGAGCCCACCTCCACCTCCCAGTGATGCCGGCCCGAGGAGAAGCCGCAGGACGCCAGGACGCGGGTGTTGGTGTCGAAGCGGCGGGGGTAGTTGGGCAGGTCCTGGGCCTGCTCGCCGAGGCGCACGCTCTTAAGATCCAGAGAGAGGATGAGCCGCGGGTTGGCTGTGTCAGGATCCAAGGTGAGCTCCACTGCAGACAGAGACAGGGAGAAATGTCCCCACGCAGGCAGGCCCCTGGCGTACTCTTTGCAGGGCCGCGCCCGACCTTGCTTTGCAACCTGCCTGACTTTCCCTCTGGAATCCATCCAGCACCCAGCGCCAAGGCCCAACCAACCCCCATGCTCTGCATCCCAGATATTTTGCTTCCCACCTACCCGACCACTTAACAAGTACTTACTGAAATCAAACAAATGCAATAGGTGGGCCTGATCTGAACCCCAATTCAAGCAGATGGGGATATTTGAATGCTAGACATTGGAAAGAATCATTAATCTGTCCAGGTGTGATGACTGCTTTGTGGTTATGTTTTACAAAGTCTGTTTCTTTAGAGATAATACACTGAGGTATTTATGTCAATAATATGTTGACTCTGATGCTTTAAAATAATACAGTAGGCTGGGCGCGGTGGCTCACGCCTGTAATCCCAGCACTTTGGGAGGCCAAGGCGGACAGATCACCAGGTCAGGAAATTGAGACCATCCTGGCTAACACGGTGAAACCCTGTCTCTACTAAAAATACGAAAAAAAAAAAAATTAGCCAGGGTAGTGGTGGGTGCCTGTAGTACCAGCTACTCGGGAGGCTGAGACAGGAGAACGGCGTGAACCCGGGAGGCAGGGCTTGCAGTGAGCCAGATCTCGCCACTGCACTCCAGCCTGGGCAACAGAGCAAGACTCCGTCTCAAAATATAGATAAATAAATAAATAAATAAAATAATACGGTAGGGCCGGGTGCCTTGACTCACGCTTGTAATCCCAGCGTTTTGGGAGGCCGAGGCCAATGGATAACATGAGGTCAGGAGTTTGGGACCAGCTTGGCCAACATGGCAGAAAACTTGTTTTGCATTTTCTCTAGTAAAAATACAAAAATTTGCCCAGTGTGGTGTCCTGTGCCTGTAATTCCAGCTGTTTGGAAGGCTGAGGCATGAGAATTGCTTGAACCCAGGAGGCAGAGGTTGCAGTGAGCGGCGATCAGGCCACTGTACTCTAGGATCTCACTCCAGAGCAAGACCCTGTCTCAGAAAATGAAATAATCCCTTAAGAAGTGGATAGCAGTGTCTATGAAAACTATGGCCACTAATTGATCACTGCTGAAGGTGAGAGATGGGTATGTAACCTTCTTTACACTCTTCTCTCTACTTTTGAGTATGTTAGAAGTTTTTCATAATAAAAAGTTAAGGCCAGGTATAGAGGCTCATGTTGTAATCCTGGCACTTTGGGAAGCAGAGGTGGGAAGATAGCTTGAGCCCAGGTGTTGGAGACCAGCCTGGGCAATATAGTGAGATACCCGTCTCCATAAATCATAGAACATTTAGCCAGGCATGGTGGTGTGCTCCTGTAGTCCCCACTACTCGAGGACGCTGAGGAGAGAGGATCGCTTGAGCTTGGCGGGTCGAGGCTGCAGTTCCACTGCACTCTACCCTGGGCAACAAAGCGATACCTTGTCTCCAAAAAAAAAAAAAACTTAAAATATGTACATTTACTGTGAGCACTACTACGTTCCAGGCCTTGGGGATACCACAGAGTATCAGAGTAGTCTTGCCTGCCTGCAGCTTCCTTCCCACAGGGAGAGGATTAAGGATAGATTATCAACATAGAAGATGAGAGGAACCAGAAGAGCAGGCTGTAACTTCAACCAGAGTAGCCAGGGAAGACCCTCACTGCAAAGGGGCATTGAGCAGACAGATATAAAGAAGGCAAAGAAGTGGGCCACGCGACTGGCTGGGGAAGCATGTTCCAGGTAGGGGGCTGGGGTGGGGGAGCCTGGCAGTGCAAAGGCCCCGGGATGGGTGTGTGCTTGGTACACTGAAGGAACAGCAAGGAGGATGTGTAGCTGCATGGAGTAGAAGGGGTGTGCAGTGAGGCCAGATCCCTTGGGCCCTTGAGACCACCATGAGGACTCTGACCTTTAACAGGTCAGAGGGGCTGTGGCAGGGCTCTGAGCAGAGGAAGGTCTGGTCTCATTCAGGTGGTTTAGGTGGCACCCAGGCACACTCTGATTTAGCTCAGACATCAGCATCAGGAATATGTGCCCTCCCCTCCCCTCCCCTGAGTGTTGGATCCCACACACTCTAGAGCTCTGCAAGAGTAAGAACAATATTCCTTCCAGTCTTTAGCTTCCCCTTGCTTTCCTGGTCCCCTGTATGCACCCCATCCCCAGGAGAGGTTTCCGTCCGTCTTGGAGTGGGGACCGGGGAGAGGCTCACCCAGGTGGCCGAGAAGCCTTTCCCAGTCTGAGTATCTCGAAGTACAGGGCATTCCTGCTCCTAACTGACCTGTAGCATTTGGGCCAACAGGCCCCACTGCCATCTGAGGGTGTCAGAGCTCCCAGGATGGGGAGGGGGTGGCATGAGGGACGGGACAGAGGAACAGGGTTGCCGAGGTGGGTGGGTGAAAGGAACCGACCATATGCAAAACCCTGAGATGGTCACCAGCAGGGAGTAGGTTCTCCATGTGGCAGACAGTCCATACTCGCCATCACAGCACCGTCCCTACCTTTCTCCTCTTTCTCCAGCTCGCCCCGCAGGTCCTCTGAGGAGGAGAAATAAAGCAAGGCGTGTGTGCGCGATACGGGAGATGATATGGCAAGTTCACCAGCTCTTTATAGCCCAGCTGATTCATTCATTCCCCAGAGACTCCTAAGGCCAAGAGTGAACGTGCAGGCACAGGGCCAAGCATGGGGAGCCGGGGGCAGGGGGCCCATACCCAAGCATTCTAGTTCTACCTGGCTCTGAGTTCAGCTCCCCTGCACATCCCTCTTCCTACCCCCAGTCCCCCAGCAGGACCCCTCTACCCCATCTGTCCCCATGAGAAGCTGCCTGCCCTGCGGGGACCTGACTAGATTTGCCACCACAGCCCCTACACCAATCTGGCCATGGCACAGCCAGCTCCTATGTTCACACACAGCTTCTGGAAAGCACCCCCAGGGACCCCTGAGCTACCAGGAACCCTCCACCACCACCGCACTACGTGGCCCAGCTCAGCGCCCAGGGCCCTACCTTTGAACTTCTTCAGCATCCCTTTTAAGACAAAGGTCTTGAGAGAAACATTCCAGACTTTATTCTTCATCTCAGAAGAGACTGTGGTTGGCTTGGGGCCAGGCACATTGCTACACCTGCAGGACAAGGGCTCTAGAAGGGCCTGTCTGCACAGTTTTACTCCCACAGGCTGTGACAATTAGGATGGCAAGGTCGTCTTGGCAGAAAGAGGTAGAAAAGGGAGAGCCAGACCTCATGCAGGAAAACCCATGGCCAGGCAGGTGGGCATTCATCTCAGAAGGTCCCCGGCAAGCAAGTCGGGGGATCAGGAGGTGAGAGGCCAGGGGACAGGAAATAAAGAGAAGGCTCAGTGAAGAGAGAAGAGGCAACTTAGAGAGGCCCCGGGAGCTGTGAGGTCACTCACCTGCTCAGTGTGCTTTTGAATTCCTGAAAGGAAAGATAGAGGAAACCAAATCAGGTTTCCTCCATTCACCTCTGAGAAACAAAGCTTGCCCCTTGCTGTGCCTCCAAGGTGTAAGCAGCAAGCAGGTGTGCCATGCCTCACTGCCTGCATGGACTTAGGTGACAGCAGCTTGCAGTGGCTACTGGCTGCAGGGTGTCTCAGCCACGCAGTGGACCTCACCCTTTGCCACAGCTCTTCGCATGCTTTCTATCTTTGCTCCTTGCTTTATTACAGAATTGTCACTGGAGCTCTCCCATGGAACCCAGTGCTGCCTGTGTCCTGGAAACCACCTGAGGGAGGTCACAGCCCTCCACCTCCTGCTCACTCAGCCCAGTAATGACTGTTCTTAACCCGTCTGTGGATTGTGAAGTTTATCTAGTGGTTTATAACTTTTTTTTAGTGAAATAGAATAGAAAACATCAAAGTGCATACGTGTAGCAAAGGTGAGTATTATCTTCTGAGACTTTTGTCTCGAGCACGTGATTCTGAAATACGATATCTATTATTGTCCTCATAGTCAAGAAAGTTTTATCACATCCCTCTAGACCTCCAACCCCAGGAAAATCAGGGCACTTCCCTCCAGTCGCCTTCAGCTCCAGATCGTGTGATTCTCCTGAACCCCCAGGACTGATACTGTCCTCTAGCTGTCGGTCCTGATGCTTTCGGATAAATGACTTGAGCCCCTGGCTAAGCCAGACTTACCTGGAGAAAGTCAAGGTCAGGCTTTTGAGCTGTCTCCTGGATCTGGCTGCTGAGCTTGGACAGCTGGGTGATCTCAGCACCGAGCTGGGCCAGGTTCTCTTTCTGCTTCTGTGCCACCTCCTGGGACAGTTCCTCCAGGCGGCTTCGCAGCCGGCCCTCCTGCTCCACTAGGAAGGCCCTCAGTGCCTGGAACTCTGCCCCCACCTTCTCCTGCTCCGCTGCCATCTGCTTCTGTCCCAGGAGGGGAAGTTGGAGAGGTAGGGGACTTGAGCATGGAGACATAACATTTGGCCAGTGGCCTGAGTCATCCCACAGGGCAAGGCTTCATCCCTGTCACTGCTGGGGGATCAGAGACACACCCACCTATGCAGGCAGTGCATGCTCTTATTTTCAATGTCCCAGCTCTGAGCAAGCTGTACTCTCAACACACGCTCTTTTCTCCCTTGCGACAGATGTGCCCACACGTGTCTGTGGACCTGCGCTCCACCACCTAAACCAAGGCAGCATCATACTCCCCCCAGAACTACACCAAGTGGCAGTTTCCTCACTTGAAAAGCAGAAGGGATAAATTAGTACCTCCTGGGGCAACAATAGGATTAAACTGAGATTGCCTTTTCCTCCTTAAGCACGTTAATTTCATCACCCTCAAACTTCTTCTCTTCAGTTTGTTTTTAAAGGCCATGTTCCCTGTTTAGCAGTTATAATGGTAACACATGCTCAAAATACAAAACTTGGGAGATGTAGGAAAGTAGAAAGAAGGAAGAAAAGTCTGATGCCAGTGACCAGAGGTAGCAGCACACCCCCAAGGAACTAAGTGAGAATATGCTGTGTGCAAGCTTGAATTCTGTTCTTTCCGTTAACAGCATACACGGGATTTTTTACTCGAGTTTTCAGATGCAGACTCATGCCCTGATCTCTTGATTTTTTATAGGAACACACGTGTGGTACTCAGTATGTCCCACCAAGAAGTTCCTCTTCCTTAAAACTCCTGGATGGAGGAAGGGAGTCCTGGGAAGCTGGGAGACCTGGGTTCAGGTGTCGCACAATGCCCCCACCTTTCCTTCAGCTTCCAGGCAGACTGCAGTAGCCCGGAGAGCCTTATAGGTATTAACTCCCTCAACCCTAACGGCAGCCCAGTGAGGTGGGTGCACTTCCCCCCAAGTCTTACCGGTGAGGAGACAAAGACAGACACATCACCAGGAAGTGGTAAGCCAGGCTTCTAGGCCAGGGAGGCAGAACCCAGAATCTGAGCTTCTGGCAGCTACATCATATTGCCTCACAAGGAAATAACATAAGTGAAACAGTATTTGCCAAAATACCCTACACCAGGGTTTCCCAACCTTGACGCAGGTGACATTCTGGGCCAGATACTCCTTGGTTGTGGGGGGCTGTCCTGCGCCTCGTAGGATGTTTAGCAGCCCCTCCGGCCTCTACCACTAAATGCCAATAGCATCATTATCCCATTGTTGACAACCAGAAATATAGTATCTCCAGACTCTGCCAGATGTCCCCTGGGGCAGGAGTATTTTCAAATAAGAGTATTCCTGCTCCCTTTTATGTTGCAGCAACAGTTGGACTCTACCTCTGATGTTTCATTAAGCAGGGTATTTAAATGATATGAGCATCGTAAATCATAGAAGTAGTTTATCACTGTAAAGAAGAGGTGGAGCTTGGCCGGGCGCGGTGGCTCAAGCCTGTAATCCCAGCACTTTGGGAGGCCGAGACGGGTGGATCACGAGGTCAGGAGATCGAGACCATCCTGGCTAACACGGTGAAACCCCGTCTCTACTAAAAAATACAAAAAACTAGACGGGCGAGGTGGCGGGCGCCTGTAGTCCCAGCAACTCGGGAGGCTGAGGCAGGAGAATGGCGTAAACCCAGGAGGCGGAGCTTGCAGTGAGCTGAGATCCGGCCACTGCACTCCAGCCTGGGCGATAGAGCGAGACTCCGTCTCAAAAAAAAAAAAAAAAAAAAAAAAGAGGTGGAGCTCACACCTGTAATCTCAGCACTTTGGGAGGCTGAGGGGGGCGAAGTTAGGGGAGGAGGTTGCTTGAGCCCACGAGTTCCAGACCAGCCTGGGCAACATAGGAGACTACCCCCAACCCCAGCTCTACAAAAAATAAATTAAAAATTAGCCAGGTGGAGTGGTGCACACCTGTAGTCCCAGCTACTCAGGAGGCTGAAGTGGGGGGGTCGCTTGAACTACTCCAGCCTTAGTGACAAAGCGAGACTCTGTATTAAAGCAAAACAAAACAAAACAAAACAACAACAAAAATGAATATGGGGGTGATGGATGGATGTTGGGAGTGGACAGAGATGGAAGGTGTTAAGCAAGGCCTGGGGACTCCAGTCAGAGACCATGAAGCTGCCACCGGTGCCTGGGAAGGCCCTCTGGTTCCTAGATGTCAACCAGTGGCGGCAGAGCTGCACTGGAAGTTGTTTCTCCAGCGGAGGAGGGATGAAGGTCTGGAGGGTGAGCTCTTCACCATGGAGGGAAGTGAGTGATTGGGTGGGAAGGTCTGGGATGCACATGTGGGAAGGTCTGGGATACACGCTGGATGCAGGCACCACAGATGTAGTTGAGGGTCTGGAAAGGACCCTAGGGTGTCTGAACTCCAGGCTCCTCCTCCACCCCTCCTGACATTGAGGATGGGAGGGTCCTCTAGTTCACCTTCCTCCAGTTCTCTGCCTTGACAGGCCCTAGTAGATCCTTTCATTCTGTTTGTTGTTGTTGTTGTTGTTGTTTGATGGATTTTCACTCTTGTTGCCTAGGCTGGAGTGCAGTGGCGTGATCTTGGCTCACTGCAACCTCTACCTCCTGGGATCAAGCTATTCTCCTGCCTCAGCCTCCCGAGTAGCTGGGATTACAGGCAATGCACCACCACACCCGGCTAATTTTGTATTTTTAGTGGAGATAGGGGTTTCTCCATGTTGGTCAGGCTGGTCTCGAACTCCCAACCTCAGGTGATCCGCCCTCCTGGGCCTCCCAAAGTGCTGGGATTACAGGCGGTGAGCCGGGGCACTCAGCCAATCCTTTCGTTGTTTCAACATTTATTTACTGAGCTAGGAACTGAATTTGCAAGGTAGAAAATGACTGATGGTGATTCATGTTTGCTTATCTTAACCAAAATTAGTCCCCATTTCACTTTCCTGTTCTACTCTAAGGAAGATAAAATATTCCAACTTGGGGTAGAGGCAGGTGCCAGTATGCAAGACCCTGGGCTGTGCACCAGGGGCTACTGTAAACTCAAGACCCCAAACTTCCTCAGTCTGCCAGAGCCAGGAAGCAGCTCTGACACCCTCTAGCCCCTTCTCCCTTAGCCTCAATTTCAAATAAAAAAACTCTGAAAATGAAAATTTTTTCACTACTCTTTTGTTGATAAAACATCCCATGAGGCGCTTTATCGTATTAATAGTCCCATTTATTGAATATTCATGTTTCTCTGCAGAAATATTAATGTGTTCAATCACAAGATGCTTCCACAGGCCCTAACTGGTATGTAATATCAGAGTGACTGTATGTCCTGATTCGCTGGGACAGTTCCAGTTTAAGCCAGTTGTTTTGCAATATTTATTTTAGCACACCTTTTCACTTTAAAAAGATCTGGTTTGTATAGTAATTATATGGTCACCCTATATAACATGCACTCTTTTATCTTTCTGAAATCTATTCTGCGGTTCCATAGCACACACTCCAACACCACACACACTGAGCCATGGTGCTGAGTAGGCCTCTATAATCTCCCACGGGGTGCCGGGGGGTGCCTGGCTCACCAGGAGCTCCTTGCTCTCCTTCTCTTCCGTGGACCGGAACACCTCATAGTCCTCCAGTTCCTTCTTCAAGACCCTCAGCCTGGACTCCAAGAGCTCCTGTAGGTGAAGGGAAACAACGTGAGGTTGGCGGGGAGGGGATTCTGGAAACCCCCACCTCTGCCTTCCTGGAGCCAGCCAGGAGAAAGGGAAGGCCCCGCTCACTGAGGGGGAGGCCGGGTAGAAGTCTCTCTAGAGGTTGCAGGTTACACTGCGAGGGGACTCTGAAGGTCTCGGGATCTTGCTTCCCCGAAAGCATCTGCTGGACCAGCCAGACTGAAACATAAGCCTCCAGCAGCCCTACCCCTAGTCGTCTCCTCTGCTCTCCGCCCCGCCATCAGGAAGCCCTGTGGGTGGGAGAGTTGGAGCAGGATGGGCAAGCAAGGAGAGACTGGGGACTGCCGCCCGAGCCTCCCCGCCGCGCCCTCACCCCTGCACACACCCTCGTTGAGGCTCAGCGAGAAAATAGCAAAGAAAGGGCGCTCAGAATCCACAGCCTTGGCATAGTCAGACGGCTCTCGGTGAGCTGCTTAACCCAGGAGCCCCCTCCCTGGACCTTTTGGCGAGGTCCTCCCACTCAATTCCGCGAGGTGGGGACTTTGAGCAGAGCCGGCTTCAGGGAAAGAGATAAGAGTGGGGGCAGCGGCTGCGCGGCTGTGCAGGAGACGTCCCGCGGGCGCAGAGCTGCGGTGACGCCGACCAGGCTAGAGGCTCTGAACAGACAGGAAAAACATCGCCAAGTCCATGGGGTACGTCGCGCAGGCAGCCCAGTATCTGGCCCAGAGGGAAACGCAGTGGGAATGGGGTGGGGGTATTGGTGATGTTCGGGGTGACAGAGAACCGCGCTCAGCCGGGGAACCCGTGCTGGCCTTCCTGGACTAGGAGAAAGAAGGGAGGGGCTCACCCGGGCCTCCTGATGGACAGTATGTTCTCTGCACCGCGTGCGCGGGAGCGCGGGACCAGGGCAGGGGGTCCCGGGGACCCACAGGGTCGGTGCGGGCTGCGCTCACCTTGGCCTCCTGCACCGCCTCGTCCAGCGGCAGCACGGCGTGCTCGCGGTGCTCGCGGGCGCGGTCGCACACCACGCAGATGGCGCGTCCGTCGTCCTGGCAGTAGAGCTTGAATGGTTCGCCATGCTGACCGCACCGGGCAGCCGCTGCTCCGGCCGAGGCCGTCTGGGACCCGTGCTCTCCCGGGGAGGCCGCGGGCAGGCTGAAGCGCCGTAGGAGCGTGGCCACGGCGGCCAGCTGCCGGTTGGGCCTCAGCTGACTGGGGCGCGCGGGCTCGCGGCACTGCGGGCAGGGCAGTGGGAAGGGCGGCGCGCGGGTCATCGCCCCAACAACCCCCGCGCCCGGGCGCTCCCAGCAGCGCCCTATGCAGGCGCGGCAGAAGCTGTGGCCGCACTCGACGGACACCGGCTCACGAAAGAGCTCTAGGCAGATAGAGCACGTCGCCTCGCCCTGCAGCTCTGCCGCCAGCGCTAGAGCCTCGGCCCCGGTGCCGGGGCCGGTCCGCGGCCCCACAGCCGCCATGAGCGCTCTCCGCGCTCTCGGATCTGGTCGCCCCTGGGCGGCCACTCCACCTCACAGGACGCGGGTCGGAGCCCGACGTCCGAGCTGGCCGCCGAGTGCCCACTGGGAGAGGAAGGGCGGGGCTGCCACTGGGCAGGCAAAGACTTGAGCCCAGGGCGCGCCCGGCTGGGAGCCGGGAGGGGAGGCGCACGTTGGCTACGGGCCCGGAGGCACTGGGCCATTCAAGTGCGGGACAGCGCCCTGCGCCCCGGACCTGCGCTCCACCAGCCCCCGCCTTGGCCAGCGGCCTCTCCCGGTCGCCCCAGTCCCTCAGCCTCTCTAGGCCGCCCCAGCCTGACCCAGTCAGCCGCGGGAAACGGGCCGCGACAGGTGGGCGCACAAACCCTGCCGGGCGCCACTCCCGGTTTCCGACCGAGGCTGACCCAGCATCGCCGGAGCAAGGGCCTGGCACTCGGGCCACGGTGTCAGGTTCCCCTAGCGCAGGTTCGCCCCGGCCCTGAACTGAGCTAAATTTAGAGACTGGAACCTGGCCCTGTCCCGTCACCCTCAAGCGTGGCCTTGTATCCACTCCATTACCTTTTCTGCGACTGTCCTCTCCCTTCTTTACTCTTTACTTAATATTTGAACAAATACATTTATAATTTCCCATTTTATTCAGTATTATTTCACCCCCCCACACACAAACCTCAGCGCTCTCTTGTCCCCCAGCTGTCTCCACAGCCCCGCTGCAGAACTGCCTGTGTTACCCGCTTCCACACCCTCTCTCTGTGTTCACTCTGGAGGCCACTTCGATCAGGCTTTCGCCCGCACCCTCCTCAGAAACTGGCTTGGTAATGTTACTGGGAACTTCAGCAATTCTAACCCAAAGGCGAAGACCTCGCCTCACCTCCCTCCTCCCGGACTTCCCTTCTCAGGGCTGTGTCCCCGACCCTTCCTGCTGTTCCTGAACTCCGTGGCCTCTGCGCTGGCTGTTCCCCTTGCGTGGACCTCTTTTCTCCCACCACGTGCATGCTCCTTCCCACCTCATTCAGGTCTTGTTTCAAACGTCTCTGCCCACGAAGCCCGCCCCGAACGCGCACACTGTGTAAAGTCGTCTCTTAGCGCGCTCCCCTTTCTGGGCTGGCTCTGTGCCCGTACTCTGTCTCCTCTAGAATGGCAGCTTTAAGATGGACTGTACCAGGTTTGTTCACGGCTGAATCCTGTTTTTAGAGCAGTTCTTGGCAAGCTCAGTAAAGTTTTCTTGGATTAAACGTGGTTCAGAATTCAAAAGATGAGTCGCAGTTCACGGTGAAAAGTAGGCCCATCGCCTGTGTCCCAGTTCTTTCTTCATCCCGAGCAATCAACTTTACAATTCTGGATTACATTAATCAAATATTCCGTATTTTATCGCCTCGACCCCCCCCCCCCCTTTTAAAAAACAAAACGTAGCATCCTGCACAATTTTCCCTTCTTTTCTTTTCAAGTCACAGCTCATTTTTGGCATCGTGCCTGATGATTTTCTCTCCTTTTTCCACCGCTGCTCCCAGGTGCTTAGCCGGGCCTAATCCTCTCTCTTGGAATCTCTTGGTCAAGACCCGCTGGTCTGGAGTCAGCGGAGGACCCTGGAACAACTCTCGGCCCTGCGATCCCGGGTTTTTGCAGCAGCTGAGACCCAGCGCACACCGGTTGTCGTCTGCTCCCGATGCCCTGAGCTAAGCGACGACTAGGGGCAATGGGGGAGACACTCGAAGCGCGTACGGGGATGTAGCTCAGTGGTAGAGCGCTTGCTTTGCATGTATGAGGCCCCGGGTTCGATCCCCGGCATCTCCAGTATCGTTTTGCACATCCAATTTTTATTCTCGATTTTCCTTTCAAATTTTGAAATCCAGCGTGTTTGCAGAGCGCCACGAAAAACCCAGAAGGTAGAGTCTGCGGGGTAGAGAAAGACCGCGGCGGCACCTGCCTTCCTCTGGGCCCCGTTAATTGTCTTTCCCTCCTGTTTAAAAATCCACACCGTACTTGACCGGGTGCGGTGGCTCATTCCTGTAATCCCGGCACTTTAGGAGGCCGAGGCGGGTGGATCACGAGGTTAGCAGTTTGAGACCAGCCTGACCAACAAGGTGAAACCCCGGCTCTACGTAGCCAGGCGTGGTGGCAGGTGCCTGTAATCTCAGCTACTCAGGAGCCTTTGGCAGGAGAATTGCTTGAATTCAGGAGGCGGAGGTTGCAGTGAGCCGAGATTGCGCCACGGCACTCCAACCTGGGCGACAGAGCAGGACTCTGTAAAAAAAGAAAAAAAGAAAATCCACACGGTGGGAGTTCCAGTGGCGTCAGGATGCGCGTTTTTCCATCTCCTTGCCGTGAGCTTCATCGCGGGTAGAAAATGGCTTGATCGCTGGTAGGTGGAAGGGGCAGGAAACGGACGTAAGTGGGAGGCACGGTCAGGCAGGAAGGGCAGAGTTTGAATTTCCTGGGAGCGGAGGCTCTTTAGTAGTTTTATCACACTCCAAATAAATCCAAATTGAAACCCGCAGTTGAATATGGTCCGAACATAATCTAGAATGAAACATTGCTTAGGCACAGTTACCGGATGCCCGGCTAGCTCAGTCGGTAGAGCATAAGACTCTTAATCTTAGGGTCGTGGGTTCGAGCCCCACGTTGGGCGCAGCTGGTCGTTTTACTCCTAAATCTGCGATTACTGGCCATACCTATAAAACATTATAAGCCGACCAACCCTTAGGAAAATAATCTGCTCTGAAGCCGTTCACTTCTGTGTGTGAAATACTCTTGTAGGCGCTGCACGTTCATTTCCCATTATGTAGCAGTACAATTAGGGTTTCAAACTGTGGTAAAATATGCCCAACAAAATTTACCACTTTTTAACTGTACAGTTCTGTAGCATTAAATACGTTTAAATCGTTGTGCATCAAATCTCCAGTCCTTTTTCATGTTTCCCAGATGAAACTCTGAACCCATTCAACACTAACTTTCCATTCCCCTCTGCCCAAAACCGCTGACAACCACCATTCTGCTTTCTGTGTCAATGAATTTGACTCCTCTGGATACCTCATGTAAGATGAATCGTGCAATATTTCTTTTTTTAATTGTCTTATTTCATTTAATGTCTTCAAGATTCATCCTTACTGTAGGATGTGTCAAAATTTCCTTCCTTTCAAAGCTGATTAGCATTCCACTGCACGTATATACCACATTATCCATTCATCTGCCAATGTACACTTACTTCCTTCCTCCTTTTGGCTACTGTGGATAATGCAGCTATGAACATGGGTGTACAAATATCTGTTTGAGTTCAGGTTTTCGATTTTTTTAGAGTACACATCACAACGTGAAATTACTGCATCATATGGCATTTCTATGTTTTTAAGGAAGTGGCATACCATTTTCCACAGAGGCTACACCACAAAATGAGCTTTAAAAAACCTCTTTCGGCCGGACGCCGAGGCTCACGCCTGTAATCCCAGCCCTTTAGGAGGCAGAGGCGGACGGATCACGAGGTCAGGAGATCGAGACCATCCTGGCTAACACGGTGAAACCCCGTCTCTATAAAAAAAATACAAAACATTAGCCGGGCGTGGTGGCGGAGCCTGTGGTCCCAGCTACTAGGGAGGCTGAGGCAGGAGAATGGCGTGAACCCGGGAGGCGGAGCTTGCAGTGAGCCGAGATCCGGCCACTGCACTGTAGCCTGGGCGACAGAGCGAGGCTCCGTCTCAAAAATAAACAAACAAAACAAAACAAAATACAATACAACAAAAAAAATCTTTCGACCAGTCACGCCTGTAATCTCAGCACTCTGGGAGGCCGAGGCGGGTGGATCACCTGAGGTCAGGAGTTCGAGACTAGCCTGGCCAACATGGTGAAACCTTGTCTCTATTAAAAATACAAAAATTAGCCGGGCGTGGTGGCACTCACCTGTAATCCCGGCTACTCGGGAGGCGGAGGTTGCAGTGAGACGAGATAGTGTCACTGCACTCCAGCCTGGGCGACAGAGCAAGACTCTGTCCCCAAAAATAATAATAATAATAAATACAAACGGGCGTTTTGGTGGACGCCTGTAATCTCAGCTACTCGGGATTCTGAGGCAGGAGAATAACTTAAACCCAGGAGGCAGAGGTTGCAGTGAGCCGAGATAGCGCCACTGCACTCCAGCCTGGAGGACAGGGTGGGATTTCATCTCAAAAAAAAAAAAAAAAAAAATTATTTCGGCTGAGCGCGGTGGCTCATACCTGTAATCCCTGCACTTTTAGGAGGCCAAGGTGGGAAGGTTGCTTGAGGCCAAGAGTTCAGGAACAGCCTGGCCAACTACCTAGCCAGACACTCATCTTTAAAATAAAAATTAAAGAACATTAAATAATAAAACAGAATTCAGTGAAAAGTGTTTAACTCCCCCTTAGGTGACAATTTCAATTTTATATTTTTGTACATATTCTTCCAGAAATTTTGATGCAAGTATAGTTTTTTGGGGGATGGGGGGAAGGCGGGGGGACAGAGTCTCTTAATCTGCCCCCCAGACTGGAACATAGTGGGAGATCTTGACTCACTGCAACCTCCGCCTCCCGGGTTCAAACGACTCTCCTGCCTCAGCCTCCCTAGTAGCTGGAATTACAGGCATGTGCCACCACGCCCAGCTAATTATGTATTTTTAGCAGAGATGGGGTTTCTCCATGTTGGTCAGGCTGGTCTCCAACTCCCGACCTCAGGTGATCCACCCGCCTTGGCCTTCCGAAGTGCTGGGATTACAGGTATGAGACATCGTGCCCGGTCTATTTCGAAGATCTTTCTATTTCAAAACATAGAAAATATCCTCAATCTTTTTTTACAGCTGCACAATATTCCACTGTAGATGAATCATCTTTTATTTAACAGATGACTTATGGATGGGCATTTACATTGTTTCCAATTTTTTTGTTGTCACGATCAACGCTACAGTTAAACATGTAGCAACTGTCATTTTGCACTTTTGCACTTTTATCTGTGGAGGTAATTGCCAGAAGTGAGATTTGTTGCATCCAGGTTTACGTGCAAGTAATTTTGTAAAACGCGCGGATGGCTCAAGCCTGTAATCCCAGCACTTTGGAGTGCGACGGCTGCGGATCACGATGGTCAGGAGATCAAGACCATCCTGCTAACCGGTGAAACCCGTCTTTTACTAAAAAAATACAAAACAACTAGCTGGCAGGGGGCGGCGCCTGTAGTCCAGCTACTCGGAGCTGAGCAGGAGAATGGGCGTAAACCCGGGAGCGGAGCTTGCAGTGAGCTGAGATCCGGCACTGCACTCCAGCTTGGGCGACAGACGAGACTCGTCTCAAAAAAAAAAAAAAAAAAAAAAAAAAAAATTGCTGGAGTCCTTCACTGCCTGCCTATAGGGTAACACCCACAATTGAAGGCCTACAGGCGCACCACCTGGCAGTGAGAAGGACCCTCCCCCACCCTACATCACACAGGAACGTACTCAGCATAAAAGATTTGAAGAGTTACAGTGTCACTTTCATTATGGTTCCTTAAACCCAATTCTGTATGACAGCGTTGTTTTTTCTCTTTTTCAGGCCTGTTCTGAGGGCTACCATGTTCTCTTCACTTGCAAAGCCAGGACACATTAGAAAGGCGCTGGCTCAGTTATTTATTACTCGCAACATCTTCTGCCTTCGGACAGGAAGAATCCAACCGACATAAGAAATAAAAATTCTATATGTCATTTTCCACTTTGTTCATTGGTGTCCTGTGGGCTGTATAATTATTAGAGCACAGATGTGTTTGCTGAAGTGGGTCTACAGAATCACTACCATATAATTTATAAGTAAATTATTAATCAACCTATTTCTGAAGATTTCACTTAAAAATCCTCATTTGAAAACAAAATTATTGGGCCGGTGCGGTGGCTTCTAGCTGTAATCCCACACTTTGGGAAGCCGAGGACGGTTTTGGATCGCAGAGGTCAGAGATCGAGACCATCTGTTAACACTGGTGAACCCGTCTCTACTAAAAAAAATACAGAAAAAAAACTAGCCGGGCGAGGTGGCGGTGCTGTAAGTCCCAGCTACTAGGGAGGCTGAGGCAGAGAAATGGCGTAAACCCGGGAGGGGGGAGCTGCAGTAGCTGAGATCGGCCACTGCACTCCAGCCTTGGGTGACAGAGCATGAATCCCTCTCAAAAAAAAAAAGAAAGAAACAAAATTATCTTCAGGTTTAATTAATTTATGGCTGTTACCTAATCTAACTAGTCTAAACATATTCCAGTATCTCTTTCTTTCTTTTTTTTTTTTAATTTTTTGAGACGGAGTCTCGCTCTGTCGCCCAGGCTGGAGTGCAGTGGCGCGATCTCGGCTCACTGCAAGCTCCACCTCCCGGGTTCACGCCATTCTCCTGCCTCAGCCTCCCCAGTAGCTGTGACTACAGGCGTCCACCACCACACCGGGGTAATTTTTTGTATTTTTGGTAGAGACGGGGTTTCACTGTGTTAGCCAGGATGGCCTCAATCTCCTGACCTCGTGATCCGCCCGTCTCCGCCTCCCAAAGTGTTGGGATTACAGGCGTGAGCCACCGCACCCGGCCCCAGTATCTCTTTCTTTAGCAATCACTGATTTCTCTTTACTGAAGTTGAGGAACTTGAGGAAGTCATTCTTCTCAGATCTCTG
Source organism: Rhinopithecus bieti (assembly GCF_001698545.2). Taxonomy (NCBI): domain Eukaryota; kingdom Metazoa; phylum Chordata; class Mammalia; order Primates; family Cercopithecidae; genus Rhinopithecus; species Rhinopithecus bieti. The sequence continues at coordinate 223,899 of NW_016814426.1, read as the reverse complement.
TGGTAGCATCAGGGGAGATGGCTCAGCTGCCATCAAATGCTCACCTCACTGTTTCATTGCTGTTTATATCATATCACATTGGATTAAAGGTGCAAGTCCCTCAGGTAGAAGGCAGGCCTCAGTCACATGCTGGTGTTCTGGGGAATGTGAGTTTCAGGCAAGAAGGAAGCTGAAGTGTCAACTAGAGCAACCTAACTCTGGAGGACTGCCTGAAAAAGGAAGAGTGGCCAAAAAGATGACCCAGAATGGCCCGTTCTTCCATTCTGTGTTGGGACCAACTGGAGTAGAGCCACAGGATATTCTGGGAAACGTCCCTGCTTATCACTGTCATTTGAGATGTTTAGTATCTAGGGGTGATGGGGGAGCTTCTGAATATAGAAAAGAATACATGCTTGCTTTGTGATTAATATTCAATTTATCGGAGTTGTAAATGTTAAGGTCTAGTTTTTCTGAATACTTTAAATTCAGCTTATAGATATTGTTTTTTTCTACAAAGTTATCAATTTTTGAAACAAGAACAATCCCTTTCATTAGTTCCCTCATTAACTAACTTTCATTAACTAAGGCTATCAAACAGAAGCATTCTGAACAGCTAAGCAATTGGTAAACGTCACTTATACATTTCAAATCACAATTATGAATTTTATATTTATGAACCCTCATTGACTGGGCAAGGAGGCAGGAGACTGAGGGATTAGGTCATAGCTGGCAATGGAGAGCTGGTATCCTAACTTCATTTGTTCTTACAGACTCCCTGCTTTAACCACTAACCCATAGCACCTTCAGAAATCCTGGGAGTATTATTTGAAATCTTCTGAATAAAGCTATGTACTCCTTCATCTATCTTTCACAGTCCTGCACTGAGGCCTTACTGTGTGCATTAGCCTCGGGGTCCGGTAAGATCGCAGATCCAATGTCCTCCACTCATTTTTCAATCTGTTTGCAAAAAAACAAAAAACAAAAAACAAAAAAAAAAAAACCCAGCAACTGGTGTGGGTGAAATCATGAGAATGCATATTCAAGGAAGTAGAGCTGTGGCTCCTTACCTCCCCACACCCAAAGTCTTCCCTCTTGATCTCACCAGTCTCACTCCTACTTCAGTCTTTGACCTTCCTCCATTTCCTCTCTCCCAAAAGCCTCTTCTCCAAGATCTTTGGAAGGCTGCCTCTCTCTTTTCCTGGCTCAGCTCAGTGTCACCTGTTCTGCTGCCTCTTTCCTGGCCCCTCTCTATAATGCCGTCTTCTGTTGACCTGCCACTCTACCACATTGCCCTCTTTAATTTTGTGGCAGCCCTTATCACTCTCTGAGGTGGTTTCTGTATCTGCCTGTTGTTTGTTATTTAAATTGCTTGTCAGAAAGTGAACTCCAGGAGGGCAGGGACCTGATCTATCCCTTTTTACTGCAATATAAATGACTGAATAAATGAGGTGTCATTTTAACAGTGCACACCACAGGTTGGTTTCGAGGATGCAAGGAATCAATGCAAGTCTAGCACATAGGACAATGCCTAGAATGGTGGTGTGCGCCTTTAACCCCAGGAGGGCTGAGGCAGGAGGATTGGATTGTTTAAGCCCAAGAATTCAAGGTCAGTCTTAGCAACATAGGGAGACTCTAGACTCATAAAAGAAAATAAAAGGGCCGGGCGCGGTGGCTCAAGCCTGTAATCCCAGCACTTTGGGAGGCCGAGGTGGGTGGATCACGAGGTCAGGAGATTGAGACCATCCTGGCTAACACGGTGAAACCCCATCTCTACTAAAAATACAAAAAAATTAGCCGGGCGTGGTGGCAGGCGCCTGTAGTCCCAGCTCCTCAGGAGGCTGAGGCAGGAGAATGGCTTGAACCTGGGAGGCGGAGCTTGCAGTGAGCCGAGATGGTGCCACTGCACTCCAGCCTGGGCGACAGAGCGAGACTCTGCCTCAAAAAATAAATAAATAAATAAATAAATAAATAAATAAATAAATGGACAGTACCTAGTCCCTAGTAAGGGCTCAATTAATGAGATTTGTAACTGTTACTACGATTCCCTAAACCTCAAAGGGTTATAGAGTATCAGAGTAGCCACAGTGAAAGGGAGACAGTCAGTGATGTGACTGTAGAGGGGCAGTCCATGAGATCTATGAGGATTAGAAAGAAAAGAGCCAGTGGGTGGGAGATACTTGGAGACAGGGATAAAACAGGAATGGTGGGAGAGTGAGAGTTGTTGAAGCTGGGAGATGCCTATTTGGAGTTTCATCACAACTCTCTCTCTCAATGTTGAGACAAGATCATGCTCTGCTACCCACGCTGGAGTGCAGTGGTGCTATCTTGGCTCACTGCAACCTCTACCTCCTGAGCTCAAGTCATCCTTCCACCTCAGCCTCCTGAATAGCTGATGTGTCACATGCCTGGCTAATTTTTATATTTTTTTTGTAGAAAATGTTCTGTATTTTCTACTTTAAAATAGAAAAATGAGAGAAAATAATTTTGTGTTTTTTGTTTTGTCATGTTGCCCAGGCAGGTCTCAAACTCCTGGGCTCAAGCAATCCACTCACCTTGGCCTCCCAAAATGCTGGGATTATAGGTGAGAACCACCATGACTGGCCTACAATTGGCTTTTGAGTGAGAGGTTAAATATCTAAGTAGAGGCCGGGCGCAGTTGCTCATGCCTGTAATCCCAGCACTTTGGGGGGC
>NW_016814426.1:199118-221040 GCF_001698545.2 Rhinopithecus bieti | reverse complement strand
AAAAAAAAGGCCTGGTGCGGTGGCTCACGCCTGTAATCCCAGCACTTTGGGCGGCCAGGCTGGTGGATCACAAGGTCAGGAGTTGGAGACCAGCCTGGCAAATATGGTGAAGCTCCGTCTCCACTAAAAATACAAAAATTAGCCGGGCGTGGTGGCGGGCGCCCATAGTCCCAGATGCGCGGGAGGCTGAGGCGGGAGAATCCCTTGAATCCAAGAGGCGGAGCTTGCAGTGAGCTGAGATTGTGCCACTGCACTCCAGGCTGGGCGACAGAGCAAAACCCTGTCTCAAACAAAACAAAACAGAAAGCAAATATCTAGCAAAGCTGCAACTAAATAGAACCTTCGATGTGAATTCGCCTCCTTCAAACTATTTCTCTAGGGTACCTGCAAGTGAGGGAGCCAGGAGTTCTGACTCCACGCACTGTCCTGGTACCCGGAGTGGACTCTTTTATTCTTCACCGAAAAAAAACCCCTCAAATTCCTGAATATTTTCCTGCATCATAGGGTAGAGGAAGTATAGACAGGCCAAAGCAGAATTTGGAAACGGGTGCTTTCAAATTGTCAGGACAATACTGAAAGAACAAACAGCCATGGCAAAGGGGCGCCCGCTAACACGCAGCCGCAATTCAAGCATCAAAAAGAGAGTAATAGCACTGAGTTCCAGTTAATTGAAACAAGATGAATTCAGGAAAGCTGTAAAGCCATAATGACAAGGTGGCATTGTGTAACCTAAAGCCAGCTACAGTGGCTGAGACCTGTAGCCCAATCAACTTTGGGAAGCCTCTGGGAGGATCCTTTGAGGCCACCATCCACTCCACCTTTCTAAAATAGATACAGTATAGATAATATAAATATATAATATACTTATTATTTATATAATACATAATATAGTCATTATGTAATAAATTTATTATTAATATAATGAATATATAATGTATTTGTTATTTATGTAATATATTTATTATTTATGTACTAAATATATAATATATATTATATATTATATAATATATATAATATCTATTTAGAGACGTGGAGGGGTCCTTGGTCTCAAAGGGTCCTCCCAGAGGATCCTCCTGAAACTCCGTCTCCAACAAAGAAACAAATGTATTTATATTTGAGATGGAGCGGAGTTTCGCTCTTGTCACTGGAGTGCAATGGCGCGATCTCGGTTCGCTACAACCTCCGCCTCCGAGGTTCAAGCGACGATTCTCGTGCCTCAGCCTCCCAAGTAGCTGGGATTACAGGTATGCGCCACTGCGCCCAGCTAATTCTGTATTTTTAGTCAGACGGAGGGGTTTCACTATGTCGGGCAGGCTGGTCTCCAACGCCTGACCTAAGGTGACTCACCCACCTCGGCCTCCCAAAGTGCTGAGATTACAGGCGCGAGCCACCGCGCCCCGCCCGTTTCTAATATTTTTAAACATGTATTTCGAAATATGACTCCAAAGAGACTGTTTCCTGTACATCTTGTTGCCCCGCCCAGCTAGTTGGCTGATGTTGGCTGTGTTGCTTTGAATTTGCTTCACTGTCTCCACAAGGAAGACCGGTGAGAGCTGTCTTATGTTAGCTGAGGCACAGGGCAAAATACACTCAGAGAAGAGTGGCAAAGGACTGAGTGATGGCCCTGGCCTCCCAGAGTCCCAGTGGCCAAGGAAATGCAGAAGGCACTCTGTCAGCAAAGTACAGACTCACTTCAAACCAGTCAGTTAAACACGACAGGAGGAGTGCGAGGGCGGGTCGGCGGGGAAGGGGCGAGGAGGAAGAGGCTGGGCCGGGGAGAACACTCCGGGAGAATTCTCCTGCATGCGGTCTGTAAGTTCCAGGATGACTACTGGACTTTCTGACGCGTAAATTCTGGGACGATATACAATTACAATTAAGTGTGAAAGGGCAGTGATAAAGAAATAAGCATGACATTGATATTTTCTGTGAACGTTATGCTAATGCTATCCCAACAGGTTTTGCCATCACGGGACTCTGCTTTGATTATGCTTTGTCTGCATTTAAAATGTATAAAACGTTAAAGAGAATTTTGGTTTTGCCACTTTTCCTTTTTTTTTTTAACGGGCTGTGTGCCCAGGCTGCAGTGCGGTGGCGCGATCGTGGCTCACTGCAGACTCGACCTAGGGTAGTAACTGGAACTACAGGTATGCACCACCACGCCCGGCTAATTAAAAAAATATATATACATACACACACACACACACACACACACACATATATATATATATATATATTTTTTTTTTTCCTAGAGATGGGGCCGGGGGCGGGGGCGGATGGGACAGTCTCACTACGTTGCCTAGGCTGATCTCGAACTCCTAAGCCCAGTTTCCGAGTAGCGGGGGCTACAGGAGCGCGCTGACACGCCCGACCCTTGCTTTGCCACTTAGATGTTGCATTTATTCGACTTTCACGTCGGGCAGAGGTGCTGGGAAAGAGGCGGCTGGTCTCCTGCGTAAGTGTGCCGGTGCGGTGCGAGAAAGCTGGAGGCCCGTTTTCCAGACGGGGAAGCAGCCTGCGCTTCCAGGGCGCACGGCACCTGGTTTCCCCAGGCTTCTGTCCGGCCAGGAGCGCTGTACTAGGGATCCTGACCACCGCTCCGGCTGCTTCTCTGAAGCCTTTGCAGGCTTTTCCCTGCGATTGCTGAAGCCGCCCCCTGGGGAGCCGGCTCCCAACTCACCTGCAGCGTCCCACGGCCCGAAGCCGACGCGCTGCGAGTGAGGACGGGTGCAGAGGGAGGCCGACGGTGACGCCTTGGAGGGGCAGATGGTCCTCTTGACTGCGCTGCACCACCACTGCGGACACAAAAGCCGTGTCGGGGCTGCAGGCGGGCCTGCACTGGGGGCACGCGCCCGGAGCCGGAGCAGGCCAAGTGGATGCGAGCCGCGGGCGTGGTCCCGCGGAGGAAGGGTGGTGGCAGGCGCGAGAAGCCAGCGGGGTGGAAAGTCTCAGCCTCGCCCGCGCTCACTGCAGAGGGGGAGAGCCAGCACTCTCCGGCCGCGCGACGCCGCGGGCGTGGGGTTCTGCACCAGTCTAGCTTGCCTTAGAACTCGCTGGAACCCCGCTTTCCACTCAGTCACCGGCAGTCCTCCGCCCGAACCAGCCTGTGTTTCAGTTGAATTTCTCTGTGCCCCGTTTCTTTTCCGTTCCCTGTCCTTTTGCTCCGTCTCACATGTTCCGCCGCCTTATGTGACCTGTCCATGCCTCAGTGGCCTCATCTGTAAACAGCCCTCCCAGAATGGTTAGGTTCCTCTGCAGGAAGCCCAGGGCCACACCTGCAGACCACTTGATGTGTGGTACACGTTGTAGTTATCGCCATCACTATTGGCCTTCCGGTGCACACCTTCCCCGGCCTGAATTTCCAACCCGAGACTTCTTGCACTTTTCAATCTTTCATCTGCCATTCCGTGGCATTCCTCGGCCGCTGACTGTATTTGATCCGCCGGGACTTTGCAGGCAGACCCTAATAATGACCAGTAACACCACGTGCTTCTCACTCTGGTATTCCAGAGGTAGACATGGAATGCACCGGTTGAAGTTAATTGGCAATGGATTGGAAAATCCGGCTGCTGTATAAGTGAAGTAAAATTTGCGAATGTTTATACACACGGACTCCACAGTAAGAAACCTTTTTAATTAAGCTGCAAGGAAAATTCAGCTTTCTTGCTTCCGCTCGGTTTCGAACCGGGGACCTTTCGCGTGCTAAGCGAACGTGATAACTACTACACTACGGAAACCGACGCTTGGAGTGGGCTCTATGAATTTTATAAGTGTTAAAGTCAGCATCCAGGTGTCAGCTTCACCCATTGAGTCACCGTCTTCAGATCCATTCTTCCCCAGAACTCTAGTCTTCTTGTGGCCCTGGGTAACGTCCAGCAATTAAAAGCAAAACAAAGCCGGGCGCGGGGCTCACGCCTGTGATCCCAGCACCTTGGGAGGCCGAGGCGGGCGGATCACGAGGTCAGGAGATCGAGACCATCCTGGCTAACACGGTGAAACCCCGTCTTTACTAAAAATACAAAAAATCAGCCGGGCGTGGTAGCAGCGCCTGTGGTCCCAGCTACTCGGGAGCCTGAGGCAAGAGAATGGCGTGAACCCGGGAGGTGGAGCTTGCAGTGAGCCGAGATCGCGCCACTCACTCCAGCCTGGGAGACAGAGCGAGACTCCGTCTCGAATAATAATGATAAACAAAACAAAAAACTAGCGAGCATCGCGGGAGGAAATGTGGGGAAAAGAGAGATCAGACTGTTACTGTGTCTGTGTAGAAAGAAGTAGACATAAGATATTCCATTTTGTTCTGTATTAAGTAAAATTCCTCTGCCTTGAGATGCTGTTAATCTGTAACCCTAGCCCCAACTCTGTGCTCGCAGAGACATGTGCTGTGTTGACTCAAGGTTTAATGGATTTAGGGCTATGCAGGATGTGCTTTGTTAAAAAAAAGTTCTGGAAGGACGTATGCTTATTAAAAGTCATCGCCATTCTCTAATCTCAAGTACCCAGGGACACAAACACTGCAGAAGGCCTCAGGGACCTCTGCCTAGGAAAGCCAGGTATTGTCCGAGGTTTCTCCCCATGTGATAGTCAGAGATATGGCCTCCTGGGAAGGGAAAGACCTGACCGTCCCCTGGCCCGACACCCGTAAAGGGTCTGCCCTGAGGAGGACTAGTGAGAGAGGAAGGCCTCTTTGCAGTTGAGGTAAGAGGAAGGCATCTGTCTCCTGCTCGTTCCTGGGCAACGGAAAGTCTCGGTGTAAAACCCGATTGTATGTTCTATTTACTGAGATAGGAGAAAATCACCTTAGGGCTGGAGGTGAGACGTGCCAGCGGCAATACTGCTCTTTAATGCACCGAGATGTTTGTGTACCTGCACAGGAGGCACAGCACCTTTCCTTAAACTTATTTATGACATAGAGACCTTTGTTCACATGTTTTCCTGCTGACCCTCTCCCCACTATTACCCTATTGTCCTGCCACATCCCCCTCTCCGAGATGGTAGAGATAATGATCAATAAATACTGAGGGAACCCAGAGACCAGTGCCAGCGCCACTGGTCCTCTGTATGCTGAGCGCCGGTCCCCTGGGCGCACTTTTCTTTCTCTGTACTTTGTCTCTGTGTCTCTTTCTTTTCTCAGTCTCTCGCCCCACCGACGAGAAACGCCCACAGGTGTGGAGAGGCAGGCCACCCCTTCAAGGAAAGGCCAATGTACCTTCCAAGGCTTAAGACTGGATACGCTTCCCTACCGGTTCTTTTCTTCCAGGGAAGACAGCCAGAGGTTTTAATTTTCACATAATTTGTGCTCTACGGACAGTAATGACAGAGAAGATTGAAAAAATGCGAAGTGCATTCAAAACACACGACATTTGAATATATCTTGTTAAAATGTAAATTAAAGTAAATGTAAAATCAAAAGTGAAATTTTATGTCCTTTCAAAATTATTTATTTCTATGAATTATGCATANAACGCCCACAGGTGTGGAGAGGCAGGCCACCCCTTCAAGGAAAGGCCAATGTACCTTCCAAGGCTTAAGACTGGATACGCTTCCCTACCGGTTCTTTTTCTTCCAGGGAAGACAGCCAGAGGTTTTAATTTTCACATAATTTGTGCTCTACGGACAGTAATGACAGAGAAGATTGAAAAAATGCGAAGTGCATTCAAAACACACGACATTTGAATATATCTTGTTAAAATGTAAATTAAAGTAAATGTAAAAATCAAAAAGTGAAATTTTTATGTCCTTTCAAAAATTATTTATTTCTATGAATTATGCATAAGTATTAAAATAAAGGGCAAAATATAAATTAATGAATATCAAAATTTTAAGTCAGTTTAAAAAAATAAATCTGAAATTTTATTACTTTTAAAAGTTCAATGAAAAGTTTAGGTATTTTTCTAAAATAGAACTCGTGAATCCTAGCATCCAAAGTGTGTACGTATGTAGGGTTGGAATGACGCTTAACGCCTGTTATATGGAGATCGGCATATATGTAAATTTAAAAGTAGCGATTGCTTAATATTGTGAAACGTTTTTCCGCCCCCACGCCTAATTTCCGAATACCTGGAGAGCTTGGAAGGGAGGCGCAGTCCTGCTGGTCAGGGATCCTTGCTGCCTCTGTGACCCCGAAGGCCCGCTCCATTCGGCGCAGGGCGAGAGTCCTTGTGTGAGTCTGATTCTCTGGTCAAGGTCACCATGGGCCTCCAGGAGGCCCAATCCATGGACGCCTCCTCTTACCAGACCACGTGCTGAACTGGACGCTGCCAATCTCCTTTGCACTGCGGCACCCTCGGCCTGGGTGGACGCTTCGCTGCAGGATTTTCTCCCATCCCGACTTCGCCTCCGAGCGCCCGAGGCTGACCCTGGAGCGCCACTTCGGCTCGCAGCAGGACCCACTCCTTAGCTCCGTCTCTGGTTCCAGCAAGAACTGTTCCCCCAAGCTTCAGATCCACGCGTGTCTTGGGCAGTTTTTCCAGATATCGCACGACATCTGACGCCCAAACTGTTCCAGACCTAAGTCATTGTTTTTTCCTTCCCTCCCCTCCCGCATCCTCAGCCTGTGATCTCGATTGTTGAACTACCCAAATCTATCGCCGTTGCAAGCCGTGCATCCCGCTCCTTCACCTGCGTCTCCCTCTGGCTGCCGCCTCCTGTATGGACCAGGCCTGTGTCCTTCCAGCCCGTCTCCGACAGTCTTACTCCGACTCATACTCCCTGTTTGCATCATTCCTGAAGGAACCCCCTGAACTATAAATCAGAGTGAGTCCCTCAGTCTCCCCAGGCCCCATCACCACAGGGTTTGGGAGGCGGCCAAAGATCCCAACAGGTTCATGTGTTTGTCCTGCTTCTCTGAGTGTTGAACGCTTGCCGCCTTTGTGCCCGGAGCAGCTTGGGTCACTTGCCTGGAGGGGCATCCCATATCTAACCTGGCCAGAGCAGCGACGGGTGGAAGGGGTGGAGAGGAGAGAAAGCAGGAATTGTAGCAAAAAGCTCCAGCGGGCGTTCCCTTGGCTTGCTGGAGGACAAAAAAGAGAAGCCTGTTCACTTCATCTCCACTTTAATGAAAAAGCCAGAATCCTTTAAGAATGTTTTCCAGTCCCAGTGAAGGTGGTAAAAAAATCACCCTGAAACCACAGTCTGGAAAAGAATCCGAAATAATTTGTGCAAGACGAAATGTCAAACTTCAAACTCTTTGAACACCAGCTTGTTTAGACTCTTCCTTATGTTCCAAGACCACAGCCCCAGTAACTCACGTGCTAGGATTGTACTAGCGACTCTGTCTATTTACAAACTCTGACCAGCTTCTGCCCAGACCGCCTTCACAGACTACATAGCCCTGCTAAGTCTCCACTTTGATACACGTCTGAGACGGAAGAGGACGCTATCTTTTGCTCAGAGAGTTTAAACCAGCTTTCTATGATCAACAGACTTCTCTCGGGGTGTGTTGTGTATGCGGAGGAGACTTCGACAGCTTAAAAATACAAAACGGGGCCGGGCGCAGCGGCTCACGCCTGTAATCCTAGCACTTTGGGAGGCTGAGGCAGGAGGCTCACGAGGTCAGGAGATCGAGACCGTCCTGGCCAACATGGTGAAACCCCGTTTCTACTAAAATACAAAAAATTAGCCAGGCGTGGTGGCCAGCGCCTGTAGTCCCAGCTATTCAGGAGGAATCGCTTGAACCAGGGAGGCGGAGGTTGTAGTGAGCCGAGGTGGTGCCACTGCACTTCAGCCTGGCCACAGAGCAAGACTCCATCTAAAATTAAAATAAATAAGTAAAGAAAGAAAGAAAGAAAGAAAGAAAGAAAGAAAGAAAGAAAGAAAGAAAGAAAGAAAAAAGAAAAAAGGGCTATATTTGCAGGACTAATTTCGAGGCCATTCTGGGCTCAGGCGATCCTCCCGCCTTGACTTACCCAAAGTATTGGGATTACAGGCATGAGCCACTGCGGCGCACGGCCCGTTTTTATCTTTATTTATGTATGGGGGAAACATGGAGGCTGGTATGTGTGGGGCAACATCTCACAAATACGGACTCTTAAAATCAAGAGCATAAAAAAGAATATACGGAAGACAAGTGTCTCAGATTACACAAAGCATCTTTCTTGACAGGGAGTCGAAAGCAGGTCGCAGCAGGTCGCAGGGAGGCAAACGCGGAATCCTAACCACTAAATCTCCCGGTACCGTGGGAGTGAATCAGATAGGTTTTGACGCTCACAAACGCCTGGGGTCATCCTGCCGTCTCACCCCAGTTTCGGCAAACCACGTTGTTCCCTCCAGCACAGCAAGTCTCCGACACTGGGGCAGGCCGTCTGGTAAACAGAAAGTGCCTAATATGTGCTGTCAGTGGGCGAGTGGGTTACAGCAAAGGATCAAGCATGCATGCACCGTAGCCCGCGGTGCTGGCGTGAAGGAACTGGTCCGCAGGGACCCGCCGCTCATTCTGTCTCGGAGAGTTAGCGAGGGTGCAAAGATTGTGAGAACTCTGCTTCGGGGCTTCCGCACAACGATCGGAGACCACCCAGTTAAGCCCAAGCTCTAGCCCACCGTTGACGGATCCGCTACCCACTAGGTCTATGAGTCCAGAGAATACCATTGGTGCACTTAACGTAACACGGCTTGCCTTAACCTTTCCAAAAGGAACCCCACCCAACGTGGGGCTTGAACCCACAGACCCTGAGATTAAGAATCTCATGCTCTACCGTTTGAGCTAGTCGGGTAGCTCTGAAAGAATTATAACTTTGTCACAGAAGACGGAGGTTGCCCGCAGAGGTGTAGGCACGTTTCCACTGTACAAGTACTAAGAAGCGCCTGCGCCTGGCTCTGTTCTAGGCACTAGAGCCGAGGATCTGAAATCTACGGATTCCTTTACATGTGATGGCTGCATAGGCTTCAGAAGGGAAGAGCAAGAGATTAGGTGAGGTGTAAAACCTGAATTTACACTGCGAGAATTTATTAAGGGTGTGGTATGAGTTCGTGTTCCTCCGAAGCGCAGGGACACACACATGTCCTTCCAGCCAGGTGAGGCTGGCCTCGGGAAAGAAATTCTCCTGAACAGGCCAAAAAAAAAAAAAAAAAAAAAAAAAAAAAAAAAAAAAAAAAAACTGTGTTTCCGCCCGGTTTCGAACCGGGGACCTTTCGCGTGTGAGGCGAATGTGATAACCACTACACTACGGAAACTGCCTGAGCTAGCGTTGCGCCAGCATCATCCTGAGGATACACGTGGCTGCGAAGGCCAGGATAGCGCTAGGCCAGCGCCCTTGTGGGACAGACCCGGGAACCCCTGCCGCGGCCGGCTGAGCGGTGTCCAGGTTCTGGAGCCAGACTTGTCTACCGCAGTCGGGTCCGCAGCTCCTCTAATGGCCGAGCATAGTTCACCAACGAGTGTTCGTGGTTTTTGGCGCGTTTGATCTGACATCCTCAGAGGCCTGACCGGACCCCCCTAGGAAGCACGACGTCCTCCTGGAGTTTTCCCGCGAGCCGCCTCGAGAGCAGGGTAAGTAGGTCCTGCAGGCCCAGCCCTGGCGTCACGCCGTGTCTGACACTCACTGGAGATTCTGTACATAAATCATGGCCTCGTCATTTTCCTCGCATCAAACAACATTTATTTGTTTTTTATTATGTATCGACATCAAATCTCTATAAAAATAAATTTTAAAGAGCTATTTAAGCACCAAATATTATTTCTACCGCACAAAGCATCTATTTTTGCGGAGATGCTGTGAGAATATAGATGTAATGATTCGTCACCACTTCTTTACTGCTGGGCAGTTAGGGAAGTTCATCTAAACCCTGAGACTGTGTCCGGTTGGCAGTTTCTACCTTGGATGCGGAACGCCGACTACAGTTGGGAAAGGGTTGGGCGTCGCGGCCCGATCGGCGAAGCGCTTTCTCAGGCCCCGCCCCCGGTCCGAGCCGTACGACCCTCTGAGTCCTCCACAACAAAGTCTTCTGCCTAGAAGGGCCGGAAGTACTTCAGGGCGCTCCGCGGACTCACCCCCTCACTTCCGGCATCGGCGGTGGGGCGTACCGGCGGCAGTCGGCTGTGCCGGGAGGGTAGGATGGCGCCTGGCCGATGCGGTCATAGCACCGAAAGCAGACGGCCACCAAGCGCTCCCCCCACCCCCCGAAGTTTCTCCCCAGCGGCGGGGGATGGGGGTAGGCGGTTCCTCTGTTCTTTCTGCGTTCGCCGCGTTCCCGCACCACAGAGACGTGGGCCTCCACCGTCCTAGCCCTCCCGCCCTGTTCCGTAGTGCGGGCTAGAGCTTCTCCTCGCCATTTCCTGTCGCCCTGGGGCCCCGCGGGGAAAAAGGGGGAGTAGCACGACAGCGGAGGGAAGTCGAGAGCTTAGGTGGTGTGTAGACGCCGGAAGTATTGGGAAGGAGGCCGGAAGCTAGGGGCGGAGCCAGGAAGTGAGGAGGGGCGGGGGTTTATGAGGAGTCCAAAGGAGCATAGGGGCAGATTTGCACTCAGAGCCACCTGAGGGACTTGGCAGTGGTGCCCAGCACTGTCCCCTCCCCTCGCAGAGACACGGTTGTCGTTTGGGAGTAGGGAACACTGTGTGGCGCGGTGGGTTGGCGGGAGGACATCTCTCAGGCTGCCCTTGGGGCGAGGTGTGGAGGGGCAGGGCTGGGGGTGGAGCCGGGTCGCCAGGGCGTTGGTTGGGAAGACCCCCCGCCCCTCGCCCCCCCACCGCACCTCTACACTGGCTGGCTGGACGCTAAGATGGCTGCCGTTGCCATGACACCCAACCCTGTGCAGACCCTTCAGGAGGAGGCGGTGTGCGCCATCTGCCTCGATTACTTCACGGACCCCGTGTCCATCGGCTGCGGGCACAACTTCTGCCGAGTCTGTGTAACCCAGTTGTGGGGTGGGGAGGATGAGGAGGACAGAGATGATTTAGATCGGGAGGAGGAGGAGGAGGACGGAGAGGAGGAGGAAGTGGAGGCTGTGGGGGCTGGCGCGGGGTGGGACACCCCCATGCGGGATGAAGACTACGAGGGTGACATGGAGGAGGAGGTCGAGGAGGAAGAAGAGGGTGTGTTCTGGACCAGTGGCATGAGCAGGTCCAGCTGGGACAACATGGACTATGTGTGGGAGGAGGAGGACGAAGAGGAAGACCTGGACTACTACTTGGGGGATATAGAGGAGGACCTGAGGGGGGAGGATGAGGAGGACGAGGAGGAAGTGCTGGAGGAGGATGAGGAAGAGGATCTAGACCCCGTCACCCCACTGCCTCAGCCTCCAGCCCCTCGGAGGTGCTTCACATGCCCCCAGTGCCGAAAGAGCTTTCCTCGGCGGAGCTTCCGCCCCAACCTGCAGCTGGCCAATATGGTCCAGGTGATTCGGCAGATGCACCCAACCCCTGGTCGAGGGAGCCGTGTGAGCGATCAGGGCATCTGTCCCAAACACCAAGAAGCCCTGAAGCTCTTCTGCGAGGTAGATGAAGAGGCCATCTGTGTGGTGTGCCGAGAATCCAGGAGCCACAAACAGCACAGCGTGGTGCCATTGGAGGAGGTGGTGCAGGAGTACAAGGTGAGAGAAGTACAGAGAAGATGGGAGTTTAGTCGGGGGCGGAGAGGCAGTAGGGGGAGCTGAGGAAAGGAAACATCTCTTCGCCCATCAAAGAACCTCATGGTATTGGTGAGCTGAGTTTGCTTGTCTAAGCACTTACTGCCAGCAAGGTGGGTTGGAATGAGAAGGATTCTGTATACAGAGCAGATGCAGTGAAGACGACCGGGGAAGGATGGCTTCCTCAAAGCAAATAGAGCAAAGCCGGTGATGCCAGATAAGGTCTCTAGAACTTTACCAGCAGTCTGGCTTTCTTTCTGGTGAGTCTTAAGTCTGTCCTTGGCGGAGACACCTAGAGATGGAAAGAACTGGGGGCTTCAAAGGACAAGGAAAGGCTCAGAAGCAGGAACACAGAGATAACTGCTAGTGTCAGTGTCAGACCCAAATGCCCTGCCCTTGCCTCCCAGTGGGCTCCCCACCCACCACGATGTGGTTTGGTTTTGCCTTCAAGGACTTTTGTTGGCTCTGTGTCACTCTTACGTACTGACTAGAAAAGAGCTCTTCAGTCAGAAGACCTGGCTCTGCAAGTTGCACTGTCAAATCTTGTTTAAGTGTCTGTGTGTCTTTGAACTTTAATTTATCCAGGATTGATAGTTAATATTCTCTGGACATTTGTATGTATACCAGACACTGTACTAGGCACTTTTCATGGACCGTCTCATTAAAACCCAAACAACACTGTGAGTTTGATATGTTTTCCATTCCCGTTTTATAGATTGGGAAAGAGAGTCAGAGAGGCTTTAAGTACCATACAGAGGACCGCAGAGCTTCAGTAATAATTGACTTAGTTATTTGCTGACCTTTCCCCTGGTGTATACTAACAACGCTACCACCATTTGGATGTCTGTTGTTTGACTTTTCTGATGTGACTTTCTTGGAGTCTGATTCTAGTTTGACAAATATCTTGCTCCTACTTCTCATTTTGACTTTTCTTTGGACATAGATAAAGGAGATTTGTCTGCAAGGCAGCCAGCACAAATAGCACTACTTAGTGAAGGCCTGCATGGGTTTGGAGCAGTGGGACCAGGAGGAGGAGAGGGCAGCCTCTGTGTGGTCTGCTCAGAGCTTGTTTGTTTTATGACTCATGTTTTCACACCTGATTCCTGCCATAACTTCATTTAGGTATTGTTTTTGTTACCCCAATTTTAGAATAATGTATGTAGGACTTCTCAGCCCTGAGTGGTACAGCGAGACAAACCTACATTACTTCATCACAAGTAACAATTCCTTCTACGGAGTGAATTTTTTTTTTTTTTTTTTTTAATTTTTTGAGACAGAGTCTCACTCTGTGGCCCAGGGTGAAGTGCAGTAGCATGATCTCGGCTCACTGCAACCTTCACCTCCCGGGTTCAAGTGATTCTGCTTGCTTCAACCTCCTGAGTATCTGGGATTACAGGTGCCACCACACCCGGCTGATTTTTGTATTTTTAGTAGAGATGGGGTTTCACCATGTTGGCCAGGCTGGTCTGAAATTCCTGACTTCAGGTGATCCTCCCGCCTTGGCCTCCCAAAGTGCTGGGATTACAGACATGAGCCACCATGCCTGGCTACACAATGATTGTTTCACCTGCCTGATTGTTGGAATACTAGGGGAGGTTTTGAAAAATACAGTGGGTCCTTCCACTAGAGTTTGTGAATCAGTGAGTAGGAGAAAATCTTTAAAAAGCCCAGTCTAGCATGAGGATCACTGCGTTGGTAACGTTGCCTAGCTATTGGGCCCTACATTTTTAGCAGAGATTGTGAGCTCCTGTTGTCGTTTCTTTTTATCTTCTCAGTTCATAATTAACCATACCCATCATATCATGTGTGGTCACTTTGTGAACAGGAACCCAGGCCAGACTATGCATGGGCATTCCACTCCTTCTCTTTCACCTCCCCCTGTAGGACTGCTCCAAAGAGCTTCTGAAACTGGATTTTAATTTGCATTAGCCAAATCTGTTCAATGCCAGCTGCCTGAAAATCCCATATTAGGTCCTGAAGTAGGTGAGGAATTAAAAAAAGTCATAATCTCTTTGCTTTTGCTTTTATTTATTTATTTTTTGAGACAGAGTTTCGCTCTTGTTGCCCAGGCTGGAGTGCAGTGGCACGATCTTGGCTCACCACAACCTCTGCCTCCCGGGTTCAAGCGATTCTTCTGCCTCAGCCTCCCGAGTAGTTGGGATTACAGGCATGCGCCACCACACCGGCTAAGTTTTTGTATTTTTAGTAGAGAAGGGGTTTCTCCATGTTGATCAGACTGATCTCGAACTTCTGACCTCAGGTGATCTGCCTGCCTTGGCCTCCCAAAGTGCTGGGATTGCAGGCGTGAGCCACTGCGTCTGGCCATACTCTCTTTTCTTGATCTGTTTACTGGGTTCTGCAATTTGGGAGGCCATATACACATACTTAATCTGACATTAAGTGATGCGTAAATGTAAATACATAGTTTTATTGTATAGAACTAATTTGAGTGATTCCCTTTCTGACTTAATAGGCTATTTTACAAGTGGGTTTCAACTTATTTAATTCTTTTTTTTGAGATGGAGTTCTTGCTCCTGTCCGCCCAGAAAGAGCTGGAGTGCCAGTGGCGCGATCTCGGCAACACTGCAAGCTCCGCCTCCCTGGAGTTTCATGCATTCTCTGCCTCAGCCTGCCGAGTAGCTGGGACTACGTGGCCCCCAACCACACCCGAGCTACTTTTTTTTATTTTTTTATTTGAAGACGGAGGTCAACGCTCGTCGCCCAGGCTGGAGTGCAGGGCCCACAACACAACACACAACACACACACACCCGGGTTCCACGCTATTCTCCTGCCACAAACACACACTGGGACTACAGGCCAACACAACCACCTCGCCCGACTAGGTTTTTTTGTATTTTTTTTAAGTAAGACGGGGTTTCACCTGTGTTAAACAACACAAAAATCTCCAAACACAATCCACCTGCTCTCGGCCTCCCAAAGTGCTGGGATTATAGGCTTGAGCCACCGCGCCCGGCCCCCGGCTACTTTTTTTGTATTTTTAGTAGAGACGGGGTTTCACTGTGTTAGCCAGGATGGTCTTGATCTCCTGACCTCATGATCCGCCTGCCTTGGCCTCCCAAAGTGCTGGGATTACAGGCGTGAGCCACCGCGCCCGGCCACAAGTGGGTCATTTATTCTTTTCAGATATGTACATGCAGTAACCAACAGTAGCTTGGCATAATGTTGTTTTGTAAAATTTTTTTTCATTGAATAGGTAATAACACACAATGATATGTAAGTATGGTTCCTGAACAGTTACCTGTTTGTTTTGTTTTGTTTTTAGACAGGGTCTCTCTCTGTAGCCAGGCTGGAATGCAGTGGCACAATCATAGCTCATTGTATCCTTGACCTTCTGGGCTCAGGTGATCCTGAGTAGTAGCTGGGACTGGAGGTGTGTGCGCCATCATGCCCAGCTGATTTTTTTTTTTTTTTTTGTGGAGACAGGGTGTTGCTGTGTTGCTCAGGCTGGTCTTAAACTACTGGCCTCAAGCAATCTTCCCATTTTGGCCCCTCAAAGTGCTGGGATTTATTTTCTTCATGTGTTTACTGGGCTCTGGAATTTGGGAGGCCATATACACATATTTAATCTGACATTAAGTGATGAGTATGTACATACAGTACATACTCATAACCATCTGGCCAACAGTTAAATGTTTTGAAAATTGGCCGGGCGTGGTGGCCATGCCTGTAATCCCAGCACTTTGGGAGGCTGAGGCAGGCAGATCATGAGATCAAGAGATCGAGACCATCCTGGCTAACATGGTGAAACCCCGTCTCTACTAAAAATACAAAAATTAGCCGGGCGTGGTGGCGGGCGCCTGTAGTCCCAGCTACTTGGAAGGCTGAGGCAGGAGAATGGTGTGAACCCCAGAGGCGGAGCTTGCAGTGAGCCGAGATCGCACCACTTCACTCCAGCCTAGGTGACAGAGCGAGACTCCATCTCAAAAAAAAAAAAAAAAAAAAAAAATTTGAAAATTTCTCTTATAACTGGCTGGGCATGGTGGCTCACACCTGTAGTCCTAGCACTTTGGGAGGCCCAGGCAGGTGGATCACTTGAAGTCAGGAGTTCAAGACCAGCCCAGCCAACATAGTGAAATTCCGTCTCTACTAAAAATACAAAATTAGCTGGCATGGTGGCGGGTGCCTGTAATCGCAGCTACTTGGGAGGCTGGGGCAAGAGAATCGCTTGAACCTGGGAGGCAGAGGTTTCAGTGAGCCAAGACTGTGCTACTGCATTCCAGCCTGGGCAACACAGTGAGACTCTGTCTCAAAAAAAAAAATATATATATATCTTAAATAGTACTCTATTTGAATTTGTGCTTATTAATTTTTGTTTTGGTCAGCAATTTAGGGGCCGGGTGCAGTGGCTCACATCTGTAGTCCCAGCACTCTGGGAGGCTGAGGCGGGCAGATCACTTGAGGCCAGGAGTTCAAGACCAGCCTGGCCAACATGGTGAAACTCTGTCTCTACTAAAAATACAAAAATTCGCCAGGCGTGGTGGCGGGCACCTTTAATCTCAGCTACTTGGGAGGCTGAGGCAGAAGAATCACTTGAACCCAGGAGGTGGATGTTGCAGTGAGCCGAGATGGCACCGCTGCACTCCAGTCTAGGCGACAGAGCAAGAGACTCTGTCTCAAAAATAAATAAAAAAAGAAAACACTAAATGGTAAATTTAAGCATTATAAATTCTGAATTAATGGAGAAATTACTGACTACTGTAGAAAAGTAGAAAGTTATATCAGAAGGCCGAATTTTGTGTAGTTCATGCTATTTTCATGAGTTGACTATAATTCCATTATGACTAATTTTGTCTACAACCACTTGTCCTGTGCAACAACTGCCGTTTGCACGCTGGCTTGGTAAACTCTTTAGTTCAGGTCATCATCAGGATGTCACTGGCAGCTTAAGGTATAGGGAGCAAATATTAGATCACATTTACTGATCTTTTGCTACATGCCAGGCACTGCACTAGTGTGCTGTCCGTGAGGTCCATTCTCTTCTTCTTTGAAGCTGAGGAAACTGAAAGCATGGCTTGCCTGAGGTCACTTCACTTCACTCTGGTCCTAATTGCAGTCTAGGCTTGAGCTCTCCTACCCTATATTATCTCTCAAAGAAAAGGAGACAGAAAGGCTAGAAGAAGACATAAAAAAGGAAACAGCAAATAGGTAGGGCTTATTCTACTCATTCTGGGCTAACAGCCCTTTAAAGAAAAATATTTGGCTACAAATTGTAGAAACACAGAGCTCATGTGCCCATTGGCTGTAACGGTTACAACCTTTGGAAGAGGGGTTTTGGTTTTGTTTCCCATTTAGCAAGTGATTGAGCAGGAGAGAAAGCAGATGAGCAGAAAGAAACAAAGAAGTTGAAATAAGTAAAGTGTGGGCAGGGACTCCACAGTGTCCTGGAGGAGGCACATCTGTCAATGATTGGTGCCCTGGGAAGTAATGTATTAGATATTTCTTGGGATCACAGAGGAAGTTGGGGATGCGGAGGATCAGGGCAGTTTTCAGGGAGCTGTTTTAAGGGAAGAATACCTTGGGTCAAGTGGAGAAAGGCACTCCCAGACAGAGGGAACAGCATGGAATTATACTCAGGAAATGGCAAGTAGTGTTATGTGGTCAAACCTCTTAAGAGTCTGTGTGGAAGGCGTTGAGTGTAGAGGTGAGGCTAGAAGTGTGGGGTCAATGTTTTGGAAGTGGTGGTGACCCATGGAAGGGTTTTAGCATAGGCACAAAATCATCAGAAAAGTATTTAGAGATCTGGGGAAGATTGCCTGTGAAGGGGAAAGGGACCAAAGGTAAGAGCACTCATGGAAAGACTCTGGTGCGGGGCTCAAGCCACTTCCCCCTCAGGTGTGAGTGTGGGGGCTCTCTAGTCTTGAGGCTCCTACCTTTAGAGAATACATGCAGGGCCGGCCGGGCGCAGTGGCTCATGCCTGTAATCTCAGCACTTTGGGAGGCCAAGGTGGGCAGATCACGAGGTCAGGAGATTGAGACCATATTGGCTAACATGGTTAGGTGAAACCCCGACTCTACTAAAAATAAAAGAATTAGCCAGGCGTGGTGGTGGGCACCTGTAGTACCAGCTACTGGGAAGGCTGAGGCAGGAGAATCGCTTGAATCCGGGAGGTGGAGGTTGTAGTGAGCCAAGATTGTGCCACTGTACCCCAGCCTGAGTGACAGAGCAAGACTCTGTCTCAAAAAAAAAAAAAAAAAAAGACTTCTGCAAACGTGCACAGAAGGATTGGAGGCTCTTGTCATCATCTGAAAGAAGAAAGTGGAGGAAGGAGTATAATACTCATTTGACACCCATTTTTGGGGGTAAGGATAAGGCTTTGACCCATCTTGCTGTAGGGAGGATTGCAGAGGTAGTCTCTGAAGGGCAGGTGCCTCTACCAGCCCCACTTTTCTTTTCTGTTTCCTCAGGCCAAACTGCAGGGGCATGTGGAGCCGCTGAGGAAGCACCTGGAGGCTGTGCAGAAGATGAAAGCCAAGGAGGAGAGGCGAGTGACGGAACTGAAGGTGGGTGAATGTCCTCGACAGGGCTGATGGTTACCATAGTCAAGGCAAGGACGGTGAGGCTCTCCACTCTCACAGGTGGTGACTCGGTCCCCTGAGGAGGGACAGCCAAGGCCTGGGAGAGGGCTAGATGCTTTCCCTAGGTGCTGAGGAGAGGGGGCCTTAGAGAATCAGGAGGCATGTTCATCCCTGGTTCCAAAATGGAGTGGAAACAGGTCTGGATTGGAGGGCCTAGGTGCCTGGCCCAAGGCTGCAGAACACGCTTTCTACCCAAACACCAGAGCCTGAAGGGGGCAAAGCAAAACCCACATAGCAGCCATCAGAGAAGCTGCTGGCCTCAGGATCCATGCAGGCAGTGGGCAGAGCAGCCCTGAGCATGAGGCGGACACTGTCCTAGGACAGACACTTCCTCTGTCCTGCGAGGGGGCCAGTGTGTTTAAGCTGGGGCAGGATTTAGTGTATGTTAGCACTGCAGAGACCTAGTATTTCCTAGTCCAGTGTTTTCTCAGCGCCCCCCCCCCCTTTTTTTCATTATTGCTCGCCCATCTCCAAGGAGTCTTTTAAGGTATTTTTCCATTCCCCTCCTCCGACCTGTTTTCATAACCCAGCAGGCCCTGCTGGAATGGGCTGCACTGTGGACTTCATAGACCAAGCCAGGACCTCCCCTTCTGTCCCTCTTCCCTCCTCCCTTCCCAGCCAGTGCCCGGGCCTTGCCACTACCCAGGGCCCATGCCCACCGCCACCTAAACATTAGGGATTCTGCTGTTGGCAACTGCTAGGCACTGAATGGTAGAATCTCTCTGGGAGTAGGAAGTCATCCTGCCTCTGGCCAGCTGCCCAAGTTGATACTTTTGGGCTCTCCTGGGTATGGAGGTAACAGGATCTGTGTGCCCCTAGGGTAGAGCGAAACTGACTGTGGCGGCTGTTTCCCTCCTGCATCTGGTCAGTTAGGACCCTCCTGTGGCCTGTTACTCACAGTGTCTCCAGCTGATGGTAACTGTGTGAAAACTGTGCCCACCACCCAGGATGGCCCATCCCTGGCAAATAGGGTGGGAATGGCAGGAGTTTTTTCTGTTACAGGATATCAAGTACCTACATAATATCCTTGGTTGTTGCCTCTTAGCCCACAAAGCATAAAAATATTTACCATCTGGACCTTTACAGAAAAGTTTTAAGAGTTTGATCTAGGGCTTTTGGGTGACTTTTTTTTTTTTTTTTTTTTTTTTTTTTTTTTTTTTTGAGACGGAATCTTGCTCTGTCGCCCGGGCTGGAGTGCAGTGGCCGGATCTCAGCTCACTGCAAGCTCCGCCTCCCGGGTTTACGCCATTCTCCTGCCTCAGCCTCCCGAGTAGCTGGGACTACAGGCGCCAGCCACCTCGCCCGGCTAGCTTTTGTATTTTTTAGTAGAGACGGGGTTTCACCGTGTTAGCCAGGATGGTCTTGAACTCCTGACCTCGTGATCCGCCCGTCTTGGCCTCCCAAAGTGCTGGGATTACAGGCTTGAGCCACCGCGCCCGGCCTTGGGTGACTTTCTTAAGGTCACTGTGTTTAGTGGTTTCGGGACCCTAACTTCATGTCTTGATTCTTGAATTATTTATTCATTTCAAAAAATTTTTACCAAGCGCCTACTCTGGTTGGCGCTGTGTCAAGGTCCGAGGACACTGTGGCAAACAAAGACATTCCTCATCCCTGCCAGTGGGAGCTTATGGTACAGTGCGGGAAAGGATGTTAAAAGATATGTCATTTAAACACAACATTTCAATATTATATGTGCCACAAAGAGATGCAGTGACATTTGTGGGGATGGTCCTGATTTAGATCTGGAGAGGAGGGAAGGCTTCTTTTGGAATATTTAAGGTTGGACCTGAAGGATGAGTCAAGTTATGTAGACCAGGTGGAGAGGAGTGTTCCAGGCAGAGGTTAGTGAGTTTGGGGCCACTGTGCTGGGTGCAAGGGGTGGTATCTGGTAAGACTGAGAAGTAAGGCTGGTAGGAGATGAGCCTCTTTCCAGGACTTTCTTGGACTTGGGGAGTATAGAGCTCCTTTGCCTTGCGTTGAGAAGTGGTAGTTGCAAAACTGGAGGTTATCTTTCTATGTGTTGAGGTGGTATCTGTCATCCCCTTTGCACCATTCCAGAGCCAGATGAAGTCAGAGCTGGCAGCGGTGGCCTCAGAGTTTGGGCGGCTGACACGGTTTCTGGCTGAAGAGCAGGCAGGGCTGGAACGGCGTCTCCGAGAGATGCATGAAGCCCAGCTGGGGCGTGCAGGAGCCGCGGCCAGTCGCCTTGCAGAACAGGCTGCCCAGCTCAGCCGCCTGCTGGCCGAGGCCCAGGAGCGGAGCCAGCAGGGGGGTCTCCGGCTGCTCCAGGTGAGCAATGTCCCCTCCCTGTTCCCCCAGCACTCTGTGTTGGCTGTCAGGCAGTGCTTACCAAACACCTGTCCGGAGCTGCCTCTTTTCTCACTGGGAGGAACCCACAATAATTGAACCTGAAAACCAAAAACATGTTTTAAAGCTGGAAACAGTTAATGTCGAATGTGGTATGTGTGACGATTATACCAGTGAAAAGCGTGAAGATTCGGTTGTAGGAGAGGTTTAAATGACAGTTGAGGAAAGGCTTTTTGACAGTGACATCTTGAAAAAGGTGAGCAAGTCATATTGTGGAAATGACAGTATTGGTGGGCTCACAGCAGGATGAGGCGAGTTAGGCATGGCAAGGCATGGGGTGGTTGAAATGGATGTGTGTTCATTGAGGGCCGTGAGTGTGTTGTTTCTCCCTTCCTGCTTAGGCTCAGTCTCTGACTGGAGATCGGGAAAGCTGTCCCTGTGCAGCTGACGCTCTCTTTATCTCTTTCTCCCTCTCCCTCTTTTTGTTTCTCTTATTCCCAGGACATCAAGGAGACTTTCAATAGGTGTGTTCCCGCTCTTTGCCCTTTGTGACCCAGTGGCATCTGGTTCCCGTCCCTGCTTCTCTTGGGTATCCCTCTCCTCTCCTTCCTTCCCCAGGACCTGAGTTTCCATCTCCTGGACCCTCCTTTCCTTCCCCTCAGCTTTTGCTCTTCCCTCTGGGTATATCATGGTCCCACCCCCTGCCCGGTCCCCTTCCTCCAGGTGTGAAGAGGTACAGCTGCAGCCCCCAGAGGTCTGGTCCCCTGACCCGTGCCAACCCCATAGCCATGACTTCCTGACAGATGCCATCGTGAGGAAAATGAGCCGGATGTTTTGTCAGGCTGCGAGAGGTAGGGAGGTCACCTCCACGACCTTCCTTTGCCTTTCCCTTCACAGACCTGAGACTGGGTCCTGAGGGAAGTTGGGCCCCAGGGAAAGTGTGGGGGTTGAGACGGAGCAGGATACAGGCAGCCACTCAGGTTGAGGTTTCAAGCCATTAACAGATAGTCCTAGTCCAGGCAGGCCTGGAGGGTGGGGGTGGGGTAGAGTGGCAAGAAGAGCCAGGCTCGGGGAAGACCTGTCAGGTGTCCTCGGAACAAGAGAAAGGAGAGATGGAGCCTGTAGGAAGCTGAGGCTGGCCTCTGGGATGGTGTGGGGAGCTGAATTCAGGGAGGAAGCGGGCAGGAAAGGCCCAGTCTGTGGAGTTGGCTGCTGACAGGGGAACAGCCGTTCCAGCCCTGGCGTATTTGTCCTCCCCCCTCCCAAGTGGACCTGACGCTGGACCCTGACACGGCTCACCCGGCCCTGATGCTGTCCCCTGACCGCCGGGGGGTCCGCCTGGCAGAGCGGCGGCAGGAGGTTGCTGACCATCCCAAGCGCTTCTCGGCCGACTGCTGCGTACTGGGGGCCCAGGGCTTCCGCTCTGGCCGGCACTACTGGGAGGTAGAGGTGGGCGGG
>NW_016814426.1:175035-198732 GCF_001698545.2 Rhinopithecus bieti | reverse complement strand
CGGGGCTGGGCGGTGGGCGCTGCCCGTGAATCCACCCATCATAAGGAAAAGGTGGGCCCTGGGGGTTCCTCCGTGGGCAGCGGGGATGCCAGCTCCTCACGTCACCACCATCGCCGCCGCCGGCTCCACCTGCCCCAGCAGCCTCTGCTCCAGCGGGAGGTGTGGTGCGTGGGCACCAACGGCAAACGCTACCAGGCCCAGAGCTCGACAGAACAGACCCTGCTGAGCCCCAGTGAGAAGCCACGGCGCTTTGGCGTGTACCTGGACTATGAAGCAGGGCGCCTGGGCTTCTACAACGCAGAGACTCTGGCCCACGTGCACACCTTCTCGGCTGCCTTCCTGGGCGAGCGTGTCTTTCCTTTCTTCCGGGTGCTCTCCAAGGGCACCCGCATCAAGCTCTGCCCTTGATTATCCTGCCACCCGCGGGGGCCCCTCTGGTCAGCACTTGGGGGGCGGGTGGTGGAGGGTGGCCCGTAAGTTTGAGGGGCTCAAAGGCTCTTCCCACTGTTTGTCACTGTGTTGCTTCCCACTCCCCCTTGACCCCAGGCCCCTGCTTCTCCCTCTAGGAGCCTAAAGAACCCTCCTGCCCGGCCTTCTCTCACCTACTATGTCTGTCCAACAGGTCTGCATGGGTCCCTGATAATGAGAACAGCTGCCTGGTCTTCTCTCCCAGTCTGCCTAGCCCAGCCCTGGGACCGGAATTTGAGTAGGGGATGAAGGGAAATTGTAATTTCATTCCTTAACTTCCTTTTCCCCACCCCTGCTCTTCAACCTCTGTGTCAGTTCTGAGGCTGGAGGGTTTGGGCAAGACAACATCCCCATACCAATTCCATCTTCTGATGCAAATTTTAGCTGAGGGATTTGGAAGCCATCTGGGAGGCAGGCTGGGCCCGAGGGTAAAGCTGGGTAATAAATGTCTGTTCTCTTGGGGAGGAGGGATTCTAAACTGTCCTTCCATCCTCAATTTCTACCTCCATAGACCGGCCAGAATTTAGCTTCACTTGAGAGAGATCTGGAATGGTCGCCATGATTGAAACCACGCACCATTACATCGCCCAATAAATTATTTCTTCCCCCTTCCCCTTGCCAGCACTCAACTGAGGAGCAAAGCTCAGCCCACCCCTCACCCCTCCCAGGTCTGTTCACCGCCAGGCTCCTTTCCCCTCTGTTCAATGGAGCTGGCTTTTCTCCCAGCCCCTTTCCATGCCTTTCATTCCATTAGGCAAGCCCTGAGGGGGAGCCTGGGGACGGGTTTGGGTCCCCAAGAGGAGAGCCTTGGGTATAATCTATTTTTCTAGTAACCCCTTGCCTTGTCACTTAACAGCTTTTGCCCTCTGCTTTGATGGCTGAGGTGAACTCATGTTCTTTGGGAAAAGGGAAGGTGTGCTGTGGAAATAAAATGTTTATTTGCTTCTCTTGTGAGGTCGTTCCTTTAGGTAAGGGTGTAACTCAGGATTTCCTTTCCAACCCCTGCAGTGAGAAGCCACGCAACTGAGAACTGGTTAGTTGCAGTTAAAGGCATGCTTTGCACCTGTTGTCAGGCACACTCCTATTTCAACAGGGATCTTGATCCTGCTCCCCATTCTAGTATCTTACCTAATTTACTAACTGTTCAGTCCACTTAGAGATGTTTGCCACCTCCTACCATTACTTTGAAGCTGTAGGACTGAGGTTCCCCTAAGAATCTCTATACTCACAGTTCACAAGCCCAGGTCCTAGGAACACCATTTCCATATATACATGCACTGAAGCCAGGAATGCCTCATCACCACTGAGGGGAGTAGAAAGTGGAGGAGGGTGCATATGGGCCTTCAATATGCTGTAGTTGCTTAGTCATTACAGAAAACTGCAAGGGCAGTGGGGTCTCAAGCCAAATTTTGAACCATTCCATCCCTGGACTGAGGTTTCTATTGGTAAGTGTAATTGTAGTTTAATGGCTCAGTTCTGGCCTTTCACAAGGCATCTAACCTCATAAACTGTGTTTGTGTGTGGAAGGCATTGAGTGACAGGTTATACTAGCAGTTGAAATGTTTAGTAGGGCCAACTTTATGGTTATGAATGCTTCCAGACCCACCACCCCAAAACTTAATCTCTGAGGAATGCTAGTTGTGAGTTAAGTTCTTCTGGTGAGAACTGCCTTGCAGAATTAAATACCCTTGACTTGCCTCAAAGACCATGTAGACTGCTAACATGAAGCTTAAATTTTCTGAATTATGTTCAAACCTTTAGAGGAATGAGGATTCATCTTTGTTCCGTTCTTATGTGCCAGGGGTTGAACCTGCGGAGTCTGCTTTTCCTGAAAATTGACTGCAACCACTTTGAAATAATCAGTCCTTTCCCTCAAGAAGGTTCCCCAGGTTGAAGGTAGGCCCCGATGATCTGCACCTGGTATGTAGGACGCTGATGGGGTTTAAGTTCAGGGAAACTGCTATGTGACTTCTAAGAAACATCCCACTTGATGCTCCCCCAATCCTGAGAACTTAAGACTGACAGCTCCCTTTCCGCCTCAAGGCCTTGTTTACTTAGTCCACAGCTTGCATCCAGTTTGCTAGTGCAAACTTTATGTGTAAGCAATGTAGATAGGATGGAGCTTTTACGCATATAAGAAAAAAAAACCTTCTAAAAGCCAGTTTTTTCTTCTTTAATTTGTAAAGCTCTGCCATAAACTTCTAGCGCGTGCCGATGGTCACCTGCCATACTCGTACCAGGTTGTCTGTGTAGCCAGCAAACAGAGTCTGCAGGAGAGAAATGACAGGGACAGGTCAGGCCGGCGTAAACTGCAGTCTCACTAGATTCAGCACAAGTGAAGCTTTTTTTTTTTTTTGAGACGGAGTCTCGCTCTGTCACCCAGGCTGGAGTGCAGTGGCCGGATCTCAGCTCGCTGCAAGCTCCGCCTCCCGGATTTACGCCATTCTCCTGCCTCAGCCTCCTGAGTAGCTGGGACTACAGGCGCCTGCCACCTCGCCCGGCTAGTTTTTTTTTGTATTTTTTTTAGTAGAGACGGGGTTTCACCGTGTTCGCCAGGATGGTCTCGATTTCCTGACCTCATGATCCGTCCGTCTCGGCCTCCCAAAGTGCTGGGATTACAGGCTTGAGCCACCGCGCCCGGCCACAAGTGAAGCTTTCTTTGAGATGGTCTTGCTCCACTGTGAGTGCAGGGGCATGATCCTGGCTCACTGCAGCCTTGAGCCCCTGCAGTTCAAGAGATCCTCCCACCTCAGCCTCCAGTAGGCATGTGCCACCACACTGGGCAGACTATAAGAAACCCCTCCCATTTTAACAGCCACATTTTAAGTGGTGGTTATGTATTCCTTGAGGAAGAAACAGCTGGTGATAAGGATCTAGATATTTGAAAACGGGTCAGATGAATTAAGGTATTAACTGAAGGCTGATAGCCACTGGGCTCCACATCAGTCTTCCCTCTGATGCAGAAACACATTCACTGGCATGGCAAACTAGGGCATCCTCATCAACCTGGCTTTTCACTTCATGCCAAAGACACTGCTCTTGTGTCTGACAGACTAGATGTACTAACAGAATGAGGGAGAAAAATAATTGGAAGCCGAGTCACCTGAGAGGACAGACCACTTACCTGGCCATCGGCAGACCAGGCCAGGGAGGTACACTGCGGTGGTTCTGCCTTGCTGCTGGTACTGATAACTTCTTGCTTCAGTTCGTCTACAATGATCTTTCCCTCTAAATCCTGGGGAACAGGGCAAAAGCAACCGTAAGACTTAGCAATGACAGAGTCCCCTCCTCAAGATTCTCGAGTTATAAAGGGATGATTCTGCTTCCTAGGGTACATGTATCAATGCCTAGTTGCATTTTTAGTTGCCACTAGTGGAAGGACGGTTTGCTACCGACATCTAGTAGAAGCTGGAAATGCTGCTAAACATCCTAAAATGTACAGAACAGCACACCACAACAGTTACCCAGACCAAACTGTCAATTATGTGGAGGTTGAGTAGGCTTAGCTACCAGGTGGGAGTCAGATGGCATATATCATAACCAAAACATTGTCAAGGCTCAGAGTGCAGTCAGGTACCCAGTCCACTGTAACCCACACTCACCCAGATCTTGATGCTGGGGCCTGTGGCAGCACACAGCCAGTAGCGGTTAGGGCTGAAGCATAGGGCATTGATGATGTCCCCACCATCTAGCGTGTAAAGGTGTTTGCCTTCGTTGAGATCCCATAACATGGCCTGGCCATCCTGGACAAACAGGTAAGGTAAATCAGGACACAGTGACCTCTTCCAGATGTTAATCCTGCCCATCTCAAGATTCTGTCAGAATCAATTCTTACCTTTCCTCCATTACCTCAGGCTTCTTTGAAAGCTAATGACTCAAGTACCAACACTGATCTCTGTATGCCTTTCCTTTAAGACCTTACCAAACCTATCAAAAAACCTCTCCCAACTTAAATAAATCACTCTAATCGTTTCTGAAAACCAGGATCCCAATCTCATCAATTGCTTCAAGAAACCAACTTGAGGCCAGGCGCTGTGGCTCACACCTGTAATCCCAGCACTTTGGGAAGCTGAGGCCAGTGGATCACCTGAGGTCAGGAGTTCAAGCCCTGCCTGGCCAACATGATGAAACTCTGTCTCTACTAAAATACAAAAATTACCCAGGCATGATGATGGGTGCCTATAATCCCAGCTACTAGGGAGGCTGAGACAGGAGAATTGCTTGAACCAGGGAGATGGTTGCGATGAGCCGAGATCATGCCACTGCACTCCAGCTTTGGCGGCTGAGTGAGACTCTGTCTCAAAATAAACCCAACCTTAGTATGCCTTAATTGTCATTTGCTGAAAGTAATCTTTGGAAACATATTCTCAGACTGCCATTATCTCATTATCCTCCCGAAACCATCCTGACTAATGTTTGCCATTTTATGTTAGAGACGCTGGCTAAGTGCTCCTTCCATGATGCTGGTCTTCCACTGAGTAGGAGACTCCTAGTCCCCAAATACCTTGCCTCCAGAAGCACAGAGGGATCCATCTGGAGAGACAGTCACCGTGTTCAGATAGCCTGTGTGGCCAATGTGGTTGGTCTTCAGCTTGCAGTTAGCCAGGTTCCATACCTGCATAGACGTGAAGTTGACAGGTGAATATCCTAGCTCTGGATCAGCTAGGGTCAGGTCCAACAAAAAAGGGCTTGGCATTCCTGGCTAGGGTAGCCAATTGTCATTCAGTTACACGTCCTGGCCACTTAACGTTAGATTGTAACACACATCCAATGCAGTGTGCTCACTTACAAGGGACATCAATTAGGTACTTCAGACCATGTGACAAGAGAAAGAGTCAATTGAGACAATCTGTAAAGCTTTCCACAGGAGTTTGAGCGTATGACCACCTGGGAGCACACCCTGACTGGTAAAGCCCCTGCCTTGGCTTAAAGCTCACCTTGACCAGCTTGTCCCAGCCGCAGGAGACGATGATAGGGTTGCTGCTGTTGGGCGAGAAGCGGACACAAGACACCCACTCTGAGTGGCTCTCATCCTACAGAGGATGAAAAGGAAATAAGGAGAAACAGTCCTATCCCATGAAGTGCTATACCACCCCCCCACCAGCCCCACCCCTCAGTAGGATGATGGCTGGCAGCACCTTTCAAAAACCCAGAACCCAAATCTTTAAGCTCAGTAGAATCCCTTTAGATTCCAGACAAGAATTTCTTTTTAAATTTAGAGATGGGGGCTGGACGCAGTAGCTCACGCCTGTAATCCCAGCACTTGGGGAGGGTGAGGTGAGTGGATCACCTGAGGTCAGGAATTTGACATCAGCTTGGCCAACATGGTGAAACCGTCTCTACCAAAAATACAAAAATTCACCAGGTGTGGTGGTGGATGCCTGTAATCCTAGCTACTTGGAAGGCTCAGGCAGGAGCATTGCTTAAATGCAGGAAGCGAAGGTTGCAGTGAGCCAAGATTGTGCCATTGCACTCCAGCCCGGGCAACGAACGAGTGAAACTTCATCTCACAAAAGGGCCGGGTGCAGTGGCTCACGCCTGTAATTCCAGCACTTTAGGAGGCCAAGGTGGGTGGATCACGAGGTGAGGAGATCAAGACCGCCTGGCTAACACAGTGAAACCTTGTCTCTACTAAAAATACAAAAAATTAGCTGGGCGTGCTGTAGTCCCAGCTACTCGAGAAGCTGAGGCAGGAGAATGGGATGAACCTGGGAGGCGGAGGTTGCAGTGGGCCAAGATCGTACACTGCACTCCAGCCTGGGCAACAGGGTGAGACTCCATCTCAAAATAAATAAACATTTTAATAGATGGGGTCTCACTATGTTGGCCAGGCTGCTCTCCTGTCCTCAAGCAATCCTCCCACCTTGGCCTACCAGAGCTAGGATTACAGGCATGAGCTCAGCCAAGACTTTAAAAAGGCAGAGAGCCGGGCATGGTGGCTCACGCCTATAATCCCAGCACTTTGGGAGGCTGAGGCGGGCAGATCACCTGACGTTGGGAGTTCGAGACCAGCCTGACCAACATGGAGAAACCCCATCTCTACTAAAAATACAAAACCAGGAGTGGTGGCGCATGCCTGTAATCCCAGCTACTTGGGAAGCTGAGGTAGGAGAACTGCTTGAACCCAGGAGGTGGAGGTTGTGGTCAGCTGCGGTCGCGCCATTGCACCCTAGCCTGGGCAATGAGCGAAACTGTCTCAAAAAAAAAAAAAAAAAAGGTAAAGATATGCAGGCCGTGGTGGCTCACGCCTGTAATACCAGCACTTTGGGTGGCTGAGGCAGGCGGACTGCCTGAGCTCAGTTCGAGACCACCCTGGTGGCGTGCACCTGTAGCACCAGCTACTCGGGAGACTGAGGCACCAGAATTGCTTGAGACTGGGAGGTGGAGGTTGCAGTGAGCCAACACAGTGCCACTGCACTTCAGCTTGGGCGACAGAGTGAGACTGTCTCAAAAAAAAAAAAAGGAAACGTTAAGAGGGTGGGAGAGATCCTTGGAGATGTGCTCTCTGACCATGGCCTCACTTTACCTGGACAGTGTATTTGCACACACCCAGGGTATTCCATAGCTTGATGGTTTTATCTCGAGATCCAGAGACAATCTGCCGGTTGTCAGAGGAGAAGGCCACACTCAGCACATCCTTGGTATGGCCCACAAATCGCCTCGTGGTGGTGCCCCTAAGAGGGAGGACTTTGTCATTCTCATACTTAACAAACATTCTCATTCAACGGTCAGACTGATTCCCGGGCCTTGTCTCTGTCTCATTGCATCACTCACACATATATAACAGTATATGACAGAGAATCCCTTCAGAATTGCAGGACATGTCCTCACTCCCACGTGGGGATTGGCTGACAATGTCGTCTGTCATCACCAGGACCCTCTAATTCCACCTGCCCATCACCTGAGCTTTCAAGGTAAAACATGTTCAAACTGCTGCCTACTCAAAACTGTCGCACCTGGCAGAAATGTTCAACCACACTCCTCAGCAATCCTCAGTAACTAACTCAAAGCGGGGAGGCCAAACATCTTCTGTAGGTGCAGTCTGCTTTCCAGTTCCCAAATGGACTGGATCTCCCCTGGGAAACCAGCCAATTGCATCCACCACATTTCTGCCCAGATTTTTTCCCAAGGCCCCAGAGCTAAGTGATCAGCTACTTGCGTTGTGAGATCCCAGAGGCGCAGGGTTCCATCCCAGGAGCCTGAGAGGGCAAACTGGCCATCTGAGGAGATAACCACATCACTAACAAAGTGGGAGTGACCCCGCAGAGCACGCTGTGGAATTCCATAGTTAGTCTCATCCCTGGTCAGTTTCCACATGATGATGGTCTTATCTAAACGTGGCAAAACAGAAGAAAAACCAGTGAGGAACCCGCAGCCAGTTTGTTAACACCCTGGATAATTCACTAAGTGTCAAGGTCATGAGTGGGTTAACAACTAAGGACGCTTAAGGAGGGATGGAACGACAGACTACAAGAGCAGTTACAGGCCAGGACTGAGTGGCTCTCTTCCAGACTAAAAACGCACGCAGAGCTAAACTGTACCGTGATAACTCTTTTTTTTTTTTTTTTGAGATGGAGTCTCACTCTGTCAACCAGGCTGGAGTGCAATGGCATGATCTCGGCTCACTGCAACCTCCGCCTCCCGTGTTCAAGCAATTCTCCTGCCTCAGCCTCCCGAGTAGCTGGAATTACAGGCAGCCCCCAGCACGCCTGGCTAATTTTTTTTTTTTTAACTAGAGATGGGGTTTCACCATTGGCCAGGCTAGTTTCGAACTCCTGACCTAAGGTGATCCGCCTGCCTCTGCCTCCCAAAGTGCTGGGATTATAGGCGTGAGCCACCGCGCCCGGTCTGTATCCTGAGAACTTAATTTCGGTGCCAGAAATTACAGACACCCTTTCCTGAAACTCAGACGAACTCAACAGCCACCACGTATCTTCTCTGCAACCGAATGCACAACAGTTTGTGGCTGTAGAGTAGCTGGGGCCTCCCATGCCTCCCTCTGAGGGCCGACAGAAATGTAGTAATGAATGCTGGAAAAGCCACTTTAGGCGCTACAAGATTGGATACTTTTACTGAAACCTGTCCCACTCAACAAATTTTACGATTAACAGCCAGACATGATTCAAGAGTCAGACAATTCTTAACAGTCTAAGAGCCAAGGGGAAGCACAAGAAGTGTCTAAACGCAGTCAGGCACACAGGGATAGGGACGGGGAGGGGAGACCCAGGGGCAGAAAAAGTAGGCCGAGACTTGAGCCACGAGGTCCTCTGGAGTCCACCCGCCTCCCCACGAGCCTTGGGCCGGGCGGCAGCTCAGAAACAGCCTCTGGATTTCAGCACCGACACTCAGATGGCATGTTGGGGTCATCACCGCCCCGCCCGGCCCGTAGCCCCCGGCCACACTACGAAGGGGAAGGCAAAAGATATTTTAAAAGTTTCCACCTCTCCAACCCTAACAGCCACGAGCCGCTCTACGTCTAGGTCCTCATCTGCAATGTGGTTCGCTCGGGCTGAGGCCTGGGCTCGCGTCCGCACGCCCCAAATCACAGTGGGGCAGAAGTTTGTCATGCCCGACAACTCGCGCGCCACCGGCCTGCCCGACGACACGCGGAATCCCCCAGTCCTGCAATCTCGGGTCCTGAAATCTACCTTAGTCCGTACCTCGAGAGGCGGACAGGATCATGTCCGGGAACTGCGGAGTAGTAGCGATCTGGGTTACCCAGCCGTTGTGGCCCTTGAGGGTGCCACGAAGGGTCATCTGCTCAGTCATGGCGGCGGGGAGCGCGTGTGTCGCTGCAGCGACGAGGATGGCACTGGATGGCTCAGAGAAAAGAGCAGCACAACCGCTCCCGCCGCCGCCTTGCAGTGAAAGAGAAAAGGAAGCCCCCTGCCGGAACCGGAAATACGCGCTCGACCAAGTAAAATGGCGAGCCCCATGATACACTTCTGCTCAAGATGGCGGCGCCATGTAATGCAAAAGGCAAAGGGAAATTGCACGGCATCACAGTCCCCACTTCCGTACAACATAATCTGACAGCGCTTTACAAATACATTCTGAAACAAGCACATTCAAGTGTTTAAAAAGGCTTCTCAGGGATGATGTAGAGCGAGAAGCGAAAGAGGTGAAGTGTACGGCACATTCCCATGAGGACCCCCTGACGGCTTCCCCGCCCCTATGTGGCATAGCTCGAGCTCCGCCTGTTCCACTTGGTGCGGGGAGGGTTGACGGGGCAACCACAGGAGAGCTTAATTTTCAGTTCACTATCGTGGATAACGATGGGCAATTTNGCAGTGAAAGAGAAAAGGAAGCCCCTGCCGGAACCGGAAATACGCGCTCGACCAAGTAAAATGGCGAGCCCCATGATACACTTCT
This sequence comes from Rhinopithecus bieti, assembly GCF_001698545.2. NCBI lineage: Eukaryota > Metazoa > Chordata > Mammalia > Primates > Cercopithecidae > Rhinopithecus > Rhinopithecus bieti. Next base: position 188,892 of record NW_016814426.1, on the reverse strand, counting down.
GCTCAAGATGGCGGCGCCATGTAATGCAAAAGGCAAAGGGAAATTGCACGGCATCACAGTCCCCACTTCCGTACAACATAATCTGACAGCGCTTTACAAATACATTCTGAAACAAGCACATTCAAGTGTTTAAAAGGCTTCTCAGGGATGATGTAGAGCGAGAAGCGAAAGAGGTGAAGTGTACGGCACATTCCCATGAGGACCCCTGACGGCTTCCCCGCCCCTATGTGGCATAGCTCGAGCTCCGCCTGTTCCACTTGGTGCGGGGAGGGTTGACGGGGCAACCACAGGAGAGCTTAATTTTCAGTTCACTATCGTGGATAACGATGGGCAATTTAAAAAAGTATGGTATTAAAATTTTAAAAATAAACTTTAAAACTGTGCTTCCGCGGGACCGTCCTCCCCTCAAGAGGTTTTTGTTCTGATGCACACCAACTCCGGAAGGACTTAGTCCAGGCTGGACTAAGGCAGGAGAGGGTTACTCTGGATGTACTAAAAATTGGTCTCTTTCTGCCGGGCGCAGTGGCTCGTGCCTGTAATCCTACCACTTTGGGAGGCCGAGGCGGGTGGATCACTTCAGATCAGGAGTTCGAGACTAGCCTTGCCAACATGATGCAACCTCTTTCCAATAAATAAATAAATAAATAAAAATAAAATTAGCCAGGCGTGGTTGCGGGTGCCTGTAATCCCAGCTACTCGGGAGGCTGAGGCAGGAGAATCCCTTGAAACTGGGAGGCGGAAGTTGCGGTGAATCGAGATCCGTCCACTGCACTCCAGCCTGGACAGTAGAGCCAGACTCCGACTCAAATAAATAAATACATACATACAATAAAATAATACGGTAAAAATTGCCCTGTGTGTTGCTAGACTGCCAATCCATTCCTGCCTAGGTCAGAACAAGGGAAGCTCTCGCAGAAACGGAAACGCCCAAAGGAGGACCTTAAAGTTCTGACTTCTGGGGACATCCACTGGAAAGCTTTCTCTGGGCCCAGTCACTGCACACAAAAGCCCAGGCGTCTGGGGGTCCAGTTGCACCCTGAAGGACGTGCCCAGACAGGGAAGCGGTGGAACACGGATACCTAGCTGTCCTTCTGCCTTCTGCTCTACCGCAGGAATTTAAACAAGTAATGACTCTCATTCTCTCACATCTGACTATAAGAGACAGTATTGGGCACCGTGTCTCTTCAAGTAGTTTTAAACAGGGGGACAGATCAGGATGATAGCAGCCACCAACATCTATGCAAAATAAAGATGTCACTTTTCTATTTGTGACATCTATCAACTTTTGTTTCTCATCTGTGAAATGAGATTGGAAATAATATTAGTATCTACATTACATGGTGGTGTGGAAAGTAAAGAAGCAAATTAAGCGCCCTGAACAACGTCTGGCAGAGTAAATGTTGTGAAACTTAGTGAGCACCTCTTGGGTACCAGGCCTTATTTTAGGTCTTGGGGACAAAGCTGTGAACAAGACAGACGGGGGACCCTGGTTTATTTGCAGCTTACTTCCGGCGGTATGCGAAGAGGGGAGAACATTGGAGCAGATACACGGAGAGAGCACTGTGGGTATATGGGAGAATAATGTTCCTGTGGAGGGACGTCATGTAGGGGAAGAATGTTTCAATCGGAGGGAAGAGTTAGTGCCAACGTACTGAGCTGGAGTGTGGAGGGGGCTGAGGACAGAGCAGTGAAATGGGGGCCCCGTTAACCTACGGCCTTGAAGGCTTGGAGAAGAACCTTGGCAACGTCTGCTAGAAAGCCTGCGTAAAGGCAGAAGACAGGTGAGGGACGGTGGCAGAGCTGCCGCAGGCTGTACATGCCCAGGTGTGCAGAGGCCTGGATCCCTCCCTGAAACAGCTTGCTCAACTGGTCCATGGCAGATTCCCCTGCCTTCCGCCGCAGTCTCTCTTAGGCCCCGCCGGACGCTGTCCTGGCTGTGCTCCTCCGCAGCCTGTGGACCATCCTAAGGCTCCAGGTTTGTACATCACCTGCCTTCTTAGCACCCCCAGCTGACTGTTCTTTCGCTTTTCCAATACAGGACTCAATCCTGACCCAGGTGTTTTGTTTCTGTGGTGGTCGTGGAAGACCCCAACGTTCACTCACCCGCTAACCAGCTTGCTGCCCCCGACTTGGGTCACGCCAGCGCCTCCCTGAGCCCTCGGGCGCAAATAGGTGAACGACCACACCCGCCTCCCGCTGTGGACTGAGATTCTCGGAGCGAGGGGTTCCCGGGTTGGGGCCCTAAAACGCCGAGGAGTAGCACTAGATTACACTGTCACATTCTTTTTTCCTTTCGAGAAACCTCATTCGCTTCTCTTTTTCTTGAACGTTCCACAGGGAGTCCAGGTTTAACACGAACCTCGCTGCAGGTCTCGGACCCACGCCCAAGAAAAAGACCTTTCCGCGCCGCGGGTCCCTGTCCCGGAAGCGGGAGGTTGCCACGCCCAACCCCACCCTGCCCCGCCCCCTTTTCCGCTCCGCCCCAGGGCTGCCCTCTTTCCCTGCCTCGGGAGACCCGGGCCGAGACCTCGGGAATGCTCCGGACTCCTGCTGGCCTCTCCCGGCCCGGTTCTCTTGCACTAAAAATAGGCGACTCTGGCAGCGCCCCTCCTATGGGGCCTTGAGGGAAATTGGGGTTTTGTCTTAGAGCCCGTGTGGACCCCGATGGCGATGTCAGCCCGCGGAGAGGGAGGCGGCTTTCCGACGACCAGACCCTGCAGGATTCGGCCTTTCTCTTCTGAGTTTTCCTCCAACCCCCTCCGTCCCTCCCAGGGGATGCCCGCCACGTGATCACTGAAGTTCAGCCCTGAGGCGAAGGAGACGTGGCCTCGACCCTGGGGAACCCTTCAGGTGTAGCTTGAGGGGGAACGGCCGCCTTTCCCGTTGGGCACCCAGCTGTGGCTGTGCCCCGTCCTCGCCCAGCTCCTGGCCTAGGCATGCACTCTGGGTTGGGGCCGGGGCCCACGCCTCTCCAGGAGGAATCGCTGGGTTGACTCTGGGTCGGCAAAGGGAGCCTGGCCCCTTCTAGCGGAGGGACGTGCTGCAGCCGCTGGAGGAGGCTGAGTCAATCACGCTCTTCCCACCAGAAGTCTACCTGTGCCTGCGCCTGCCGGGCCTGCCGGCCTCTTCCTTCTCATCCAGGGGGCCTCTTCTCCAGCCTCACAGAGGTGGGAAGCTTGCTGGAGGCCCCCACCTGCCTTTTTGGGAAGACCCCGAGGCTGGCCCAGGCCCTGTTGGCAGGATCCTTCCTGACTGGGTCCACCGTTCCTCTGGGTCTCACCACTTCTCCAAGCCCCTGGGCTGCCTCCTCTCCCCGGCGTCTGGGACCCCAGAGGCACCACTTTCATTCCACACAAGGTAAGAGTCCCAAGGAGAGGCCGGGCGCGGTGGCTCAGGCCTGTAATCCCAGCACTTTGGGAGGACGAGGCGGGAGGATCACGAGATCGAGACCATCCTGGCTAACACGGTGAAACCCTGTCTCTACTAAAATACAAAAAAAAAAAAAATTAGCCGGGCGTGGAGGCGGGCGCCTGTAGTCCCAGCTACTCGGGAGGCTGAGGCAGGAGAATGACGTGAACTCAGGAGGCGGAGCTTGCAGTGAGCCGAGATCGCGCCACCGCACTCCAGCCTGGGCGACAGAGCGAGACTCTTGTCTCAAAAAAAAAAAAAAAAAAAAAAGGCCCAAGGAGAAATTGGAGAGGATCTTCTATGAAAGTCCATCTCACCATTCCTTTTCTGAGAGTAGTCCACAGGACCTGTACAGTTGATACGAACCTCTCAGGCTTCCCTGCCAGAGGCCCTTTTCTCCAGGAGCAGAGGCATCTATCCCCTCCTGCCAGCATTCCAGACCCTGGAGGGCTTGCAGGGTGGCAGGTTTTCCCTTGAATGCTGAGGTGAGGCTGAGGGAAAGGTGCGTGGCCAGGACCAGAGGGCCTACTGACTGCCAGCTAAAACTCTGGACAGGAGGCTTTCCCACGTACTTTAAGATGATGACCAAAATCTTTACTGTCTCCCTGCAAAATCAGTGTGGCTTCCTCTGGCATGTCCCATACTCTTGTGTTTTGTGGCCACACAGGCCCTCCCGTCTTCCTCCAAACTCATTAGTTCTCTCCCACACAGAACACACATTGTTCTGCCTGGAAGGCCCATCACATTCCTCCCCAACCCTCTCAGTTCAATCCAAGCTTCCTTGGGGTCTCAGCTTAGGTTGCCTGTTCAGGGAAGCCTCTGGGACCCTCAGATCTAGACCAGGTGTGTTTCATGCTTTCATAGCGGTGGTGTAGTGTATACTGGTCCTTCTTACCCCTCAGGAGTCTCCTCACAAGGACTGCTCTGTTTCTGCTAAGTGTTGCATTCTCACCACCCAGTAGAGGGTTTGGCCTGTGGAAGATTCTAATTTTGGTGGCTAGCCTCATGGGTTGAAAAGTAAAGGTCAAGTAGTTAAAGGAAGGGCGTTCCAGGCAGAGGGATCAGCGTAGGTACAGAGGTTAGGGAGGGGATAGCTTCGAGGGACTGTTAGGGAGTGAAACCCCTGAGGGGCAAGGAGCCCTAGTCTGGAAGGCCTTGCTGCTAAGGGATCTGGATTTTGTCCTGAAGCCTAGAGTAGTTTCTTTAAGAGTCTGATCTCCCTTGGGCACGGTGGCTCACGCCTGTAATCCCAGCACTTCAGGAGGCCAAGGCAGGCAGATCACAAGGTCAGGAGATCGAGACCATCCTGGCTAACACGGTGAAACCCGTCTCTACTAAAAATACAAAAAATTAGCTGGGTGTGGTGGCGGGTGCCTGTAGTCCCAGCTACTCGGGAGGCTGAGGCAGGAGAATCGGTTGAACCTGCGAGGTGGAGGTTGCAGTGAGCAGAGATCATGCCACTGCACTCCAGCCTGGGCGATAGAGTGAGACTCCGTCTCAAAAAAAAAAAGTCTGATCTCAGCACTGTCCGCCTAGACTACTTCTTTTTTTAGAACAAGTTTTATTGCTACCTGCTAAAAGGCATTTATTGTCAGGGTGCAGGCTAGGTTGGAGGAATAAAACTAGAAACAAGAAGAGTTAAGAAGCTACTGCAGTAATCAAGACAAATGAGTCAAGCCAAAGGCTGAGGTGCTATACAGGAAAGTCTCTAGGGGGACCCTAAATTTAGCGGGGGATGGTGGTGCAAGACTCCTACAAAGTGGTACTAAAGGAGGGACTGAGTACTTACTAAAGACCTTATGATTAAGAGGTGAAACATCTCTTCCAGTCCTCTCTCATCCCTACACTACTTCCTTCAACTCCAGTGTCTAGAATGGGGCTCTGTATATAGGAGCTTTTTGGTTGAGCATGGCTCACACCTGTAATCCCAGCAGTCTGGGAGCCTGAGGTTGGAGGATCACTTGAGCTCTGGTGTTCAAGACCAACAGAGTGAGACCCCATCTCTACAAGATTTTTTAAAAATTTAGCCAGGCATGGTGGTGCACACTTATAGTCCCAGCTACTTAGGAAGGAGGCTGATGCAGGAGGATCGCTTGAGCCCAGAAGTTGGAGGCTGCAGTGAGCTATGATCATGTTACTACACTCCAGCCTGGCTGACAGGGCGAGAAGTTGGGAGACCAGAAAACAGGAGTACAAGTATAGGTGCTGTTCCACTCTTAGTGAGGTGGGTTATGAAATTAAATCAGTTTCTGGAATAAATCTTACAAAGAGATCAGAGATCAACTGCGGTTTATTTTATTTTTTTTTTGAGACAGGGTCTCACTGTCACCCAAGCTGGAGTGCAGTGGTGCCATCTTGACTCACAGCAACCTCCACCTCCTGGGTTCAGACGATTCTCCCACCTCAGCCATCTGAGTAGCTTGAACTACAGGCGTGTGCCACCATGCCTGGTTGATTTTTGTCTTTTTGGGTAGAGACAGGGTTTCACCATGTTGGTCAGCCTGGTCATTAACTTTTTAAAACAATGTTTATTTCCTGATAAAGATTCAGCATACATTTTAGGCAGAAGTCTGAGGTCTAGCAGTCCCCCAGAAAGCATTCTGTTGTCTATTGGGGCTTCTTTGGGAGATGGACTGTGGGCTAGGCCTGGGTGCTTTGGCAGATACAGAGTCACAGGCTGTGGAAAGGGGATGGTCCAGGCAGGACTATAATAAATGCAGGGATGGCTGGGCACAGTGGCTCATGCCCTCTAATCCAGCACTTTGGGAGGCCAAGGCAGGCGGGTCACTTGAGGTCAGGAGTTCAAGACCAGCCTGACCAGCATGGTGAAACCCTGTCTCTCCTAAAAATACAAAAATTAGCTGGGCGTGGTGGTGCACGCTTGTAATCCCAGCTACTTGGGAGGCTGAGGCAGGAGAATCACTTGAACCCAGGAGGCAGAGGTTGCAGTGAGCCGAGATTGTTTCACGGCACTCCAGCCTGGGTGACAGAGACTCCATCTCAAAAAGAGAAAAAAAAAAAGGAAATGCAGGGAGAAGGCAAGCTTCTAGCCTCCTTGTTAAAGGATTTAAAGTAGCATTAGATGGTAGAGAGAAACAAAAGATTCACTTTCTCAGCTTTCTACTGGAGAGAGAACTTCATATGAACTAGGGTGGGAAAAAGGTCAGAATGGGACCCTGGGGCAGGCTAGCTCAAATTTGTATGAGGGATAAAGGGCAGTCCTCTCTGCTCACACTAAGGCTAAATGGCCAGGGCCTGTTGAGAAATCACATCCTTTGCTGTAGGTGTAGAAGGGATTCTATGTGCCTAGGAAATGTCAGAGAAAAAGGGGATGTGAGCTCCATGGGTCCTCTCCAGGCCACCTGGATCCCCCCTTATCTCTGTAGGACTCTGCTTACTGCCAGCTGGAACTGTCAACCAAAGGGCTCTAAGTTGGCAACTCAGTCCCTTAAGAGGAGGGGAGACAGCTGGGTGTGGTGGCTAATGCCTGTAATCCCAGCACTTTGGGAGGCCGAGGTGGGCAGATCACCTGAGGTCAGGAGTTCGAGACCAGCCTGGCCAACAATTAAAATTACATTTTAATTTTTTTAAATATAAAAAAATTAGCTGGGTGTGGTGGCACATGCTTGTAATCCCAGCTACCCCGGAGGCTGAGGCAGGAGAATTTCTTGAACCTGGGAGGCGGAGGTTGCACTGAGCCGAGATCGTGTCACTGCACTCCAGAGCCTGAGCAACAAGGGTAAAACTCAAGTCTCAACAAAAAAAGAAAAAAGATGAGACGAGAAAGGTAGGAAGGCCTAAGCACAAACCTCAGCAGGGGGAATCGCTATATAGGATAAGCCTCCTTGTTCTTAAAGGCTATTTTTATTTCAGTTGGCTGTTTGGAGCTGTGTAAAAAAATGAAAAAACAAAACAAAACAAAAACACACAAAAACCCTCCAAAGGGCTACTTCTAATTCAAATCCCCGAGGTGTCCATCTTTCCCCTTCCTTTAGGGGAGGGAGGAGGTGAGACAAGTAATAACTTAGAGGGACATTTCCTTCCATCTTTGCAGGTCTCCTGATAAGAGGAACCTTGCTGCATCTCCTACACTTCTCATGAGCAGAAATGAGCTCACTGCCCCACACTCAGGATTCTCATACCATACTTCTGAGGACTCTCTGGTTTGGACAGACTATGATTAAATTTATCACAACCTTTAGTTCTCATGGCCTGGGAGGCCATCTCCTCTCCTTAGACCCTGTTACTCCTAGATCCTCTCCTCTCACTAACTCTGTCAGCACAGACTGCTCTCCCTTCCAGGACTCCAAGAGCTCCTCATCACCCTCATCTCCTGTAAAAAGCAAAGAACCCACCTACCTGCTTTAATACTAGGTTTTGCTCCCCATCCCATTTTCAAAAAGTCAGGCACAAAGTAAAACCCTCCTAGCTTTGGGGAGTCTATTTTGAGGTTCCAGCTCTAGCCCCAGCCCTTTTTTGATAGGAAGTAATACAGTTTATTTTCTAACTTGTTTCCCTTAGTTTTCTCCTGTCTCCTCACCCGTGTGATCCACGTGTATCAGAAGTGATAGGTGACTCAAGATCATTTTGATCAGATTTTAAAAATACAATATTTTCTCCTTTTATGTCTAAAATACTACCTTACAGCCTAGCACTCCCAGCTGGAAAAGAAAGTTGTTTCATTTCTGTTTTATCCTCCCCTTGGACTTGCTCCTCCCAACGGCCCTAGGAAGAACTAGACTTTCATTGTACAGAACTGTGCTGTTAAATAGGATTTGATAGCCACTAGCTACATGTGGCTAATTAAAATTAGTTAAATACTATCTTAAAAATTTAGTTCCTGAGTTGCACTAGCCATATTTCAAGAGCTCAAGTAGTATGTAGCTAGTGGTATCTACTGTATTAGCAGATACAGAATACTTCCATTGTTACACGAAGTTCTATTAGCTTGAAAGTGGAGGACTAGTGTCCTGAGCTCCCTTTCTTACAATCCCATTTTACCAGCCAGCAAATATTTGCAGTAACTTCACTGTTACAGGATAACTTTCAGAGGGGTTAGGAATTGGGGGTAGGAAGCAGCATAGAATCTACAGGTCTTATAGGAGTTTCAGGAGGCATGGCATAGACGCCAGGGGTTGATGGTCAATGGGAGGAGCCTCAGGTTTTAAGAAAGTACTTCAGGGGCTGATGTTATATTATCATTCCAGGACCACTTCCACTGTGGACTCAAGGGTTCTGCATAATACCTGAAAACAAAAAATGACATCCCTACTGCCCTGCTGGAACTGAGGAGTAGCTGAAGTGATTGTTATTACTCAAAATCTCTGGAGCTTGATTTTGTAAACTGCTTTATCTGTCATGGTTTTTGTTCTCCCAAAAAGTGACATAAGCAGCAGTAATGTTTAGGTTTGTTGACTTTGCTACCTCACTCCAAGAGCTGGGAGAAGTGGGTGCCATATCCATTAATCCACTGATGCTCAGGGTGTTTTTTTTTTTTTTTTTTGACATGGAGTTTCATTCTTGTTGCCCAGGCTAGAGTGCAATGGTGCAATCTCAGCTCACTGCAACCTCTGCCTCCCAGGTTCAAGTGATTCTCCTGCCTCAGCCTCCCGAGTAGCTGGGATTATAGGCATGCGCCACCATGCCTGGCTAATTTTGTATTTTTAGCAGAGACAGGGTTTCTCCGTGTTGGTCAGGCTGGTCTCGAACACCTGACCTCAAGTGATCCGCCCGCCTCGGCCTCCCAAAGTGCTGGGATTACAGGCGTGAGCCACCATGCCCAGCCCTCAGGGTACTTTAATAAAGTGCTAGCTACGCAAGCCTATTCTTCCTCAAGAGTAGGTGTTCCACTTTTGAACACCTATGCCAGGCACCAGCTATAGGGCTTAAGTGAGGATGATATGTGGATATGACCACTTTCCCTGACTCTACACCAGTGGTTCTCAACTGGGGATGATTTGGCAATGTCCCTTTATGGGACATTTGGTAATGTCTAGAGACATTTGTGGTTGTGACAACTAGTGGAGGGGTATTACCTGCCTATGGTGGGTAGAGTCCAGAGATGCTACTAAGTATCCTACAATGCATAGGACAGCTGCCCACAACAAAGAATTATCTAACTCAAAATGTCAATAGTGTTGAGGTTGAGAAATCCTCGTCTAGGCTTGGTGTGGTGGCTCATGCCTGTAATCCCAGCACTTTGGGAGGCCAAGGCAAGAGGATCACTTGAGCCCACCAGGAGTTCAAGACCAGTGTAGGCAATGGAGCGAGACCCCGTCTCTACAAAAAATAAAAATAAATTAGCTGCACTATAGTCCTTGTTACACAGGAGGCTGATGCGGGAGCATTGCTTGAGCCTAGGAAGTAAGTGAGCTGTGATCGCACTACTGCATCCAGTCTGGGCAACAGAGTGAGACCCTGACTCAAACAAAACAAAAAAACATTGAAAGACAGAAAGAGGCCGGACACGGTGGCTCAAGCCTGTAATCCCAGCACTTTGGGAGGCTAAGGTGGGCAGATCACGAGGTCGGGAGATCGAGACCATCCTGGCTAACACGGTGAAACCCCCGTCTCTACTAAAAACACAAAAAAATTAGCCGGGCATAGTGGTCGGTGCCTGTAGTCCCAGCTACTCGGGAGGCTGAGGCAGGAGGATGGCATGAATCCAGGAGGCGGAGCTTGCAGTGAGCCGAGATCACGCTACTGCACTCCAGCCTGGGCAACAGAGTGAGACTCCATCAAAAAGAAAAAAGAGAGAGAGAGAAGGAACAAGAAATCAAACAATCAATCCTGGTTTAGATGATAACATGGATCAGGCTTTTTTGTTGTTTTTTTTTCCCCAGACAGTCTCACTCTGTCGCCCAGGCTGGAGTGCAGTGACGTGATTTCGGCTCACTGCAACCTCCACCTCCTGGGTTCAAGCAATTCTCCTGCCTAGGCCTCCTGAGTAGCTGGGACTACAGGCGCCCGCCACCACACCTGGCTAATTTTTTGTATTTTTAGTAGAGACGGGGTTTCACCGTGTTAGCCAGGATGGTCTCAATCTCCTGACCTCGTGATCTACCTGCCTTGGCCTCCCAAAGTGCTGGGATTATAGGCCCGAGCCACTGTGCTCGGCCTGGATCAGGTCTTTATGCCAAAATGAATCATGCAGTCTAGGCTCAGTAGGATAGTAAGGCTGTTAAATGTCTGATAAATTGGGAAGGAAAAAATATGGAGTCAGTAAAACAGTGGGCTCTCTAAAGCTGAAGGGCAGGTATAATTGGAGTGTGCTTAAGTGTATTAGAAGGCTAACAGCTAAGGTCATAGTGCAATGGGAGTTGATTTCAGATGTGTAGCCAATCTGTGTGAAGATGAGATACAGGGTACAGCCACAGAAGTACAGGAACAAGTTTAAACAGTCTGATTTGTGATACAGCAGTGAACAGCTGAACCTAATAGGGAAGGCATTCAATAAACAGATGAGCTATATGTTTTCCTCAGTGTTTTGTAGCCCACACCTCTACTTTTCATATACCTGAAAATCTCCCATTCACCCCTTACGTGTTAATTAAAATTTCAAAATTAAGTATGATTAAAATTAATGAAAGCAATAGTAATTTTAGAAGGAAAAAAATTTATTCAGATGACATGATAGCCATGTCACTGTTAAGCCTGAACTTTTCTTTCCTGGGTGGTGTAAAAGGTTCAAGAAAACAAGCTACTTTTAATAACACTCTTGCGGTGTTTTCTCTCCAGAGCTAGATATATCAAAACATTAAAAAATTAAAAAGTTTTTAAAGGTGTAAGGAGCAAATGGAATAACGAATAAAGCTTTTTCATCTGTTTAGTCATTTTATACCCAAGTTTCTCTAGAGTATTTATCTGGAAGTTTCTAGTCAAAATAATTAGACTTTGAGTTTCACAAACTCCTCTTGAAGCTCTTTCAGTGAGGCCTGCACATCAGTATGAAACACATTCTTTCCAAAAGCTAGCACAGGTAGATTTTAAGAACAAGCTCAGGAGAACATCACTCAAAATAATTCCAAGTATTTCACTTTTTTCCTTCAAATGACATTCATGAATCTGGTCCTTGAAAGACTAGTCAAGAAAATTAGACATTTTTTAGCATTAGTTTGCTCATACATACATATGCTATATTCTTATGTCTATTTTTGGCAAGTTTTGACGTTCATTATGAAATGAACAGCGAAATTGGTGTTTGCCTCTTGACATTTCAATGTCTATGTATTTTAAGCTTCAGTGTGTTAAAACTCTGCTGAAAAATTTTAACTTTGGAAATGTTCAAGTATAGATTCTTTTTCATTGTTCTTCCAACCTTGGGGTTGTTCTGTCCATGAGTTCAGCAGAATCCATTTTTCTTTGACAACCAAGAAACTTCAATATGTAACAGAAAACATGGCATTTAGATCTTCAAAAAGCAGGGCAAACTGGAACGGATGTACTGTTTCTCACAATGGTCTATGCTGACAGCAAGGCTGAAGATTTCCAGTAGGTTATGGGTTATCAGTGAAAGTTGACGCTTGGTTGTGACAGCTGCAGTATATCTTGAATCCCAGTTTTCTTCAATCTTTGCCAAAAACCCAAATTTAACACAGTTTGCTGTAGTGCCATTAATATTTACTGCTATAAAATTTCCTCCAGCTCAGTTCATTTGATACAGCTGCAAGTGTTTGGTGGTCAAGTAGTAGGCTCACAAAAACAGCACGTACAGTTTTGAAAGCCTTATTCTGAATGTAAGCAAAGTACAGTTTTCTTCATCAGTAGATTCATCTCGACTAACAGCAATGAAGGATGAGCCGATTTTTTTTTTTTTTTTTTTGAGACAGAGTCTAGCTTTGTTGCCCAGGCTGGAGTACAGTGGCGCAAGGGCATCTTGGCTCACTGAAAGCTCCGCCTCCTGGGTTCATGCCATTCTCCTGCCTCAGCCTCCTGCGAGCTGATATTTTTTAAGATCTGAAGTTTGATACATTCAGTCATTAATTCAGAGTTAAGACTGCAGAAGTAGATGAAGAAATTCTGGAATTCTTTATTTGTGGCAGCACTCAGAATGCAAAGTTTCACAAGTTTCTCCATTTTTTTCTCCTTTGCAATTAAAAGGGCTATTTAATATTAAGCTTTCATGGCTTTGAAGATTCCTGTGAATATTTCAATGCTGTCCAGTCTTAAAGCTGCAGAGAATCGGGCTTTGCAGAACACTCCACTGTTTTTAATGGCATGAATTCAGCAGTGTTTGGCATGGTGTCACTGCCCAACACTTTCAGATAACTCAAACTGAAGAAGTTGACCCTATCTTCTGCATAATAACATGAATATATACTTGCGAAAAGCCTCAAAATTTTTTTTTTGGCTGCCATTTTTAGCTACCTCAAAGGAGATAACAGAAAAACAAGGAGTACTGATGATGGAAGCATCTGGTCCCTCTTGCAGAGTGATGAATGATTTTATTGGTGGCAGCTGGGTGGCAGGACAATCCAGGCATCCAGTTATGCCTGAGCCCCAATAAGTGAAATCTTTGTTCATTTTCTTTTTGTACACCCGTCTGCTTCCTAAAACCTGACACCATTTAGTGGTGCCCTTGGTCATATCTAAATGATCTTACTTTCATAATCCTTTGATTCTAGCTTGCAGAGTCAAGACGAACTCTAACTCATGGGATGGACAAACTGGAAGATGTAAAATAAGTAAGGCTTTCTGGGTCAAAAAGCGTCTTTTTACCCAAAACCAAATTTTAAAAGAACATTGACCTCAAAACAATAACACTGTCCTGGTTATGCAATAGAAATAGCTATATAAATGTAATCATATCCTTAATGAACAACTCCTGTGGCTACCCAACTTTTCACACCTTATTGATTATAGGCCTTGCTGTGAATGCTTTCTTGCTCTATCTGAAGTATTCCCACCAAAGAGCTGTTTCCAACTTTATTTCCTATATTATGAAAAATGAAGTTTTTTCAACATTGTAACAAAGTATATGATAATGTATACTATATTAAATAAACCATTATACAAAAATAGTTCCTTTTACTGTTAACTATTATTATGATTTTGGTCAGTAAAATTCTAAATCATGCAACTATAATTTACATGTTTACCAATGGAAGGAAGTGACAATTAACTGCATAAAGAATGAAAGAGACAGCGGGGCACAATGGCTCACGCCTGTAATCCCAGCACTTTGGGCGGCCGAGGTGGGGGGATTACGAGGTCAAGCGATTGAGACCATCCTCGCCAACATGGTGAAACCCTGTCTATACTAAAAATGCAAAAATTCGCTGGGCGTGGTGGTGTGCACCTGTAGTCCCAGCTACTCGGGAGGCTGAGGCAGGAGAATAGCTTGAACTCGGGAGGAGTAGGTTGCAGTGAGCCGAGATCGCACCATTGCACTCTAGCCTGGCGACAAGTGAGACTCCATCTCAAAAAAAAAAAAAAAAAAAAAAAAAAAAA
>NW_016814426.1:152633-173256 GCF_001698545.2 Rhinopithecus bieti | reverse complement strand
CCACTAATTGGTCAAAACACAATTTGAAAACCACTGCTATAGGAGAACAAGAGGAAATACATTTTATAAACTGTAAAGCACTACTAAGATGTGAGCAACTGCTGCTGAATATCCAGGTCAACCTTTATGGGCCTGAAGACAACCTCTCTTTCGTGTAGGCACTGCCAGGAGTCAAATCTACCTACACTTGTGGTAAGGAAGATGGTACTCACTGTCATTGAGACAATTTTCTAATGCTTAGAAGTCAAGACTAGAAAGCAAGGCATTAACCATATCAGCACCCAAACAAGGGAAGACAAGTTACAAGAAAGCCAAATAAAACAGCAAACATTTGTTTAGTGCTTTATGGTTAACATATGTGATCTCTTTTAATCCTTACAATCCTAGGGAAAAAGTGAAGCTCAAGGAGGGTGACACCTGCCCAAGACTAGACAGTAAGTGGCAAAGCCAGGTCACCTGATCCTAAATCCTGCACTCCTTCCACTATGATAAAATACCAGGAAAGAAAAGTGATCAGGATATGAGGCACATTCTGATCCATCAAAGATGCTTTGCCTTGCTCTAGAAGGAAAACGGATCCTACTCAAGGTAGGATGCAATCCCAGACTTTCAGAGGAGGGTGTGGCCAGTTGCTACCAGTAGTCTAGGACTCACACCTGGCATTTCTGTCTACCAATACATCTATTTTGACACTGTTTGTGCTGAGGTCCCAAATGTCTATTATCTCCAAGTACTGTGGCTTTCTATTCCTATCTGTACCTGTCCCAGGGACTTGATCAAGGACTCACATTAGAGAGAAATGAAGTACTGGGTATCTGTCACTCGTGTCCCGCGCACTTAGGTAGACAAGACAGTATTAGCAGTAGTGGTCCGCTTCCAGTGACCGTCATATTATTTGTTCAGCTTCCTCTGGGGAAGCCAATCTGCCCCAGCCTTCATGGTTTTGTGTCTCCTTTTTTACCCATATGACCATCTCTCTCCACTGTGTCTCCCTCATCAAATAAAGAGTTTAGCAACTAAGTAGCTGAGGCAGTGGGAAAGGAATGCTACACATTCCCCAGCTCTCCTAGTTACCTTTCCACTCCCTTCAGCCCCCCACATTCCCTCATTTCTCTCACCTGGTACTCCTGAACCACCTCCTCCAAAGGCACCACGCTGTCGTGTTTGTGGCTCCTGGATTCTCGGCACACCACACAGATGGCCTCTTTGTCCACCTCACAGAAGAGTTTCAGGGATTCCTGGTGTTTGAAGCACATGCCCTATCATTACTCCGGTTCCCCCGACAAGGAGTGGGGCACATCTGGCGAATTATGTGGACCATGTTAGCCAGCTGCAAGTTGGGACGAAAGCTGCGACGTGTAAAGCTCTTTCGGCACTGGGGGCAGGTGAACTGCCCTGGAAGGGGCGAGGAAGGAGACGGGTGGATGTCAGGATACAGCTCTTCATCTTCGTCCTCATCGTATGCTTCCAGTATTTCTTCTTCTCGGTAGACATCAATTCTCAAGTCAGGTCTCAAGCCTCCTAGGTAATAGTCCTGATCTTCCTCTTCTTCTTCCTCCTGGTCCCACATATGGTCTACGTTGTCCCAATTAGTTATACCACTGTCACCGAGCCAGAGTTCACCGTCCTTTTGGTCTTGGAACAACTCTTCGTCAGCATTCCCTCGATACAACACCTCTCGAATGGAGCCGTCCCATCCATCCACGGCCCCCACCGCTTCCCCGTCCTCCTCCTCCTCCCATTCATCTTCCTCTTCGTTCTGGTCCTCCTCGTCCTTCTTACCCCACAGCTGGGTCACACACCCTCGGCAGAAGTTGTGCCCACAGCTGATGGACACGGGGTCCTTGAAGTAATCCAAGCAGATGGCACACACCGCTTCCTCCTGAAGGGTCTGCATGGGGCTGGGAGTAGTGGCATAACCAGCCATCTTAATGCCTGCGGCAGGTGTAGATACCTCAGTTTGGAGCTGCGGAGCGGGGACGCGCCTGCAGGCCTGCCTCCAGACTACTCTGGTGAGCCGAGGCAGTCCTCAACCTTGCTCTTCTTCCTCGGGCCCGCAGGGGAGCTTTGATCCCCTCTCTCAGGGTGCGAACGCCCAGATCCAGACTGAGCCTCTCTCTGGGATCGGTGGGGACAGACCAGGCTGCAGCCCCCCGCTGCTCGGTCCCGTCACGTCTCTCGCTACCCTCAGGGTGTGCCCTACACTGCCGCGTCCGCCTCAAACGCAGCCGCCAGCTACCCGGCCCGAGGCGACGCAAAATGACGTCTCGCTCACGCACACGCTCGGGAGAGACGCTCTAGGCTGGCGGAGGACCACGTCTCTATGGTGCGCCAGGAGCCGCGCCGGCCGGGAGTTGGGTGAGCTGGGGGGCGCCCGCGCCCGCGCGCCGCCCGCCCTAGCTGGGCTAGTGCTGCACATTCCAGCCAGCCCCCTCCCCAAGACCCCATTCCCAATTCCCTTCTCAGCTCCCTCGGGCCGGCAGAGCGGCTCTGATCAGGTAAGCGGCGGACGCCGGGAAGCGGCCGGGCTTGGGAGAGGTGGTTTGGTTGGTTGGCTGGTTCTGGATGGGGGGGTCAACCCTCGAGCGGGACTGGGTATCCGAGCTGTTGTCCGGCCTGAGCGGGAGCCCCGGGAAGTTTAGAGGGAAGGGGTATAAATCTCTCCGGGAAGCCCCGCCCGGGCCGGGGCCGAGTTGGTCCAAGGCGGTGGGGAAGCTTCGGACACCACCCTGGTGCTGTCCCCTGTCCCGCCGTCCGCGCTTGGGGTGCCTTGGCGGGGATCCGGGTGCCGCACTGGGAGGCCCTGCCGCCCGGGAGGCTCGGATCCGGGGCGCCCAGTGCCCCCCGCTGTCTTCCGGGAGTCGCCGGGCCGCAGCTCCACGCAGGCCTCGGACGCAGCCTCCCGGCGCCCAGGCCTGTTTCTGCTTGTGGGGCCGCGGCTGCGCAGTATTGCGGCGTCTCCCAGCAAAGCTGCGCCCCGGGCGTGGGTCCCCTGAGGGGCCGGGGCTCAAGTTCCCCTCGGTTCTGCCGCCTGCGTCGGGGTAGGGGTTCCGAGTTCCAGCCCTGAGCTCTGTGAGCTCGGCCGGGAGGGGCTGGATTTGGGACCACACTTCCTCACCGCCGTGGGTTAGACTTAGTTTGAGAGCGGCTGGCCCTTCCTTCCTGTCCCGGTGTTCTCCGCTGTGTTACTCCCAATGTACTTCATTCCCACTCTACGTGAACTCTGCCATCCCTCATTGCTCTGAAAATGGGGATTCAATGTCAAACTCACAAATCACAGACACCTACAAGTATCTTTGTATTGGACAAAGTTATATCCAAATGATAGTCATTGAGACTTAAAATGTAAATTATGAGCTAATTATTAATAAAAATATTCAAAGTAAATTATAAATACCTACCAGTGGGAACATTAAATCAAATATTTTTTGCTAAAATTTACCACATTTATTCCAAATTGTGATTTTATAACAAGTAGATGTCTTTCAAATATTAAGTGGTCAGAAAAATACATAATGTGAGACTGACATATTTTCAGACTTAAGTCACATTAATATGAGTCAAAATAAAGTTATACTAACTAAAATACATAAAACAGCCACTGAAGGAAAAGCACCACAAGACACAGCAACATACTTCAGTTCATCTGGGAAATCTAGAATTAAGTGTCAAAGTGGCTCATTTAATTGAATCTTAATTTCAAAATACTTATTTCAGGTACAAGCATTTCTATTTATCTGCTTCATTATGGTCTTAAAATGTGGCAACATAAAGACATTAAATTTGTTATTTCAGCAATATAAGACTACATAGCTTATGAACATTACACTGTAGCTACTACAATTTCATAGGTGACAATGTCTTTACTCAAAGCATCTGTCAGCTCTATCTTTTATTTCCTGGAAACAAGGTATGTTTCCAAGCTGATATAGTAAACACATTTTTTTGGTTTTTTATTAAAACAGCTTTGTTAAAATATGATTTCCATACTACATATTTATCTGTTTTAACATACAGTTCAAAGATTTTTAGTAAATTTACTAGTCGTGCAACCATCCCTGTAATCCAGCTTTAGAACATTTTCATCACTCCAGGACAATCCCTCATGCTCATCAGCAGTCACGACCCATTTCCAGCGCCAGCCCTACACAAACATTCATCTTCTTTCTGTCCCTATATATGTCTTTTCTGGATGTTTCACAAAATGGAATTATACAGTATGGTAAATACATTTTCATCTATCTATTTTTATATTGAACTAGATTCAACATATAGCCACAATGAAATGTTTAAATTTTCCTTCTGGAAGGTTAAAAATATTTATCTTTCTTCATACTTCTCCTCTGCTTCTTCTTTTACATACTGAAACAGCTTTTCTTTTGTAGAATTATATTCATTCATTAATTTCTTATTTTTCTCTTCTAGAAGAAGATCTTTCTTTCTACTCTCAAGATAGCCTCCTTGGATATTAATTACTATCTCTTTATCATTGCCTTCCTTATGAGCACCCTGTAGTTGTTGTTTAAGCAAGAGATTTTCACATTCTAGTTGACACAGTCTCTCCTCTACACAGTTGTGCTTTCCGGTGGATTGACTAGTTTAGCTTCCTCATTTGGATGCACCTGCTCCATTTCCTTTATTCAATGCTGTGCTTGCCTCTGGTCCATCTGCACACTTTCTAAAGCCAGTGTCTTTTCCCTGAGAGCATCTCTTGTCTCATGGAGCTTACCTTTTAAGGTATTTAACTTCATCCCAGCTTTAGAAAATTGTTCAGTAAGCAACTCATGTTTATCTTTTAGTTGAGAAATAGTAGAACTCATTTTTTTATGTACAGAAAAATTACATGCTCTCTGTAAAACAAGTTCTAGGTCTTTTGTTTCTACACTTTCATTGTGCTCATTTATAGCAGCAGCCAGTCTAGAATGGAGGAATTCAACTTCAGCTTCCAGTCTGTCTGTGCGGTGTTTTTCCTTCTCCAATTTTGAATTCAGCCTTGTATTCACAGCTTTGAGGTCATTAAGCTGTTGCCAACACTGGGACATTGTTTTTGTTATCATTTTCTCATTGAGTCTCACACTCTTTTCAAAGTTAGCATTTATTTCCCTAATACTTTTAATTTCCTGAATATATTCCTTTTCCTTTTTGAGACTGTCATTTTTTATTACATATAATTCCCATCTGAGTGTGGCAATATCTCCCTTCAACATGCAATTTGTATATATCACATCCTTCTTTTTTCCATAACTTTGAAAATCCTAAATAAAACAAAAGAAATTTTCAGCTAGCACTCAATAAAATAACATCATGGTTATCTCTGAAGTGAAAGAACAACCCGTACATTCATGCAATCAAAAGTTGCTGTAAGTGGATATCCAACTGGAGAAAAAGTTGAGCAAAACCTTGAACCTTACAGAGCATAAATTTCAAAAAGTTCAAATATTTATTTGAAGTCAATGAATCCATAAAACTAAAACACACACGTACACACTGGAGAATTTTTAAGAATATCAGAATTGGAAAAGCCTTTCTCTGAATTACAACAAACTCAAAGTAAAATATTAACTAATTTGACTAAATTAAACTGTTGGAAAAAGGAAATTGCATTTATACTATGATATCTAACCCAGACACCACCCTATAGTAAAAGTTTTACCTCCACCTGTATTTGGACAGATAAAATTTCTCAAAGTTTTAAAAGTTCTGTTTCCCTGATAATATTGTATTGTGATTTGACTAAACATTTTTTTAGTCAGTTATAAGAATTTCATTTACTAAATCATAAATCTAGACATTGTACTAAGCACTTCTACAAACATACATTGATGAACTTATGTAGTTATCACAATTCTTAAAAAGAGAGGTTAAAAATATAAGCAAGCTGCAGGATTTTCCCAGGGCTTCTGACTCTACTTCTAGTTCTCCACCAGATCACAGTTACTTCTGTGGTGTAAATATATCAACACAAAAACAGAGATACAAAAAGACACAGGCATAAAATGTGGCTTCTGTCTTTGTCACCTGGATTCTCCATGAAATAGCCAGATTGAGAGGATGTGACCTTGTGGGGCTTCAGAAACAGAAAAGAAGCTTTCCCTTTTCTGCACTAAGCTATTATTTTCCCCACTGCCTTTTATCCTTCTTTTTTCATTTGGATCCTGGGATATAAAAAAAGTGAAGGTGCTCACTGAAACAGAGGAACCAAAGTTTACCACAACACAAGGAGCAGAGTGAAACTACTGAGTTGCTACTGCAGAATCCTGGAAAATGAGATGTTCCCCAAGTTTACATTCAGTTACCACAAAAGTTTATAGCTGGAAGATTTACAGTATAGTTGTATTCTCTAGCCCCATTATCTACTTGATAATGGAAGTAAAACCAAGAAATATTAAATAATTCACCCAAAGCTCCTACAGTGGCATTACCTAGCATTTCATGGCACCAAAGGGAAGATACAATTAAATATTGCTGAATTACATAAATTACCAGATAAATATATCAAATTAGATAAATTAAAAGTGTGACTTTGGCAAAGCAATTTAATGCCTCAGAGGATAGCAGGAGGCCTCATCTGCTTTTACTTTGAAAGAAGAAAATCTCTAGATTTTTGTCTATCTTTAGAATACAATGTACAGAACTCAGCTTTCTACGATAGAGTCAAATGATAAATTTTTGGCTGAGGAGTTATGCTACTTATATGATAAAATCATACATGTCAAAACTTACCATATTTTATTAAACAACATAATGTAAAAGTGTGATTCAACAGAAACATTGGAGAGTGGTGATTTTTTTAAAATATGCAAAAGTATATGTATTTGTTTCCAAAAATATTTAAAATGGCCATGATGGAATTATAAGTTTAAACAGCTTGAGTCAAACAAATAAACTTACATGCATGAAAGCACATTAAACAGACATCTTTGGCTGATAATATTTGTTGCAACTCTCAAGGCTGGATACATTTTCAAGTCTCTTCTCAGTCATTGTTTCCCTCTTCTTGTGTTACCATTTTATCATTTAAATAAATGTAATTCATCTTTAAATGAATACAGTAAGAAGAATCTAGAGCTTATTTCTTTAGCAATTTTCTTTATGTTTAGCTGATTCAGAAGGTCACATGGTATATGGCTAAATTATTTTCCCAGGCCATGTGTTACTTGGAAGACTGATAGTGAGACTTAGGTTGACTAATGAACAAATATTATGATAATGTTTTCCAGAACTGTCATTTAGATAGCAGCACTAATCTACTTTGACACATAATTACACATTTAGATAACTCCACTGTAACTATACACATGAGATTTTCTTGAGTAGAAAACCAGAATGAATCAGATAATTTATAAAAAGAGAAGTAGCAAGTGAACCTCTTTCTTTTTATAGTTGAACTTTCTTTCTTCAAAGCCAGGAACTCTGCTTGTAACATGCCCACCTCATCCTTAAGCCTTTGCATATCTTGCTGTAAGTCTAGATATGCTTTTGGTGTTCTGTCACTACGGGGTGGAGAATAACTCACATTTTCTCATTCGGGTTTCATGCTTTTATAGCTATTAGCAGTGGGACTGTCATATGTGGCTCCCTGAAACATACTTGCCAGTCATCTTCTAAGCTTTAGAAGAGCTTCTAAATTCCATATGGCTTGTGGAACAAGTGCTGTATTGGATTTTTGCTTTTGTAAGTGTAACAGCAGAAATACTGAGGCTTTCTATCTGTATCACATGCCTCATTTCTTTGGAGTGAGAAAACCACAAATCAAAAAGACTTTTTGGATCTCTAGACTGAGGCCAGTGTCTAATTTCCAATTAGTGGTATTTTGGTTTATATTTTTTGCCATTTGCATATCAAACTCTTGATCTTCTTTCATTTCAACCATAACTACTGGGTTCCTTAATTTTTCAATTTCTGTATCATTACAACAATTCTCTTCATCTCTGAGAAACAGGTTACATGTCTGGTTTGTTATAATTTTTACAGTCTGATTTATTTTCATTTGTGTAAAGCTTAGAAGGTGACTGACAGGTGTGTTTTAGGGACCCAGAGTATAAATGCAATGAAAAGACATGTTTGTGATGGGCTCCTTCTGTTTAGGCAATGCCTGGAATACTACAGAGTTAGACACTCCAAGATGCATCTGCTTCCTTGCAGTCAGGGATATGATTCATCAGATTAGAGGGCACTCCCTTTAACTTTATCCCTCTCCAGAGTTACTATGTAAGAGCTCTTCCTCAGGACAAACAGTAATTTTGGATTTTTCAAAACTTTCACCAATCTTCGGTTGAACTTTTTGGTAATTAATTTTAAAAGAAGTCTTGAATATACAGATAATACCCTCTTTATCACAATTCTTACTCAGTTCTGGTTCTTGAGACATTTTTTTTTTGCAGGTGTAAAAGTGGAAAATTAATTTGCTTGTTTTGTTTCTCAGATGTCTTTTCTGTTAGGGTGCATGTTTTAAAATTTATTCTGAATTAAGTATGAACAAAAAATAGAACATAATTAAAATTTAACTGTAAAACTTAATCTGTGTTTTGCCACCCCTAAGTTACTGGATTATAACTAAGAAGTCAAAAATAATTTGCCTTGGCTTAACATAGGAGAAAAACATGAACCAGCAAGCTTAACTCTCACTGCTAGTTTGGACTAAACTTAATTCATTATGAATTAAATCTGCCAGAAATGGGTTCACAGATGATATGTAGTATTCCAAAAGTTTCTCTCTTAAAAGGATTTTGACCTCAGCATACCATAAATAGTGAACCCCTACAGTAAATTCATATTTCTGAAGATTAACCGGAGAGTAGGCAAATGCTAAATTATTAGAAGCCAAAATGAACACCAATCAGAAAGAGAAGAAAATTTTTAGATTCTAATTCAAATGCTATGAGTGTTATCTGGATAGATTATTTCTTATATTCAGTTCTAATATATTCTAAGTTCCACTAGTGACAGTGGAATAAAAGCTTTTAATAATGTTTACTATTTATGTTAAAATAAGAAAGTTATTGTTTGTACCCTGACACCAAAGTCCCATTCTGGAAGTCGTAATTCTCTTAATAGGCAGTTGGGTTGATTGTATGACCCCATCCTCTCCCTGAACATAGACACTGAAGGCAACCAGAGACCAAAAAAACAGAAGAAGTTTTTAACCTCAGCACTGGTGACCAGCAACATAAAACTGCAAAGTTTGAACCACTGGGAATGATGCCTCCTTTAACAGGAGTTGAACTCAGTGGCCATCACTGTCCAATTGTTCATAATTTCTCTAGCTTAGTAATACAACTCCATTTTTGATGTTACTTACTTTATCGTGAAGAAGGTTATAAAAATAAAAGATAAAATAAAAGAGCAAAGAGACTTCTGGAAACTTCTGGCCTCAGGTTCAAGGGTACAGATAGCTATGAGTTACTACAGACTGTAAGAATATTTTAAATTTTATAACTGACTAAAATATTTTAAAATTAAATATGAAATTACGATCTGTTGGATTCTAAAAGGATAGTCTAAAAGGTCACTTCATTTGGACTATGCTATGTTATTAAAGAAAAACCAACTAACCAACCAATAGTAAACCAGAAATTTAAATTGCTACATACCTGTGGCTGTTTGTTTTCACTTCTTTCAAGTATTTCTTGGTTTTCCTCTGAAGCCACTTTTAAGTCGTGTTCTGCTGACAAATCCATATGCTGAGTTAAGATGAATGACTTAGAACAGTTAAAGACTATGATCTTTATAAAAATGGATATAAAAGAACATATACTTTTATTTCATAAATGGAGAGTTTAAATGAAGCTTAATGTTTACTGGAATATTTACATTTTTAAGAAATACTTTTAATGATCTAAAACTCCAACAAACCACTTGGGGAGACACTAGATATCAGCAGGTTCAAGCCAGGCTTGGGAGAGGTGGTTTGGTTGGTTGGCTGGTTCTGGATGGGGGGGTCAACCCTCGAGCGGGACTGGGTATCCGAGCTGTTGTCCGGCCTGAGCGGGAGCCCCGGGAAGTTTAGAGGGAAGGGGTATAAATCTCTCCGGGAAGCCCCGCCCGGGCCGGGGCCGAGTTGGTCCAAGGCGGTGGGGAAGCTTCGGACACCACCCTGGTGCTGTCCCCTGTCCCGCCGTCCGCGCTTGGGGTGCCTTGGCGGGGATCCGGGTGCCGCACTGGGAGGCCCTGCCGCCCGGGAGGCTCGGATCCGGGGCGCCCAGTGCCCCCCGCTGTCTTCCGGGAGTCGCCGGGCCGCAGCTCCACGCAGGCCTCGGACGCAGCCTCCCGGCGCCCAGGCCTGTTTCTGCTTGTGGGGCCGCGGCTGCGCAGTATTGCGGCGTCTCCCAGCAAAGCTGCGCCCCGGGCGTGGGTCCCCTGAGGGGGCCGGGGCTCAAGTTCCCCTCGGTTCTGCCGCCTGCGTCGGGGTAGGGGTTCCGAGTTCCAGCCCTGAGCTCTGTGAGCTCGGCCGGGAGGGGGCTGGATTTGGGACCACACTTCCTCACCGCCGTGGGTTAGACTTAGTTTGAGAGCGGCTGGCCCTTCCTTCCTGTCCCGGTGTTCTCCGCTGTGTTATGCTCTTTATTCCTGCCTGGGGAGGGAGGGCTGGGGGCGCCATCTGGGTCTGTTTTCTACCCCAGCGGGGCCCTAGGACAGTGCCATTTAGACACCACTCTGTCACCTTTCCTGGAGAGGGGCCCTGATCCAGGGCTGAGATTTTTTTGAGATGGAGTCTGGCTGTCGCCCAGGCTGGAGTGCAGTGGCGCGATCTCAGCTCACTGCAAGCTCCGCCTCCCGGGTTCACGCCATTCTCCTACCTCAGCCTCCCGAGTAGCTGGGACTACAGGCGCCGCCACCACGCCCTGCAAATTTGTTTGTATTTTTAGTAGAAACGGGGTTTCACCGTGTTAGCCAGGATGGTCTCGATCTCCTGATGTCGTGATCTGCCCGCCTAGGCCTCCCAAAGTGTGGGCTGAGAGATCTTACAGTGTGAGGGGGAATGAGGCCTTCGGGAAAGGCTTCTCAGGGGTTGTCTCCTTCTGTCTTCTGTCTCTCCAGGTAGGGACAGAACCAGGTCAGGCCTGGGCTTGCAGTCCCAGAGAACAGAGGATGGAGATGGGGGCTGGTACTCATGGGCTCTGTGTATGCCTTCTATGGCCTGGTTCTGTGTATAAATGTTCCACCCCAGTGCTGAGGGCCAAGACACCCCCTTGGCCTTGGTGCTGGGGGCATCCTGGGGCAAGGAGTGTAGGCAGAACTCCTGAAAGTTGGAGATTTGGGGAAATTGTGTCACCTCCCTTTTAGACTCCTGTAGCCCCCTGCAGTGGCAAGATCTCAGCCCACAGCAATCTCCACCTCCTGGGCTCAAGCAGTCCTCCCACTTCAGCCTCTGGAATAGCTGGGAACACAGGCATGCACCACCACTCCAGGCTAATTTTAGTTTTTGTAGAGACCGGGTTTCGTCATGTTGCCCAGGCTAAAGTGCCGTGGCTATAGTCTCAATTATTGCACACTACCACCTCAAACTCCTAAGCTCAAGTGATCCTCCTGCCTCAGCCTGCAGAGTAGCTGGGACTACAGGCATGTACCACCATGCTTGACTTAACCATTCTTTTTTAGATTTTTTTTTTTTTTGAGACAGGGTCTTGCTCTGTTGCCCAGGCCAAATGCAGTGGTGTGATCATGGCTCACTACACCCTTGATCCCTGGGCTCAGGTGAACCTCCTGCCTCAGCCTCCCAAGTAGCTGGGACTACAGGTGTGCATTACCACATTGGGCTAATTTTTATTTTATTTTTTGTCGAGATGAGGTCCTGCTATGTTGCCCAGGCTAGTCTTGAACTCCTGGTTTAAGCAGTCCTGTCTCAGCCTCACAAAGTGCAGGAATTACAGACCTGAGCCACTATGCTCAGCCCCATACAAGGTTGTTTTCTTTTTTTTTTTTTTTTTTACCTGCCCTTCAGTAAGAAGTAGATTGCACATACTGATCCAATACAGACCTGCATATATATAACAGAAACAAAATTTCTGCAAACTCTTCTTTCCCTTATGACATCCAAGGCACTCTGATATTTTATTTCAGTAAAATGCTGTTGAAGACCCACGGACATGACTGCACCCCTCACTAACTGATCACTGGTTTGGGGAGGAACACCAATGTCCCAGTGGAACCTTGAGAACACCTTGGAGTCCTCCTCTTCCTCTCTGGACCTGAGCCAAACTGTGAGTGGCACAGAGCAAGGACCATATGTATTCTGTTCACTGTTGCATACTCAGTTCATTGACCACAGTGCCAAGCACACAGTGAGCACTCCCTGTGTATCTGCTGAGTAAATAAACGAACAAACCCAACACCTTTCAGCCAAGTCCTGCTGATTTGTTTCTCCTCCGTTCCAGCCTTACTTCTGCCAGCCTTACTTACTTCCAGCCTCACCCCCATCAGCTTCAGACTGGATAAAAGGAAACCATTTCTCGAAAGGATCACTTGCCCTCTCATTTCAGGCCATCCTGCAGCCACCAGAACCTTCTACATGAAATGAAAGGCTCACCACTTCATAAGCTTTAGGGAAATTATTGACCAGGTGCAGTGGCTCACTCCTGTAATCCCAGTGCTTTAAGAGGCCACGATGGGAGGATTGCCTGAGCCAGGTGTTTGCCACCAGCCTGGGCAACATAGTGAGACCCCGTCTCTACCAAAAAAAAAAAAAAAAAAATTGACTGGGTGTGGTGGCTCACGCCTGTAATCCCAGCAATTTTGGAGGCTGAGGCGGGTGGATCACTTGAGGTCAGGAGTTCGAGACCAGCCTGGCCAACATGGTGAAACCCCGTCGCTCCTAAAGATACAAAAATTAGCCAGGTGGGGCGGCAGGTGCCTGTAATCCCAGCTACTCGGGAGGCTGAGGAGGAAGAATTGCTTGAACCTGGGAGGTGGAGGTTGCAGTGAGCCAAGATCGTGCTACTGCATGCACTCCAGCCTGGGCAACAGAGTGAGACTCCATCTCAAAAATAATAAAAATAAATAAATAAAAATTAAAAGAAAATTACCTGGGTGTGACAATGTGCGCTTGTAGTTCCAGCTACTTGGGAGGCTGAATTGGAAGGATCATTTGAGCCCAGGAGGTCAAGGCTGCAGTAAGCAGTGATCGTGCCACTGCCCTCGGCCTGGGCAACAGAGCAAGACGCAATCTTAAAAAAAAAAAAAAAAATTCCTGGCCAGGCACAGTGGCTCATACCTGTAATCCCAGCACTTTGGGAGGCCGAGGCGGGCGGATCACGAGGTCAGGAGATCAAGACCATCCTGGCCAACATGGTGAAACCCTGTCTCTACTAAAAATATAAAAAATTAGCCAGGTGTGGTGGCAGGCGCCTGTAGTCCCAGCTACTTGGGAAGCTGAGGCAGGAGAATGGTGTGAACCTGGGAGGCAAAGCTTGCAGTGAGCTGAGATTGCACCACTGCATTCCAGCCTGGGTGAGAGAGAGAGACTCTGTCTCAAAAAAAAAAAAAAAAAGCCAGGAGGAAGTCCCAGCCCTGGGCTTGTCTTCTTTCTCCTCTTTGTGGAGAAGCTCACAGATCCGGGTGCAGCAGAAGTGTGACTGCAGCCCAGGCTGCCTCCCTGCGTCTTCGTACCTTCTCCTTGCCCTGCACTGCCACACCAGCAAACAGTAAGATCTACAGGAGCCACACAGCTTCCCCGCAAGGCAAACAGCTGGGGTCAGGGGTCAACCTGCCAGCTGCCCACGCCAAGGGGACAGCTGCCACACCTCACACTGGCCTGGGGCACCATCTTCCACTTGCCTGAGTCGTGCTAACCCTTCCCTCCTGGAGCAGCCTTTGGCCTGACTTCCTGTCCCCAAAGGTGGTCAGGCACATGAGGCTGAGAGTGCCAGTCCCTCCCGTTGCCAAGGGCGCCGCTGTCCAACCTTGCCATGTCTGTGCCTTCACTGGATTCTGAGCTCCTGGCAACTGCATGTAACTTCACCTGTTTCTTGTAATCAGATTTCCTTTGGAGGCTAGCCCAGAGTCCTGCCCATGGAAACACAAAATCCATTTGAGAACCCAAGGGACCCCAGAGCATCTCCACAAGCCCCTGACAAACTGGACAACTGACAACTCTTCCCCCTGCCATCCCCAAGGTGGCCTCCCCGCCACAGGACTCCGTGTTCCTTGCATGACTGTCCTTTCTGTTCAGCCTGGGCTCTCCAGAGTGCATCCACCCAGCTTCTGTTCAGCCTGGGCTCTGCAGAGTGCATCACCCAGCCCCTCACTCCCACCCCGGCCTTCGCACATGCTGGTCTAAGTCATCTGTGCCTGCAGACATTAAGGTGGAGGAACGTGATTCCACCAGCACCCCACAGCCTGCGAGGAGGTGAACCCAGGGATTGTGTGTCTAAGTCCACGGAGGGATGAACAGGCCCAGGAAGCAGGAAAATCCTCCTGCCCAGGTCTCGCTCCCACCCCCACTGTCTCCCTGTGTGGCACCTTCTGGTCAGTCAGCTCAGCCAAACACAGGCATTCCGGGCCCGGCTGGACTAGCCTGGACACCTGCCTCTCCCTTGGCTCCTTCCTCAGCCGCTCCTGTGATGGGACAGACAGTGAGCCTAGAGTGAGTGCCAAGGATGTGAGTGTAGCCTCCGGTGTGCATGCCACAGTCTCAGGAGTAGGCCGAGCAGCAGGCACGTGATGAGGGCTCTGAGCACCCTCAGGAGCAGAGAAGTAGCTTACAGATCCGGCAGGTCAGGGTGGCAGCTTGGCAGGAACTTCTTCCTCCAGATCACAGTGGGAAAAGCAGCCTCCACCCCACAGGTCACTGGCTTTGTGTCCTGACGGTGCTGCCACAGCCTGCTCCTGGGAATGGATTCTCTCCCTTGACCCAGACCCAGGAGGCCTCACCTCAGCCCCAGGGATTCCCGCTCAGGGAGGCCAGGGCGTCTCCCGCGTTGCAGAAGTGCTGAGTCAGATTTCTAGGCTTCAGGCAGCCCTGAGATCCACCCCCGCTTGGCACACCTCTCCTGCTAACTTCTCTGGAGTTGGTCTCAAACCACCGGCTGCTACCCATCCCTTGAACCCAGCTGAGAGCCGTGCCGAGGGACTAAGGGGTCCTCGGAGCAGGCCCTTAGAGCCTACGTGGTGCTCACAGGCCTCAGGTACCTCCTGTTCCAGAGATAGAATGTTCTGGAAAGAGCAGCTGCAGCGGGTGCACTCAGGGCTGGCTTTCCTCAGCAGTGTTGCTGCAACTGCATTTCTCAGGACTCTAATTTCAGAAATCGCATCCATGGAAACTCACACCAGTCATCTTATGCTGGAGAAGCCTGCACGAGTCTACCTGTGACGGTTCAATTCCAGGTCATGGTGGGGAGATGAGCCCTTACACATAGCCGGGGGACTGTTTGTCAGAGGTGCAGAGAGGCTGTGCAGCATGGCGGAGTCACACGGACATTGGCAAATCACAGCCAAGGGCCAACTCTGGCCCTCAGCTTCTTTCTGTAAGGCCCAAGAACTAAGAACAGTTCTTAAATTTCAAAAGTGTAACGAAAGAAAACGAGGAATTGTAAACAAAACAAAAAGAAAGGAAGATGTGAACAGAGACCATATCAGGCCAGAAAAGTCTAAAATATTTAGTATCTGACACTTGACAGAAGTTTGCTCACACCGGGCTAGGAGGCTGGAGCAGAGGCCCCCTGAGTGCCTCTGATGTGGAGATTGAGCCTTATGTCTGTCGTCTTGTGGTGGGACACAGGTTGGTGACCCCAACATGATCGCAGTTGTCATCCTGCATTCCCTCCCTCCCTTGTGCCGGCAAGTAGATGCGCACTGGGGTTATTAATGAGTGCTGGTGTTCTGGTACAGGATTCCCCCCTACTCCTTGGGAGATGTAGTCCATGACGCCAGCTGATGCCTGAAACCTAAGATGACATAGAACCTGACGGCCATCAATCGAAATACGTTTCTGTTCATGTCCCCGCTCACACATGGAATCCCTTTTCCATCTGAACTGGGTACTTGCCATGTACTGTGGCATCACTTTGGCTGTTAGAGGCGTGGTAGCAAAACTAACACAAAGCCCTTTTTTCTTTATAATTTGAAGGACAGAAGGTCCGTTCTTACTGTAGGTTTTTGCAACCTCAATATACAATTTTTTTCTTACTGAGAACATTCCCCTTTTCACTTAAAGGAGTACTTTATGGCTTCTATTTGGCACACCCGAATTGCCAGCATCCCTACTGTGTGCGTTGGGGTATTATTAAATAAAATAAGGGTGACTTGAGCAGCGTCCTGCCGTATGCAGTTTGATAGCTGAGATGGCGGCTGAGTGACCACGGCAGGGAGGGTGGACAGTGTGGAGACCCCGGACAAAGGGATGGAGCAGCATGGCACCACAGACCCCGGACACAGGAATGGAGCAGCATGGCGCCAGATGCCACACTCCTCAAGACGGAGCACCCTGTACAACTCAGGAACTGCTTATTTATGGGATTTTCCATTTAACATTTTCGGACTTCAGTTTTTCCCGGGTAACTGAAACCTCAGAAAAGGAAACCAGATAAGGGGAAAGGCTGCTGTGCTGATTTTCCTCTCGAGACCCTGCACTGGGGGCTGGGAACAGATAAAGCAGCATTTCCTATCCTCAGATTGCTTGTGGTTCCTGGGGGAATGGATGCAGTTGTCACACAGCTTGTCATGCAACGGACACAGTAATTCATGCCAAGATTAGTGTGAGGGACATTCAGGAGTCACAGAAGCATCCTCCCCTAGTCAGGTGGGTGTGGGGACAGGCTTTTCTGCAGAGCACCGAGGCTAAGCCATCATTCTATGCACCTTAGCACCACTGCCATCCCACTTCTCCCATCTACATACATCTTTAAAATCAGCTCTGCTGGGCCGGGCGCGGTGGCTCACGCCTGTAATCCCAGCACTTTGGGAGGCCGAGGCGGGCAGATCACAAGGTCAGGAGACCGAGACCATCCTGGCTAACACAGTGAAACCCCGTCTCTACTAAAATACAAAACTTAGCCGGACGTGGTGGTGGGTGCCTGTAGTCCCAGCTACTCAGGAGGCTAAGGCAGGAGAATGGCGTGAACCTGGGAGGCGGAGCTTGCAGTGAGCTGAGATCATACCACTGCACTCTAGCCTGGGAGACAGAGCGAGACTCTGTCAAAAACAAAAAATCAAGTGAAGAGACAACCAGCAGAATAGAAGGAAATATTTGTGAAGTATTTATTCAACAAAGGATTTGTATGCAGAATACACAAGGAACTCAAACAGTGCAACAGAAACAACCCCCAAATAATGGGATTTTAAAACAGCCAAAGCAGCCGAATACACATCTCTCAAAAGAAGACATACCAGTAGCCAATACGTATGTGAAAAAATGCTTAACATCACTAATCATTAGGAAAATGCAAATTAAAATCACAATGAGATATCATTTTATCCCAGTTAGAACAACTATTATCAAAAAGACTTTCAGAAAATGACAGATGATGGTGAGGATGCAAAGAAAGGGGAGCTTTCATACACTGTCAGAGGGAAGGTAAATTAGTGCAGCTGCTATGGAAAACACTATCGAGGTTCCTCAAAAAACTAAAAACGGAGCTACAGTATGATACAGCAATCCCACTACTGAAGACTTATCCACAGGAAAAAAAAAAAAAACCCGTTTATTGTAGCACTATTCCAAACAGCCAAGATCTACCTAAGTCCACACCAAGAGACAAATGGTTAAAGAAAATATCGTACATACACCCACCGGAAAACTATTTTATGCCATAAAAAGAATGGCGTCCTGTCATTCACAGTGACATGGATGAGCCTGGAGGACACCTTGTTAAGCGACATAAGCCAGGGACAGGAAGATAAATGCCACATGTTGTCACTCCTACGTGGGAGCTAAAATAGTTGATCTCATAGAAACAGAGAGTAGAAGAGTGGTTACCAGAGGCTGGGAAGGATGGGTGGGTGGGGAGATAGCCAGAGGTTGGCTCACAGACACAAAAATACAGCTAGACAGGAGGAGTAAGTTCAAGTGTCCTGCACCACTGTAAGGTGAGTATAACTAACCCTAATTTAATGTATATTGTCAAATAACTAGAGGGGCAGATTCTGAACGTTTTCAACACAAAGCAATGGTAAATGGGTGTCAGATGTGCTAATCACACTGATTGGATCATTACACATTGCATGCATGAATTGAAACATCACATGTACCTCATACACGTGTACAATTATTAGGCGTTAATTTAAAAATAATAAGAAAAGTGAAAAAAAAAGAAAGAAAGAAAACAAAAAGAGAGAGGCAGAGGGAGATTCCATGACCGTCCGGGGGAAGGTGTAGTGCTGGGGAGATCCTGCCACTGCCCTGCAGAAGGAGGGACCCTGATCCCAGGAGTGCCACTGTGGCGCTGGCAAAGGCCAGGAGAGGAGGCTCCTTCCAGGCTCCGGAGGGAGTGCCAGTACCTTGGTTTCTGCTTAGGGGAACCCGCCTTGAACTTCTGATCCCCAGCACTGTGGGAGAATCAGTGTGTGGTGGTTTAAGCCAGCACGCTATGGTCATCTGCCACAGCAGCGGTGTGAAATGACCACGCATCCTACTGACTAAGGCCTGCTGCATCCTGCGAGTCCCAGGGCCACTTGAAACCTGTGAGTGCTGCAGGCCCTCCCTGAGCCAGGCTGGGAGGAGGAGGCCTGGTCTGGGAGGAAAGGCGGCCTCAGAGCTTGTGAGCCCACTGTCTCTGGGCCACCACCGAGACAGAGGCCCAGGGGATGGAGAATGGGGCACAGGCACCCTGGTGCACCCCCCATGAAGCAGAGGCAGTAAAGGTATGCACATGCTCTCCCAGGTGTGGGGAAGGCAGGAAGGAGCAGGTAACCCCAGGTTAGGCCAGGTGAGAAGGGGACAGCACACACCCAGTTGTTCCATAGCTCACACCTGGGGACCACAGGGTGAGCTACACCCACCTAATTTTCATTTTTTAAATTAAAAAAAATAATTTTCGTTTTTCTTTGAGACAGGGTCTTGCTCTGTGCCCAGGCTGGAGTGCAGCAGTGTGGTTTCAGCTCACTGCAACCTCCGCCTCCCAGGTTCAAGCAGTTCTCCTGCCTCAACCTCCAGAGTAACTGGGAATACAGGTGCCCATCACCATGCCCAGCTAATTTTTAGTAGAGATGGGGTTTCACCCTGTTGACCAGGCTGGTCTGGAACTCCTGACCTCAAATGATCTTCCCACCTCAGCCTCCCAAAGTGCTGGGATTACAGGCGTGAGCCACCGCACTGCCCACCCAGCTAATTTTTAAATAATTTTTTCAGTTTTTAATTATTTTTTACATTTTGAATTAACTTTTTAAAAAAGTTTTAAACTAAGTAAACAAGCAAAAAAATCTTCTTTCATTTTCCAATAAATTCCATTAATTTATATTTCAAGTTTCTACTTCTTAGTTGGAAAAATAATCTAGTCAAACTTTGGGATTTCTCAGGCATCTCAGGTTTGAAAGTCACCTTCTGTGTTACCCACCTCTCCCCTTGCCTTCCATCCTGAGCTCCAGGGCTACAATGAGAATAGTGGATCCTTCTCACTGCCGGTTGGGGCCTGCTCTGTCATGACCACGGATCCTGGGTCCATGCTGTCCTTGGCAGGAAGTGCCAAGGGAGGGACCCTCTCAGCTGCTGGAGTCAATCTGTGGCACTCTGTGAGGCTGGACGCGAGGCACCCCTGCTGGCTCACTCTCTAAGCTGCTTACTAGAGCTGTCAAGCAGGAAGTCCGGAAAGGACTCATCTGCAGGGCTGGCTACATATTTTGAGAAGTCCTGTGCAAAATACAAATGCAGAATCCCTTGGTGAGAAAAGCAGTGGGAAAAGTTCGGTTATACATACTCGACTATAAATATTTTTCTTGTAAAATATGTTATTATTTATAAAACATAATACTACTGATAGGGCCGGGCACAGTGGCTCACGCCTGTAATCCCAGTACTTTGGGAGGCCGAGGCGGGCGGATCACCTGAGGTCAGGAGTTTGAGACCTGCCTGGCCAACATGGTGAAACCCCGTATTTACTAAAAATACAAAAATTAGCTGGGCATGGTGGCACACACCTGTAATCTTCTTCTCAGACACCCAACTACCAGCTCCCGAGCCGCGGCAGCTCCCTGTCAACTTTTCACCGCCCCCCACCCAGCCCCAAATCCCCGATCCAACCCTCAATCCGCGATCCAGCCCGGTCCACCACAGCCTTCAGCAGCGACACTCGCAGCCTCCGACCTCTCAGACCCAGTGAGCCTCGCAAAGCCTTTAGGCGCGCCTGCACCGTGGGGCCTCCCGGCTCCCAGAAGCCGCTCCCAGGAGGTGCGCGCCGGCAGGTGGGGCTGCAGCCCGGGGCAGGCGCCGCTGGGCTCGCGGGTTCTCCCGCGCTGGTCCGGGCCGCCCGAGGACCACAGGCGCAGGATCGCAGGCGCGCAGCCCGCCCGGCCTCAGGAGGAGGGCCTGTCCGGCCGTGCGGCCCCACTTAATAGCAAATAAAACTCAACAGTGTGCTGTGGTATATTCTACAATGATTCTACACAATTGTAGATTGCATTAGAATAAAATTTTTAAAAATTACTTTCTTTTCTTTTTTTTTTTTTGAGACGGAGTCTCGCTCTGCCGCCC
>NW_016814426.1:142593-149542 GCF_001698545.2 Rhinopithecus bieti | reverse complement strand
CTTGCTTTTTATAGCTCGAGGTAAACAGGACTTGTCAGGTTACAGAGGAACAAGGCATTTCTCTAGGCTACAGCATTAGAATTGGTTTACATGTTAATGTTAAGTTATGCTTTTAGCAGCCTTCTTATTGGTTCCTGCGCTTTTACAAACGGTTGTAACCTTATTGGAGCTTCTCCAGGTGTTGTTTTTCTTAATGTGTTTGTGTCGGGCAGGCATATGGGGGGGATGTGATGTGCTCAAGGCTGTGATGTGTTTGTGTCAGGCCCAGGAAGTGGAGGCATATGGGGGGATGTGATGTGCTCAAGGCTGTGATGTGTTTGTGTCGGGCCCAGGAAGTGGAGGCATATGGGGAGATGTGATGTGCTCAAGGCTGTGATGCATTGAGGAATGTGTTCTTTCAATACAAATTGGAATGTGTCATCTGTTTCTACCAACACTTGGATACATGTGTATGTGGTTTTTTTCATAATTAATTAATAATATAAAAATTTTATTATTTTACCTGAAGCCCTGAATTCAAAATGAATGAAGCACTATTTCCAGCCTAACTTCTGGTGAAATGGCTAGGCTTTGTATTCCCACCCAAATCTCATCTTGAATTGGAATCTCTGTAATCCCTATGAGTCAAGGGAGTGACCAGGTGGAAGTAGTGGAATCATGGAGGTGGTTTCCCCCAATGCTGTTCTTTAGAAAGTGAGTGAGTTCTCATAAGATCTGATGGTTTTATAAGGCACTTCTTCACTCAGCACTTCTCCTTTCTGCTGCCCTGTGAAGAAGGTGACCTGTTTCCGCTGGTAAGTTTCCTGAGGCCTCCCCAGCCTTGCTGAACTGCGAGTCAATTAAGCCTCTTTCCTTTATTAATTACCCTGTCTTGGGCAGTTCTTATTAGCAACGTGAAAATGGACTAATACAGTAAATCAGTATAAAGGTAGTGGGAGGTTGCTATAAAGACTTTGGGAATGGGTAATAACATGAAGAGGGTGGAACAACTTGGAGGGCTCAGAAGAAGACAAGAAGATGTGGAACAGTCTGGAACTACCTAGGGACTTGTTAACTGGCTTTGACCAAAATGCTGATAGTGATATGAACAATGAAGTATAGGCTGAGATGGTCTCAGATGAAGATGAGGAATTTGTTGGGAACTGGAATAAAGGTGACTCTTGCTATGCTTTAGCAAAGAGGCTGGTGGCATTTTGCCCCTACCCTAGAGATCTGTGGAACTTTTAACTTGAGAAAGAAGATTTAGGGTATCTGGCAGAAAAGCAGCAAAGCTTGTTCAAGAGGTGATTTGGGTGCTCTTAAAAGCATTCAGGTTTATGTATTCACAACAAGATGGTTTGAAATTGAAACATATTTAAAAGGGAAGCAGAGCATAAAAGTTTGGAAAATTTGTAACCTGATGATGTAATACAAAAGAAAAACCTATTTTCTGAGGAGAAATTCAAGCAGCCTGGATAAATTTGCATAAATAATAAGGCACCAAATGTTAATCAACAAAACGATGGGGAAAAAGGCTCTACGGCATGTAAGAGGTCTTCAGGGCAGTCACTGCAATCACAGACGTGGAGGCCTAGGAGGAATAAATGGTTCTGTGGGCTGAACCCAGGGACTTACTGTTTCATGTAGCCTCAGGACTTGGTGTCCTGCATCCCAGCTGTAGCTAAAAGGGACCAACATACAGCTCAGGCCATTGCTTCAGCAGGTGCAAGCCCCAAGCTTCGGCAGCTTCCACATGGACCTGTGGGTCCACAATAGTCAAGAATTGAGGTTTGGAAAACTCCACCTAGATTTCAGAGGATGTATAGAAATGCCTGGATGTCTAGACAGAAGTTTTGTTGCAGGGATGGAGCCCTCATGGAGAACCTCTGCTAAGGCAGTGGGTAAAGAAAATGTGAGGTTGGAGCCCCCACACAGAGTCCCCAATAAGACACTGCCTAGTGGAGCTGTGAGAAGAGTGCCACCATCCTCCAGACCCCAGAATGGTAGGCCCACTAACAGCTTGCACTGTGCACCTGGGAAAGTTGCAGACACTCAACACTAGGTCATGAAAACAGCTGGGAGAAGTTTGTACCCTACCAAACCACAGAGGGAGGGCTGTCCAAGGTCATGAGAGCCCACCTCTTGCATCAGCATAACCTGGATGTGAGACAAAGAGTCAAATGAGATCATTTTGGAACTTCAGGATTTGACTGCCCTACTGGATTTCAGGCTTGCATGAGGTTTGTACCCCTTTTGTTTTGGCTAATTTCTTCCATTTTTGAATGGTGTATTTACCCAATGCCTGCACCCCCATTGTATCTAGGAAGTAGCTAACTTGCTTTTGATTTTACAGGCTCCTAGGCGGAAGGGGCATGACTTGTCTCAGATGAGAGGGATGAGACTCTTCTCCCTTCCCTCAGCATTTCTTCTTCCTGCCACCTTGTGAACAAGGAGCATTGCTTCCCCTTCACCTTCTGTCATGATTGTAAGTCTCCTGAGCCCTCCATAGCCATGCTGAACTCTGAGTCAATTAAACCTCTCTTCTTTATAAATTACACAGTCTTGGGCAGTTCTTATTAGCAGTGTGAAAATGAAGTAATACAACCAGCTAAGAATCTTATGTTGATAAATGGGTGGGGTGTGAAGAAAAGTAACTGAATACATGGTACCTACAGGTTCCCAATATCCAGAAGAACAGGAAGTCTTGGATGAAGAATCACTCAGTAGGCAACACACAGAGGGTAGTTTCTGAGGATAAAATTTGAGGAAAACATCCTAGCAAAACTGAGCAGGATAATTTGGCAAAGCAAATATGCACATAAGCCCTCAAGTGAAAATACAGTAAAAAAACTGGGAAACAAAATACAAACGTCAAGACCAATGATATAAAAAGAAGATAAAAATAAAATTCTTAGACAAGAGTAAGAGCTAGACAAAGCTGCCATCAACCTAGATGCAGTTGGAACTTGAACAAACACCATCATGTTTTCTGCAGAAGACTTTATGCCTTATTTTTTATTGATCATTCATGAATACATTTATCCATCGACTCATCCAATTATTCATCAAATATTTATTCATTGATACAATTTTTTGGGCAGTATACCAAGCTATGAGTATGCAGTGGTAAAGAAAATACTGACACTGCTCACAAATCCATGAGTGAGGCATAAGGAAGAAATACTATGGGTACAAAGAAACACAAAGGAGAGTCAGATAAGGCAGTCTTTACTAAATCAGAAAGCTAGCCAAAACACAGGGATTTATATGGGCTATTTCAATAAATATTTGTTTTGCTCAATACCCATGTATGCCCAGGAGTATTGGATAATGCAAAGACACTTCTGTTATTGAAGGAAGTTCTAATAAAAAAATAGTGGATTTTAAAAAGTAACTCAAAGTTATAGTGATTCCAGGAACACCTAGTAGAGTAGTGAAAAGTTGAATTAAGAAAAGGAAGAAAGTCCAGATGTGTTAATAAGTAAGTTATCATAGTGGGCAACTGGAGTGCAATCCCACTGCAGATCTTTGGGACCAAGTATAGAATTGGCCTCAGAATTTTCCAACTATTAAGTGAGAATGATGGAGTCTTTTTTTCGTAAGTCCACTTTTGTCATTATTGAGGGATGTTCCCTGTGGAAATTAACTTTCCTGAACCGGCTTATGTGTGAGTCAAGATCATTCTGAAAGTACTGGAGCAATGTAATGCCAAGGGTATATGGCTGGGCACAGAGCACTTTTTCACAGATTCCTAAATAAGGTGGATCTCACAGAAATATCCATACTTGCTACATTAGACCTGTGATGTCCATGTGTTCGCTACAAAATGCAGTATGCTATTTGAATTAAAGTTGATGAGAAAAATAAATATAATTTTAAAATTCCGTTTTCTTTCATCACGCCAACCACATTTCAAGTATTCAATATTCATGTATCCCTAGGAGTACTGGGAAATGCAAAGACATTTTCATTCTTTAAAGAAGATCTATTGGAGAGCAATGGCTTAGACACAAAAGAATACTGGGCTTTTAAAAGTAACTAAAAGCTGTCATGAAATAAAATAAGATGTATTCAATAAACTGGTTCACTAAAGAGAAAGAAATAAGTGGAACAGAACATATGTAAGTGCTCATATCTAGCCTGAGAGTTCAAATCAGAGCGCAAGATTATTCACTTTGTTTTGGAGGTGTTTAAACTATTATTTGAGATATTTAACATTTTCATAAAATTATATTCATTTGCTGATTAATGTAAAAATCACGTTCATGCTCACTGCTCTCAATTGCTTCCTAATATAATGTAAATGATATAAATCTGCATATAATTTATGTGATATTTAAATGCCTCTGAGTGCATTTTACAAACTTTGGATTCCAAAACTCAAGAGGGCTTTTTCTAGGCAGAATCCTCCTACACTTGTCCCTGCAGTTCAAAGCTAAAGGGGAATATAGTGTCTTGCAATTATCACTGACTTGGGACAAGAAATCTGCATTTAGCTGCTCT
The DNA here is from genome assembly GCF_001698545.2 of Rhinopithecus bieti. Classification (NCBI taxonomy): domain Eukaryota; kingdom Metazoa; phylum Chordata; class Mammalia; order Primates; family Cercopithecidae; genus Rhinopithecus; species Rhinopithecus bieti. Next base: position 145,060 of record NW_016814426.1, on the reverse strand, counting down.
GTCTTTTGTCTATGTAAACAGATTTCCTACAGGTCCTATACTGTAAACTTTGATTTTATCTGTGAGCATCACCTTATGTTAAGTCATGTTAGTACTTGTAGCAATCATCAAGCTGGTAGGTGGTCATGGAATCGCAAAGACAGTATGTAATACTTTAAATCTTAACATGTTTTAGAAATTAATATTTAATTTAATGTACTGTAATTTTGGAGATCTTTCTCGAACTATTAATGAAAATAATTTTATACTGGCTTTTATTATTTTAAAATTATAGATATAGTTATTAAGGATGCTGAATAGAAGTTAGATAAATGAAAACAGAATAGTGAACTGTACAAAATTTATATATTACCATCCGTATTCAAGTGGTAACAAAAAACAGAGAAGTATGTAAATAAATATATGCCCCGTGGTAATTATGAGTTATCATTTTATATGGTATATAAATGCAGCAACCATAGTTAACTACAAATCAAGGTAAAAAATCTAATTAAAGCTTTATAAAATATAATTCAAATAAGTATCCTTAGAGAAGACAAATATATCTCACCGGAGCTAAGTGTATAAAATGCTTTGTCTATAGCATTACTGTATTTACTAAAATAAATTATAAAATAAATTAACTTGTTGTAGTGCAAAATAGTGAAATGCAATAATCTATATGATGTATTAGTATAAAATTATAAATGACACTATGAAGTAAATTATTTAATTTGAAAATGTTATGTTTTATAATTTTATGAATATTGCTGATATTATTCTCACAAAAAATGCCCATATTACTACAAAGATTAAAAATTTCTAAGACATATATCATTCTGGACTTTTAGGTTCTTTTCTCAGTGTTATTTTCACTAAGTCACAATTTTGTGGAACTTGGAAAAATGCAATATTGAATGATAGAGTGAGTTTCGAAGAGAGAAATATGAACCTTCAGATTAATTTTTAATATATAACATTATTAATATGTATATATCAATTCTTAAGTTTCAGAGAGAGTGAATAAACAAATTCTACCATTTACACATCCTCAAGAAGCATGGATACAGAAAAAGTCTATTCATCCTTTCTTAGAAGACAGACACATACATGAAGAACATATACATATCTAATACAGACATACCTCAGAGACATTGTGGGTTTAATTCCAGAGCACTGCAATAAACATTATTTTACAATAAAGTGAGTCATGTATTTTTTTCTCAGTGTATATGAAATTAGGTTTATACTATACTGTAGCCTATTAAATACTCAATAGCATTATACCAAAAAATATATACTATAATTAAATAGCACTGTATTGGTAAAAAATGATAATGGTCATCTAAGCCTTCAGTGAATTGTAATATTTTTGCTGGTGGGGGATTTTGCCTTGATGTTGATGGCTACTGACTGATCATAGCGTTGGTTGCTAAAGGTTAGGGTAGCCATGGAATTTTTAAAAATAAGATAACAATGAAGTTTTCCACATAGATTGACTCTTAATTTCATGAAATGTTTCCACACAGCATGAGATGCCATTTGATAGCATTTTACCTACAGTACAACTGTTTTCAAAATTGAGGTCAATCCTCTAAAACCCACTGCTGCTTTATCAAATACATTTATATAATATTCAAAGCCTTTGGTGTCATTTTAACAATATTCACACTGTCTTTACCAGGAGTGTATTTCATTTCAGAAAAGCACTTTCTTTGCCCACCTATAAGAAGCAACTTTTCTTCCACTCAAATTTTATCATAAGATTGCAGGAATTCAGTTAGATCTTTAGCTTCCCTTCTTATTCTAGTTCTTTAGCTATTTCTAGTACATCTGCAATTACTTTCTCCACTAGAGGCTTAAGCTCCTAAAATCCACGAGCAATAGAATCAACTTCTTCCAAACTCCTGTTAAGGTTGATATTTTGACCTCCTCCTGTGAATCACAAATATCCTGAATGGCATCTAGAATGATGAATCATTTGCAGAAGGTTTTCAGTTTTCTTTGCCAGGATACATCAGAGGAATCATTATCTATGGCATCAATAGCCTTATGAAAGGTGTTACTTAAATAATAAGACTTGAAAGTGAAAATTATTCTTTGATCTGTAGGCTGCAGAATGGATGTTGTGTTAGCAGCCACAAGAACGTTAATCTTTTTGCACTTTTGATCAAAGCACTTGAGTGACTAGATCCATTATGAATATGGACATATAAGAATATATTCTTATAATATACTTACATTTATTCTTACATATATTCTTATATATATATTTTTTTTCAAACTATTACTGCTCATTGACAATGACTAGATCTATTGACAATGGATCTAGTCACTCAAGAGCTTTGATCAAAAGTGCAAGATTAATATACATATATAAATCCATATATGTAGATTAATAAATAATATATATTATTTCAAACTATTACAGTTTTCAAACATTACTCCTGTGTCAATGAGCAGTGAATTATATATATTATATATTATA
>NW_016814426.1:105683-142208 GCF_001698545.2 Rhinopithecus bieti | reverse complement strand
AATATAATATATTATATATATTATATATATATTCAGAATGGTCAATGAGCCTTGGCTTCAAATAAAGTCACCAGCTTCATTATCTCCTGATAAAAGAGTCAGTCTGTCCTTCAAACTTTGAAGCCAGGTATTGGTTTCTCCTCTGTGGCTCTGAAAGTTGTAGAAGACATCATCTTGGAGTGGAAGACTGTTTCGTCTACATTGAAAATATGTTGTTAATGTTGCCACCTTCATCAATGATCTCAGCGAGATCTTCTACATAACTTGCCACAGCTTCTATATCAGTAGTCGCTGCTTCACCTTGCATTTTTATGTTTTGGAGACGTCTTCTTTCCATAAACGTCACGAATGAACTTCTGTTATCTTCAAATTTTGCTTCTGCAGCTTCCTTTTCTCTCTTGGCCTTCAGAAAATGGAAGAGAGTTATGGCCTTACTCTGGAATAGGCCTTGGCTTAAAGGGAATGTTGTGTTTGGTTTGATCTTCTATCCAGATCATTCCAGCTTTATTCATATCAGCAATGAGACTGGTTCACTTTTTTATCATTCATGTATCCACTGGAGAAACACTTTTAATTTCTTTTAAAGAACTTTTCCTTTGCATTCACAGGTTGGGTAACTCTTTAGCACAAGAGGCCTTTCAGCTTATCTTGCTTGGCTTTCGGCATACCTTCCTCACTATGCTTAATCATTTCTAGCTTTTGATTTAAAGTGAGAGATATGACTCTTACATTCCATTGATCAATTACAGGTCATTGTAGGTTTGTTAATTGGCCTAACTTCAGTATTGTGTCTCAGGGAATAGGTAGGCCTGAGGAGAGGGAAAGAGATGGGGGAAGAGTTGTCCAGTGAAGCAGTCAGAACACACATAGAATTTATTAAGTTCTCCATCTTATATGGGCACAGTTCATGGTGCCCCAAAACAATTACAGTCATAACATCAAAGATCTCTGATCACTTGTTACCAAAGCAGACATAACAATAATGAAAACCTTTGCAATATTATGAGAATTACCAGATGGGATGAGACATTAGGTGAGCACGTGCTGTCGGAAAAATGGTGCCAGTAAATGTACTAGATGCAAGGTTGTCATAAATCTTAAATTTGTCAAAAGAATGTGATATCTGCAAAGCACAATAACACAAAGGCCAACAAAACCAAGTATGTCTGTATGATATTTTACCACACTGTGTGCAGGTCCATTCTCTGGGTGGCCTTGGACCAATCTAGTTCTCACGTGCAGTTCTCAAGAATAACTGTAGACTATTCTGGAAATATCCTGATATAAGGGGGAGATGGCCAGAACAGAGTAGACTATTCAAGTCCTTCCAAGAAACAATATGTCTATTAATGCTTTAGCCCAGTGGGTCATGTAACCATGAGGTATATAACTGGGGCAGGCTGCCTTTCAAGGTTCGTTATCTGTGGTGCAAGTGGGGTACACAAGATTGAGACTCTCTCTGCTCTGAGTGGCTTTCTGAGCCTCAGAAGACCAGCTCAAAATAAATCCTAGGCTTCTGTTGTCCCTTGCTGCCCATCTGTAAATAATACATCCACTTAATGTAATTTGTTGCTTATGAGCATGTACTGTCTTTTCAAACTCAGACCTGTCTTGCATAAGTGTGTTCTGTCTCACCAGACTCTAACCAGAGAAGAGTGAACCAGCTTCACAATATGCAGCCTAAATTTCATTTTGAAATGGTTATTTACATAAATTCTTGGTGAATGAAATTATCAGAGTCTTTTTTTTTTTTTTTTGAGACGGAGTCTCGCTCTGTCACCCAGGCTGGAGTGCAGTGGCACGATCTCGGCTCACTGCAAGCTCCACCTCCTGGGTTCACGCCATTCTCCTGGCTCAGTCTTCCGAGTAGGTGGGACTACAGGTGCCCGCCACCATGCTTGGCTAATTTTTTTTGTATTTTTAGTAGAGACGGGATTTCACCATGTTAGTCAGGATGGTCTCGATCTCCTGACCTCATGATACGCGTGCCTTGGCCTCCCAAAGTGCTGGGATTACAGGTGTGAGCCACCGCGCCCGGCCTATCAGAGGCTTTTCTTAACTCTGCCCTGTCATCATTCTCCATTGGGATAATTTTCATCCAAGCAAGTTTCCTTTATTGGCTTTTTCATTTTCAGAATAAAATGCTAACCATATCATCTGTTTTTTTCCCGACGTTTAAAACAGATAGTTCTGCACTCTAAAAGCAGTATACAATAACAGCATAACAGCCCTCCAACCAGAGAGTAAAAATCATAAACTCTTGCATATTCAACCAATAGAGAAAACAATTGGGAATTCTCCTTAAGTTCCCTTAAATAATAAGAATATTGTGCCAAGTTATACAATGCATCAGAATGACTGCAGTATTTAGTTCAGACAAGATAAAGAAAATTTAACATCTTCAGTTAAATTATTGTTCTACTCTTTCTATTAATAATTATATATGTCCAGGCATTGTCAAAAAGTTTAATAATACATAATGAAATACACTATTGCCTATAACTTATTGAACTGCGCACTTAAAATAAGTAAACATTTTATGGTATGTAGAATGTATCTCAATAAAACTGAAGATAAAGCATGATTTACTGGTTGACTTTAGAATATGTGGTATATTTATAAAGGATGGAAAGCACCTATAGTGCTAAAACTGTTGGTTGGAATCTAATGACTGTGTGTGCTTATTATGGACTATTTACACATTCTAATAAGAAATAAAAAATTGCTGAAGAAATTTTCACATTCTATTCACTAGGTACTCTAAATTCTGTCCTTAAATTACATAGGACCAATAGGTGACAATGTATTTTAGCATATGATCTTATCTTTAGTGAGCTGGTTTTATTAGAAACTTCCTTGTGAATCTTGTCACCAAATGTAAGATTGTTGATGAGGACATTGCACGATTCAGACATTATTTTACTCAAGCTGGGATGTATGAGAACATCTTGGCATTCATCCTTAGATTAAGATTTGCTTTGTTTCGAAATTTGCTATTCTTTCTACTTTCCACTAATACACATTATGTGACTTTCCATAGAAGGAGATAGAGTGAGAGAGGGAGATCCTTAAAATTGAGATTGTGTTGTCATTGCTGTGGCTGGTAATGGCTGAGTCTAGATGGCATGAGTGAGTGACTGAGGTAGAGTGGAGAGTAAGATTAAGGAGACAAGTTTGGGGGAAGGTAGGAACAATTGTTTGAAAATAATAGAGGAAAGGAAAAGAGACACCTGCATGTCCTGGCATAGATACACAAAAGCTACTTACTAGTACCTCTGGGTTCTGCTGTTATTTTCATTTAGAACACATATACAGAGCTTGACTCCATCTTAGTCCCTCTCTTGTCTAGACAATAATGAACTAAAGTCTGGTATCTCATCAGTCCAACAATGTCTAAATACTCCATTGTGACAATGTTTACCATTTTCCAAAGCACAGACTTTTCTGTAACTTCCAGGATTGTGACAAGGTATTACAGGTATTGTTAAACTTAGTACTCTCAGACCACTCTATTCAATATTATTTATATTCTGAAAAGCAAAAAGTTGGGCAGAATGGGCAGGATAAAATGCATTTCTGTCACATATTCATTTTTCACTGTTTTTGAAAATGTAGATTATTTGAAAACAACTAAGAAACATTTATATTAGCAGAGCCTTTGATAGCTCAGTTGGTAGAGCAGAGGACTGTAGTGGATAGAAATATTTATATTTACAACAGAGTTAATAAATGCACATTGTATATGCAGAACAAATTATAGAAGTAAAATTAGTATTGATCATAATTAAGTATAATTAATAACGAATTCATGATTACATTGGACAGACAAAAAATGTGCTTGACCTAAGACTTATATAAGCAGTTAGCATTTTAGAAAATATCTTAAAATATGAACTTTAATATACTATTCATTAATTTGCTTTTTTATCCATAACTATTTTTTGAATCACTTAATATATAAGATGTACATAAGACTTATTTTGAATTCATATTAACCTTACAATAAGTAGAACTATGTTTTAATTAGGTAAATATTTTTAAGTTGAGGAAATACATACCTTTTGTATTAAAATTGCATGCATAATTTGAAATGTAATATATATTTACTTTTCTAGTTGTCTACTGAGAACGTTATAAAAATAGCATTTGTTTTCACAACTATTTTATTAATGGTGATGCACTGCAAGTGAATTTATAAAGAACTTGGTTGAAGATTAAAAATTATTCTAACAGGCCAGGGGCAGTGGCTCACGCCTGCAATCCCAGCATTTTGGGAGGCCTTGGCAGGCGGATCACTAGGTCAGGAAATTGAGACCAACCTGGTGAACATGGTGAAACCCCGCTTCTATGAAAAAAAAAAATTCTAACAAAGACCTAGAAAATCAAGATAAACGTAAATTGTATTGCAATTATTTCATTTAGTGATATATTGTGATCATTTCTATGATATTAAAAATATAAACTTTGTTCTGCCAAATACTTTAGAAGATGATTTATTTTCCCGCTTTTGGTTATAGCATAGCTTGTTTCAGATTAAGTTGCAGATATGTGATGGGTTGTTAAATGAAAATTTAAATTCCAGTAGGTTTAAAATAGAAAATCACTGCCTGACTTCAGGCTATCTGCCTGGTAATTGCAGAAAAAACTTTGTTAGGCCCGTGTAGAATGAATGAGCACAGGCTCTATGAAATGCTGTTCAGACAACCATCCAACAGAGAAAAGACTTTGAAGACGATTGCCTTAGGAGTTATTGGGCACACATACTGAAGAAGTAATTCTAATTCAAAGAATGCAAACCTTCTTGATTTTTATGAAGATAACTTACTAGAAGTACTGGAAAGTAACTCCTGCATTCAGCACATAATTGGTATTTAAGAAACATTTTATCTGACTGAGTTAGCAATGTAGGTTGAAACGGAAACCAATTTACTCTTGTTGGAGTTTAATAACCACATCTATGTTACATATTAAAAATAAGAAATATAAGGATGCTGTCCTGAATTGAAAGTTGAATGATAAAATAAGGAAATGATAAAAGTGCATGGCCAATATTTTGATGTCTTTGCGTATTGCAAACTAATCATATTTTTTCAATTTAAATAAATCAAATGGCGATAAAAAAGAAAGTATAAATAGTAAAGATTTTAGAAACCACATTTGCTGTAGAAACTTATAGTGAGCTGATATTCATGTTTTCCCTCTTCTTTATAGAATCCTTAATTATTTTGGTGGATAAATGACTGCCCATTGGGAAAGGAGAGCTCAGATTTAGCAAATGCTTCTGCAGTTATGCATGACCATGTGGTTAAGTTCTGGTCAAGGAAATCTTAGTTGATACGGTGAGTAAAACTTATCCTCAAAGAGAAGAAGACCTGCTTGGTTTATTCCTTTCTCTTGCTGCTAATTGGAATATGGACTTAATGGTTGAGGTTCAAAAATCTATTGTGGAAATCCAAGTAGAAACTATATGTAAAACTATGTGATTAAAATGAGATGCTCCTACCTACCTCCTTAGCTTATCTACTTCCAGATTGCTGTATATGACAGTGAAACAGCTACATTGTTTAAACCATGGTCATTTTATCACTCAAAGGCAAATTTAACCCTAATTGATTCAGCCTTGTACACCATTATAACCTGCTTATCTATTACACTCATAAACAAATTTTAAGAATCATAGTTTTGAGTAGACATTACATTAAACTACCTCTCTTGTCGTTTTTTTCCTATTTAGGGACTCAATTTCTGATCAGGGTAAATAAGATGCTTTCACATTTCTGACAATTCCATTTAAGAAGCCATCACCAAGATTCTCGGTTGGAAAACTTATGTTCAATGCCTAAAGGAAAAACTATTCAGCACATAACAAGGCTTGGATGTTAAATAAAATTGTATCTCCTACTCTGATTGGGAGCAGTATTTCATAACATGACGAACTATGATGCTGCGGGGCCACATTCTAACCAGTAGAAACCGGCTAGTGTGGAGGAGAGGTAATACAAATTGTCCTCTTTCCCTTAAAATGTTCAACAGTCTATATTGCTGATGAGAAAGAGGAAGAGAAATCAAACTCGACAGCCAGAGTGGAAGAGCAAACTGTTTTTTTTTTTTTTTTTTTTTTTTGAGGTAATAGGTACTCTGCAGTTGGAATTTATATTTAGATGACTAAAATCCCCAAATCCAATCCATTTCTCTTGTGGTTTGGTCATGACAGGTTTTCTGCATAGCAATGATTCTCAGATGGGAGCAAGCTGCAGTCACTTAGCAGGTCTTAGGAAAGCATGGGATTCTGAGTCCCACTCCAGAGTTTCTTATTTGGCAAAGGTAGGTGGGGCCTGGAGATTTGCTAAATTTCTAGATAATATCAATTATTCAGATACAGGATTCACAGTTTCAGAACATTTTTTAAGTCATTGGAGATTCATGCCTATTAGCTCAAATGAAGGTAGGTTACAGGGTGAGAGGGAGAGCAACCTTGAGAGAAAGCCTGTTAATTCTACCAAAATTTATGTTTTTTAAAATGTGTGGCAGCAGTGCCAGAGGTGGACTGAATAAAAGTAGGCTGATTTGAAACCCCAATGATAGCCTGAGCTCAGGGCTGACATCAGATATGAAGAAGTTAGATTGACTTTTCATAAAAGTATATTTCTAAGGCAGAAAATTACCAAGATCTGAGAGAGAAAAGCCAGGAATGATTCTGGACGCCTGGCTTCTCTGACCACCATAATGGTACTGACAAGACTGGAAGTTAAGTTCTATGTTGGATGTGGAGTTTTAAGACTGGGCTTTCTGTAAAAGAGTGTGTTTCAAACTTAGGTGTGTGTGACAGTTACAATGGGGTGCTTTGAAAATACAATTCCAAGTCATTACCCCAAACCCACTGACAAAGTTTACAGGTGTGACCCCAATTTGTTTTAAAGAATTACAGGTGATTTTCATTCAAATGGTCTGTGGCCATTGTTTGGGGAACAATAGTATAGAAAAAAATCGCTTTCAGAGGTAGCCCACATTCCTTGGCCCTAGTCGCCTTCCAGTAATGGAATCACTTAGACCTCTGCTTCCTTCATCAAATCTCCCTTTGCTGACTCTGACACTCTCCCTCCCTCTGATGAGGACCCCTGTGATTAGATTGGTCCCACATGGATAATAATAAGAAAGACTAAATAAAATATGGTAAAATTTGTATAGTCATTTTGCCAAAGAAAATATACCAATGTCTAATAAACACACAAGAAGATTTTCAACGTCATTAGTAATTAGCAAAATTCAAATTAAAACCAAAATAAAACAGCACTATGGTAGGCAAAGAATGGTTATAATAAAAAAAAAACACTGTTAATACCAAGTATTGGTGAATATGTGAAGGAACTGGAACGCTTATACATTGCTGGTGGGAATGTAAAAATGGTACAGCATCTTTGGAAAAGTTTGGTAATTTCTTAAGCAGTTAAACATTTCCTTGTACATGACTCATTATTCTACCCCTAACTACCCAGCCAAGCAACATTAAAACCTGTATCCACACAAAAACTTGTAATAAATGTTCCTAGGAGCATTATTTATAATATCCAGAAGTTGAAAATATCTAAATAGCCATCGACTGGTAAATAAACAAATCACATGTAGTCTATCAATACAATTGTATACTCCTCAGCAATAAAAAGAGACAAACTACTAATGCCTCTAACAACATGGATAGATCTCAAAAACATTATGCTAGGTGAAAACCCAAACTGAAAAACTCTATATTACATTATTTCTACTTAAATGAATTTCTAGAAAAGACAAAAAAATATATATATGTATGTGTTTGCATGATATATATTATATATAAATATATAGAGAAAGAAAAATCAATAATATATATTAGATCAATAGTTGTCTGGTACCAAATGTGAGAGCTGGGCTTGACTGAAAACCCAAATATCAGAGTATTTTAAGGTAGTAGAGCTATTAAAAGGCTATGTTATGATGATCATTGCACAACAGTGTACATCCATGTACTCATAGAATTGCAATTATGAGGATGAATGTTATGGCATGTACTTTTTATATACCTATAGAAAGAGACATGGCAACTAAAAAGTAGATACAGAGAAACACTTAAAATAAATAAAAAAGAACAATTCATGACATATGAGACAAGATAAAGCCTTGACCTAGTCAACATAATCTATTAACAAAGAGAAATACAACCAGGGTTAGTAATTCTTTCTCCCTTTCTCCTGTCTGTAGATTTATATACTTATATGAGTTTCCAATTGAAATGTGTTACAAGTAAGAAGGGAAGATCAAATATCAACACTTTGAGTGATCATTTTCTTTATTTAAAATATTTAAAATCATTTAAAGGACATGTATTAAAATTTAGATTAAAAAAATCAAAATCCATTGATATATATTAAAAGAAACTGAAGGTCAGGTACTTAAAGTACAATTTGAAGTAGGTTTCCCCAGCTTCCCACCAAGACAAGCTTTTTCAAGACACATTAAGAAGCTTAAATTTATAATCCTTCAAAACTGACTGGGTGCTTGAAATTTGAAAATGCCACAAACCAGTAAATTGAAACTAGCCCCGTATAACAGAAAACCCATGGAGGGGAACCACAATTAAGAAAGAAAGTGAAAGATTTAGAAACAAGGATTAAGCATTTGAGCAGGAGCTATCAGCTTACAAACTGGCAGACAATGGAAAGAGCTAAGCAAAAAATTGTCCTTAGGCTTTTGAGTTTCTGCACTTCTCTACTACGAAAAAAAAGTACTTATGGGAATTAGTCCTTTTTAATATAGATGTTCTATGTACATTAGTAAAACTCTTTCAGTTTTGCTTCCTCTCAAATGCTTATGTGTTTATTTGCCAGTATTAGTGGTTTGATTTTGCTGGAAGCCTCAGGATGCGGGAGTTGTACAACCAAACATACCTGGGATTACATTCAGAGACAGCTAAATGGACTATCAGAAAATTCTTGGTCAATCTCAATTTTCTTATTTATTAAAGAGAGTAATGCTATTTACTTTGACAAAGGCTTTATTTTTAAGAGTTGAGATATTTATTTAATAGCCTCCCAAGTAATAAATGTTCATGGTAGTCAGATTCTAAAGATTCTTGAAGTATTAATTGAAACCAACATGACACCAGGTGCTGCCATAAAGGGATTTTACAGATGTTATTAAAGACCCAAGCCAGTGGACTTTTAAATTGTAAGATTATCCAGGTGGGCCTTACCTAAATCCTTTTACAAACAGAAAAGTTGCTCTAGCTGGTAGCAAAACAGAAAGTCAAAAATTCAGAATATGGGAGGGATCCGATGCACCTTCAGCGTCTTGGAGATGGACAGGAACTGCAGAACAAGGATGGCCTCTAGAAGGTGAGAGTGGTTCCCAGCTTCCAGCCATCAAGGAAATGGAGATCTCAATCCTTAAACCACAAAAACAAAATTTGGCTGACAACCTGAATGAGCATGGAAGTGGATTCTTCCCCTAAAGTGTCCAGTTTGGGTTACCCTAAACATAGAACTTAGTGGTTGCCACCCAGACTTCTGAACACTATGAAATAAAAAGAGGTGTTGTTTTAAGCCAGTAAATTTGTGCACAGCAATAGAAAACTGACACTGTGTTTAATAAAATTTAGTTTTTCTCTCTCTTTCATATAGCTGGATAGAAACAAAGCCTACTAGCATTTTTTTTTAAAACACAGCAGTCTACTGTGTGTGGTGACTGCATGTTGATGCTTATGTTCATTACAAATAATAACTAAAATATGTAGAACCCTTTTATAGGACTCTTTTAGTCCCTAAGAACTGCTATATGCAAAAGAGTTGCAACAGTTTTCAATATCTTGTTGCACATATGAAATCATTCTTAGAATGAAAGAATTTTAATAAAGTGCTTCCCAATCCTTATATAGCCCTTTTCCACCAGATGATGCAACAGGCATAGTCTGGTAAATTCATTAAAATGTCAAAGTGGAGGTGTATATTCATAATGTAAATACTTAAAACCACAGTGAAGCAAATTATAATTTACCTGGCAAGTTTTTTAAGCACTTAAAATGGATGATTGGTTAAATAATTTATGTTTGTCTTAATGCAGGGACATGTACATTATAGAGATACATTAGGCCACGATATATGTCTCTAATCTGTCCCTACTGACTCTTTCTTCCTATTTGATAAATTTTCCAAGTGAGAGTCAAAGGGAGTGCTTGGATCTGTGGAAGAGTCTAGCTTGGTAGTAAAAGACTTGATAAGCTAGTGGACACTTTCCAGTTTTCCGTAAAGATTTATGTGCCCCTAAAGTAATTATAGTAATGTAGATCCAAGCCTTATTACTTTTTATATTCTTAAAAGGTTATTTCACCCAAACCTTCCAGAGCCTGGCTGGCCACCTCCTTGGTTGACTGCCTCAACTCTATTACTGCAGCCACTGTTGCTGTGACAACTATTATCATGTGTTATCTGCAACCCCTGTTGGAGAGATCTTCAAGTTTAACACAATGATGGTGACTGATGACAATTAAGTGACCATATTAAGTCATGAAGGCCAAAGGATATGGCATATGTGAAAGAAGAAGGAGGGCAAGGTGGAGAAAGCAGGATATGCTGGCTGTGCTAAAGGCCATTGAATAAGCTGTGGACACTGATGATTCTGAACAGATCAGTATGAGGGTGAAGAATGGGAGAGTGGAAATGAAGGGAATGGAAGGAGGGTAAAACCCTTTGTCTGGAGTTGATTAAGAGGGGGAAAAGAAAAGATGTCTTTTGGAATCCACTTTGCCTCTGAACGTTTTCAATTTGTTATTAAACATTTTGCCTTTGGCCAGGTGCAGTGGCTTACACCTGTAAACCTGTAATCCTAACACTTTGGGAGGCCATGACAGGTGGATCATGAGATCAGGAGTTCAAGACGAGCCTGGCCAAGATGGTGAAACCCTGTCTCTACTAAAAATAGGAAAATTAGCTGGGTGTGGTGGTGGGCGCCTGTAATCCCAGCTACTCAGGAGGCTGAGACAGAGAATTGCTTGAATCTGGGAGGTAGAGGTTTGAGTGAACAGAGATTGCACCACTGCACTCCAACCTGGGCGACAGAGTGAGTCTCCTTCTCAAAAAAAAAGAGAAGAAAAAAAAGATTTTGCCCTTATGGAGAACAAGGAAGAGGGCTCTGACCATGATTTCAGCACACAGCACCGGCCTAGGCAGGGAGCCCAAGCCAAAGAAACAGGGAACCTTCCAGTACTACAATGTGCCCAAGGGAAGCCACATTCCAGTGGAAATGGTTTATCTTCAACAAAAGCATGCTGACCTCAATAACATCAGTATGTGGCAAAAAAAATTATAAGTGTAACTTAAAAGAGCAGTGAAGCCCAATGTTGTAGAGAGATTTTTGGTGTTTTTAATGAAAGAGGAGAAACTTAAGGAGGATTATAAAAGTAAAGATCCCCAAGCAACGGCTCTCAGCCTCCACTGCACATTAAAATTATCCAAAGAGCTTTTCGGCATTCCAATAAACCAAACTTGTCTTAAGTTGAAGCTTTTCCCAAAAGTGATAAGAAAGTCATAATCATTATTTAGAAAGTCTGTCCCTGGTGTAATAATAAGGAAAAGTGGTTTCTAAATCTATCACTGCTGTTAACCACCTGAATAACTGTTCTTCCAAGCAGCATTTCATTTATAAAATAAAATATTTGAACTAGGTTATATATCATATCTCTAGTTGTTTTTTTTTTTCACAACGTCTCATATATTACTTATCTGTATACGTTGCTATACATATAACAGGGTTGGGGACCAGGTTGGCTAGGTGTAAAATGGGAATTTACTTTCGGTTGTTGTTGTGAGAATATGGTCCAGTTCTCAATTTCTTCCTCTGTAAACTAGAAATAGTTAGGTTCTACCTCATAGCATGAGAAAGAAATGAGGTAGTACATGCAGTAAATAATTAATACTTGGAAAATACTGATTTTTTAAACCTAAGCTCATACATTTATGTAAATTTTTAAATAATGTGATAAAATATTTGTGTCTTGTATGCTGTCCGTATAAATAATATATAGCCACATTTATATGTCATAGTATAATATCGATATAACATTTATATAATTGTTAATAATATATACATTTTTCTGACTCCCATAAACTTGTATATATCTTATGCTAAAGTATGTTTACATGACACTAGTTCTCAGAATGTGAATTAGGAATCACAGTTTTTTTTTATTTTTTAGGTGATTATATGAGAAGGTGTGTTAATAACATTAACATGAACATCATGTTTACTGGTAGCCAAGTCTTCCATTTATTTGTAAACAATTATAAGTTTCCATTTAAAGCCAATTCAAAACCATTGTTAAAATTTATCTAAGGAAGGATACCAAAAAATGGACAATGAGAAAATCCAAACATAAACTCCACTAACAGTTTTATGTGTTATAATCTATTTGACACTACAGATGCAAAAGTAAACAGCATCATTTGTATGGATTTCAAATGTAAACGCTGCTCATTTTATTTTCAAAATTGAAAAGTTTATTCACAAACTATTAACATGCTTTGATTTTTTTGCTTATCAGAGAATGTAATTGCTCTATTTTATAAGTTATTAGTGAAATAGTTATAAATGTCAGCAGAATAAGCAAAGAAGTTTTCTCTAATTCCATGAGCTATTGTTTAAAAGCTTATAATTGAGAAAATAGGTAACTGAATGACATTTTCTTTATCAGTACTCACAGAACCAAATTCTTAAGTTTTAGCCTTAATAATTCAAGTATGTGGTGCCTACATGTGATTTTCACAAAGCTTGAATATTTATTTAAAAGCAACTAACCTACATAGAAAGATCTAATGTCAATATGTATAACTCTCAATATATATTTCCACAATATTAGAGTGGCTTATTAGAAAGTGTTAAAAAAAATTTAAGGACAACGGAAAAGATTATCTATGTTTGTAAAAACACCAATGTGAATGTCAATAGTAAAATTAATTTTAAAGTCATTATCTTTGCTTTAAATTAAATGTTTAATCTGTTTTGCTTACCTTACATGCATTAATGTATTACTAATTGTTTTATTAATTAAAAAGTTACCTTATTAATCAACGTTCAAAAAATAACAAGCATTCCTATACACTAACAATAAACAAGCAGAGAGCCAAATCACGAGTGAACTTCCATTCAGAATTGCTAACAAAGAGAATAAAATACTTGGGAATACAGCTAACAAGGAATGTGAAAGACCTCTTCAAGGAGAACTACGAATCCCTGCTCAAGGAAATAAGAGAGGATACACACAAATGGAAGAGCATTCTATCCTTGTGGATAGGAAGAATCAATATTGTGAAAATGGCATACTGCCCAAAATCATTTATAGATTCAATGCTATTTCTATCAAACTGGTAATTGACATTCTTCACACAATTACAAAATATTTCTTTAAAATTCATATGGAACCAAAAAAGAGCCCATTTGGTCAAGACAATCTGAAGCAAAAAGAACAAAGCTGGAGGCATCATGCCACTTGACTTCAAACTACACTACAAGGCTACAGTAACCAAAGCAGCATGGTACTGATACCAAAACAGACACATAAACCAATGGAACAGAAGAGAGATCTCAGAAATAAGCTTGCACATCTACAATCATCTGACCTTCGACAAACCTAACAAAAACAAGCAATAGGAAAAGGATTCCTTATTTAATAAATGGTACTGGGAAACCTGGCTAACCATATGCAGGAAACTGAAACTGGACCCCTTCCTTACACCTTATACAAAAATTAAATCAAGATGGAATAAAGAGTTAAATGTTAAACCTAAAAACACAAAAGCCCTACAAGAAAACCTAGGCAATACCATTCAGGAAATAAGCATGTGATTTCATGATGAAATCACCAAAAGCAATCGCAACAAAAGCTAAAATTGACAAATGGGATTGAATTAAACTAAAGAGCTTCTCACAGCAAAAGGCACTACCATCAGAGTGAACAGGCAACCTACAGAATGGGAGAAAATTTTTGCAACCTATCCATCTGACAAAGGGCTAATATCCAGAATCTACAAGGAACTTAAACAAATTTACAAGAAAAAAACAAACAACCCCATTAAAAAGTAGACAAGGGGGCCATGTACGGTGGCTCATGCCTGTTATCCTAGCACTTTGGGAGACTGAAGCAGGGAGATCACCTGAGGTCAGGAGTTCAAGACCATCCTGGCCAACCTGGTGAAACCCCATCTCTACTAAAAATATAAAAATTGGCCAGGTATGGTGGCTGGTACCTGTAATCCCAGCTACTCAAGCGGCTGAGGCAGGAGAATTGCTTGAACCCAGGAGGCGGAGGTTGCAGTGAGTGGAGATCATACCACTATACTCCAGCCTGGGCAACAGAGCGTGACTGTCTCAAAAAAAAAAAAAAAAAAAAAAATAAAAAAAGGATATGAACAGACATCTCTCAAAAGCAAACATTTATGCAGCCAACAAATATATGAAAAAAGTTCAAAATCACTGATCATTAGAGAAATGAAAATCAAAACCACAATGAGATGCCATCTCACACAGTCAGAATGGTGATTATTAAAAAGTCAAGAAACAACAGATGCTGGTGAGGCTGCAGAAAAATAGTGCTTTTACACTGTTGGCGAGAAAGCAAATTAGTTAAACCATTATGGAAGTCAGTGTGGCAATTCCTCAAGGATCTAGAACCAGAAATACCATTTAACCCAGCAACCCCATTATTGGGTATATACACAAAGGAATATTAATCATTCTATTATAAAGATAACATGCACACATATGTTTATTGCAGCACTCTTCACAATAGCAAAGACTTGGAACCAACACAAATGCCCATCAATGATAGACTGGATTGTAAAATATGTGGCACATATACACCATGGAATACTATGTAGCCATAGAAAGGAATGAGTTCATGTCCTTTTCAGGGACTTGGATGAAGCTGGAAGCCATCATCTTCAGCAAACTATCATAGAAACAGAAAACCAAACACTGCATGTTCTTACTCATAAATGGGAGTTGAACAATGAGAGCACATGGACACTGGGAGGGGAACAACACACACTGGGGCCTGTCGGGGATTGGCGGGGTAGGGAGAGCATCAGGACTAATAGCAAATGAATGTGGGGCTTAACTAGGTGATAGATTGATAGGTGCAGCAAACCACCTTGCCACATGTTTGCCTATGTAACACACATGCACGTTCTGCATATATATCCCATACCCTAATTTTTTTAAGTTGCCTATTTATCTATTTATTATAGTCAAAGTGCTATGCTTATTCCTTTGCAAATGGTTTGCTTCATTGAAATAACTATAATAATAGCAAAATAATTTTTTGAAAACCTTAGTGTAATTGTTTTGTGAAAATGAGCAAATATAAACAGAACTTAAATGTTTTAATGAGTGTTTCAGATATAGTGAATAAAAAACAAGGACTGAAGTTTATGGTATATTGAAGGAATGTGATGGTAAAAAGATGTTCCAGGCATGTAATGAATAGCGCATTAAGGAATGCAGAATTCCTTAATGGGGAGAAAGTGGAGTCTTTTGAACAAGATGGTAATCATCTCACTGCAATACTTCCAGAAAGGATAAGAAATGACATTTATTGAACTTCTCATTTTCTTAGGGTTTAAGATCACACAGTGAATAAGTAAGTTTGGAAGGGGAACTAAGAAAAATTTCACTCCAGAGCTTGTGTTCCTTCTATTAAACTGCATTGCAAGGCAATGTAGAATGAATAGAAAAAGAATCAATGTTTAGATTACTAGAAATATCCAAGTCAGTTAAAGGGCTTGCTTCAGAATATAAAGTCAGGAAAGAGAGAAATAATATTTTTGAGTTTTGTGTTTTCACAGGAAAATAATGATGAAGTGATATAGAAGCAAGGATGTCATGGTCCATAGCTTGTAATTCATTTTGCTAGTGTATGCTGGGGTGGATGGTGATGGGAGGCCATAGGGCAGAGAAAATAATAAAAGCAAACCTCCTGAAAACACAGAATGGGAAGACGTTAAAAGTAGAAATTTGATTTTAAGACAGAATTAGGCCCAGGACACATGTGGGGTGTATTAAGATGCAGTAAACCAAGAAACACTTTTTTTTTTAAGTGACAAAGTTGAAAAGGACAATAACTGAGAAAAGCGACTTTATTTGTAAATTAAAAAGTCACTGTTGGCCTTTAGATAAGGAATCAAATGTCAAGATAGGATCGCTCAATAGAAATTAAAAAAAAAAAAACAAGTTGCAGTTTGATGAAATGAATTGCTAGAACTAGACATTTCTTTCTCTTAACATACTGTAGCAGCTTCATGAAATTTTGGAGCAGGGAGAGAGAACACCAAAAGTTCCTGACACATTGAATTGACACTATAAATATTTGTTGAATTGACTTCAATACAATTGAAATGTTAATGAAAAGTTTTAACAGCAGGTCATAACTTGTTCACTGTTTACTTCAGTAGAGGAAATTAATGATCCTGACCAGACATCCTTGTAAAAATATTAATGGTAAGGTACTATCAGAAAGAAACTGGGAGTCCCTATCTGCAAGATATTTTAGAGGGATATATCTAGTCCACATAAATTGCTTAATGTCAATCTAGAAGTTATGGATTTATGAGATCTGGCTGACTGAAGAATGGAGGATAGTGATGTAAGTATAGTCCTATTGAATTAACAGAGTATACAAAGAAAAAAATTTAAAATCAGAATGACTCTGTTTTGTGGTCAATGACTCAAAAAACTCTTCTATTAACAGGAAATTATAATTTGTTTCAGTGAGAGATAAAGGAACATTCTGAGAAGCTATATGAGATGCTTTTGGTTCCTCCAGAAAAAGGTGTCTTTGCATCTGTTGCTTTCCTGTTTCATATGGATCGTTAGTGAAGTTTGGTGAGAGAATGTTCCTGAGACTGATTTGACAGCTGAACCTTGATAATAACACAGGTGGTTACTGGGAGTCTTTCAAGACATTTAGTATCATCTTTATTTATTTAGAATAAAGGCAGTGTTTGGTGTCGTTAATATTACTGTTACGCTGTTAAAATTATACTCGTGTCCCAAGTGAAGGCTTCTTTTTTTCTACCTCTTTCCATGCACTGAAGAATTACCTTTCCACTGGGATTTCTTGTTTAAAAGTGCATGTCATATTTATGTTTGGCTCAATTATTTTAGAATTGCCTTGCACTTCTAATAAATCTTATCCAAGATAAAACTAAGCTCCACTGAATACCTAACGTGTCTTTGGGGACAAGGATATTTAATATGTGTGGTATGTTACACACATCATCAGAAATGAACATCAGAACACTTTGTTGAAGGGATGTTGAATGGGATATATATTTTTTAAAAACTTGAGAAAAAATTTAAATTACTCTCAGAAAATCTGAAACTTTTTGTTGTTGTTGTTGCTCTGGGGTAATATCTTCTCTCAATTTTTTGCAAGTGTTGGAAAATACGACACATAAAATAACAAAACTTCTGTGTTTGAGCCTATGATCTTTGTCTTTTATTTCACTTCACCTCTTACAGTTTGCAGCATGCTTTTATTTTTATAATCTCTTCTTTTTTACTCTGTCAAATAGGTCATTTTTGTTTTCTACTTTTGTGTCACCTACCAAATATCTTTAGAAAATTGTTGATTTACTCAAATACAGATTTGATATGTCTCTAAAGGCAAAAAAAAGTAACTTCTCAGGAAATATGTGCCTGAGGTTATGTGTGTAGTTCTTTATTTTCTCACTGATTTTGGTCCTTTTATAAGTCAAAATAACCTAATGATCTAACTGTTAATAATACTGCACAGAGCTCAAATCTCAACAACTTGGGAATTAGGCTATGAGAACTTTTTCCATGACTTATCATTCCAGGATCTATGCTTCATTCATATTTTTTCCTATAAGAAAATAATACTAACCACCATGATACGGTTTGCGTGTGTCCCCACCCAAATCTTATCTTGAATTGTAGTTCCTATAATCTTCACGTGTGGTGAGAGAGACCCAGTATGAGGTAATTGAATTATGGGGGTAGTTTCTTCCATATTATTATTGTGATAGTAAGCAAATTCTAATGAGATCTATTGATTTTATAAGGGGCTTCTCCCTTTGCTCAGTTCTCATTCTTATCGTTCCTGCTGCTATGTGAAGAAGGACATGTTTGCTGTTCCTTCTGCCATGATTGTAAGTTTCCTGAGGCCTCCCCAGCCCTCTGGAACTATGAGTCAATTAAACCTCTTTCTTTCATAATTAACCCAGTCTCAGGCAGTTCTTTATAGCAGCGTGATAGCAGACTAAAACACAGTGCGTCATCAATTCAGCGATTTTCATGTAGTACACAGTCATGTATTTATTAACTCTGCCAGGTTGTTTGCTATGAGTTCAGAATAAAAAGGGATGTAATATTTTGCTCTAATATGTTCTTATGTCTATAACAGCTCATTTTAGAAATATACATTTACTTCTGCTTTTAAAAAATTGGAGCAATTGGGGGTAAGCCAAAGCTTCCACAATTTAGGTTGCAGAATATCATTTAGTATTCTTGTTCTCAACTTTCAAACCTACATCCTCCCTCTCCCCCATATATTCCTGTTCAATTTGTTTCTTCATTCAATTCAGAGAATAAACATGTGGCTTCTCTGGATTAAAGTTTTCTCATGTATAAGATACAACTACCCAATCTACAGGCTTTCAAACTCTTTCCTTATTTTTACTACCCTTATTTTTACTCTGATACCTCCAAATCTTTATTCTCCTAGAAACTTTTCTGGGTGGCTTTGATTTACTTTACATTTTTCCCCTTCCAAATACATGCCATATTGAACATCCTCCAGCCTTTAAAATTAGTATTAATTGATGCACATATTTGGAGTGGGGATTTAGTATAAAAATGTAGAGTTTCTGATTAAATATGGCCAATTGGCCATGCTTTAAAATAACTTCTTTTTTTCAAAACTCTATAGCATTGGCTTAATTCAATAAAAATTTCAAAACATCAAGATGAAAAGAATAGGGTAAGAAATATATATATATTTGTGTGTGTATATGGATATATGTGTATATATATGTAAAAACATAGTTTTAAGATGAAAATTAGACTTATATTGAATTACATTTTACAAGTGTCAAAATTGCAAGGTAATATTTTTAATGTTACAGATATGGAAACTGGGTAATACTAAGCTTACATTACTTGCTTAAGGGTCTTCTGTTAATAAGAAAACCAAGTGGACCTCAAAACAAAATCTATTAACTCATATGATATTTTTTCCCAATATAATACACAATCATGTCATTTGACTACATAAATCTAAATCGTGAATAGCCTTATTCTCTCAGCAAGAAAGACGTTTTTTATGTACTTTTTGTGTTTTGTATCCTGTGAAAAAACGAAATGAAGACAACATTGCTGAAACATGTTGGGAAGTATTTTAGTACCAAAACACTGAAGGAATAGATGTATTATTCTTTGAATTAAAGTATCCATAACTGGTGAATGAGACGAATTATAAAATATTTTGTCAAGTTCTTCTAAATCTCCAAATAAAATGGTAAGTCTCAAGGATGAATTTTGATTGCATATTGAATTTTAAAGTAAAATAAACTTTAATCAAAGCTTTTGCTTGAGATTGGGACTGGACTAGGTGGATGGCAACAAGAAATTATTTTGAAAGTTTCAAAATTATTGCTAGAAAGTTATACTATTTTCTGTTTAATTTAAAAATATTTGCTCGATAAGAATGATCTATGTATCAGTAGTTCCTATGATTCTCTACTTCAGTGATATTTATGTTATTTAAAATGAGAAAATAATTTATACAAATTTTCTTTCTACTCAAGTCAGGTGCTCAGAATTGAGAAAATAAGTCTAGGATCTTTAAAATATATTTATCATAATTAAGGAAAATCACTGGAGAGAGGAAGCATGAATAGAAATGATAGATCTTGAGTTACAAACCAAACAATTTTAATTGTTTCTATATTTCCAAAATTGTTTGCTGTCAATTACAGAAAGACATACACCATAGGAACATAGGAATCAGCAAGATAGAAATAACAGAATACTTTTAAAACAGTAACAGCCTGAACATAGAAATGAGGGCCGTGAAATTCACTACAGCTTTATAACTTGGAGAGCAAAATCAACTTGTAGTTTTCTGGCAGCTGAAGTACAATTATGCTCAGTTACAACTTTCAAAACTTATAACTGGTGTTAGTTTTATGAACAAGTTTCAAAATTCATAACTCGTTCAAAAAATTAATATACCAGTACACTGAGGAATCATAAAGAGGGAAATGGTGCAATTCTGGCTTAAGTAAGGTAGAAATGCCAGCAGAAGGAAAAACACCACCATTGCCCAGAGATAAACAAGACAGTATTGAATTCACAAGGTTTCTCTAGAAGCCCATAAATAACTGAAATTACTTTCCCTTATAACTGAGTCGGTTTGCTCCAGGGCAAACTGCTCTTCTTGATAGTTTTCAGCAAATCAGTTTGTCCAGGGAAGGGAAAATAAAACAAAACAAATTCTTACATGTTTTTCTTTTCCATTGACTTTTCTGTTCATTTGTAAATCTCCATTTCCCTTTGATGAAAGTCTATATGTGACTAATTTCTCTTATGTATCACTAATTCAGTTGTAGGTTTAACTAAATTTAATATCTATTTCTTCTTAATACTACTTGGAAAATAAAATTTTAGTTTTATTGTCATCTGAGAAATCAGATCTTGAATTCTTCCTTAATAAAGAAGGCTCTTAGTGACTTTATAATACTCAACATTCCTACAGCATACATAATAAAAATTTCTGTATGCAATTTACTATATTTCTCAAGTAGCTCATTTGTGCAACTACAAAATATATTTCCAAAAAGCAGTTTTGGAACAAGCTACTTGTGCTGCTGTTTGATAGCATGATTTAACAATCAGATTTAGAATATCTTTACCAATAGCTCTAAAATTTTAGTGTAAGTTAGATTCACTTTGACAGTTTTAAAGTGCAGATTATTCTCCCACAATCTCCAACCACAATTCTGCTTAGTAGGTTTGACATGTAATCCAGAAATATGACTGCTTAATAGCTAACAAGATGAATTTGATGCTTATGACCCAGGACAACACATTGAGAAACACTGATTGAGGTTTTTAAAAAAGTAGTTTGTACCTCTCTAAGAAAACCTTTTGTACATGTGAGTTATCCTAGTTGAAAATTTTATTAAAATATGAATAGCAAAGAATTTGTGATTATATTCTCAAGCTTGGGTTGAGATAATCTAGGTTTGTGATTGAGTAATGAGTCCCTTAATCATATAGATACATTCTGAGAAATGTGTCCTTAGGCAATTTTGTCATTGTACAAACATCATTGCATGTACAAACCTAGGTGGTACAGCCTACTACATACCTAGTGTACCTGTCTGTTTCCATGCAGCTGATAAAGACATACCCGACACTGGGAAGAAAAGAGGTTTAATTGAACTTACACTTCCACATGGCTGGGGAGGCCTCAGAACCATGGTGGGAGGTGAAAGGCCCTTCTTACATGGAGGTGGCAAGAGAAAATGTGGAAGGAGCAAAGGTGGGAACCCCTGATAAACCCATCAGATCTCATGAGACTTATTCACTGTCATGAGAACAGCATGGGAAAGACCAGACCTCATGATTCGATTACCTCCGCTTGGGTCCCTCCCACAACATGTGGGAATTCAGGAAGATACAATTCAAGTTTGAGATTTGGTGGGGACACAGCCAAACCGTATCACCTAGCTTACAGTGTGTAGTAGGCCGTACAATTTAGGTTTGTACGTGCAATGATGTTCAAAAAAAAAAAAATCATTGTATGTTTATTCTTGCAGTAATGGTTTTAGCCTATTGTTCCCAGGCTACAACCTGTAGAGAATGTTAATGTACTGCATACTGTAGGCAACTGTAACACAATGATAGGTATTTGTGTATTTAAAGACATCTAAGCATACAAAAGGCACAGTAAGGATACGGTATAAAAGACAGAAAAAAAGGCACATTTTCATAGTGCATTCTACTAAGCCAGACTTAGTGTCTGAAGAAGAAATACTGAAGACTGAGTAATTGCTAAAGAAAAGAGGTTTAATTGGCTCACAGCTTCTTCAGGCTGTGCAAGCATGGCGCTGCTGTAGCTTGGTTTCTGGGGAGGCTTTGGGGAGCTTTTACCCAGGGAAGAAGGAGAACCTGGAGCTTGTGCATTACATGGTGAAAGCAGGAGCGAGAGAGAGAGTAGTAGGTGGGGGAGGTGTCACACACTTTTAAATGACTGGACCCCATGTGAACTCAGAGCAAGAGCTCTCTTATCATCACAGGGGGAATGGCACGAGCCATTCATAAGGGATCTGCCCCCATGTTCCAAATACCTCCCACCAGGCCCCACCTCCAACATTGAGGATTACAATTCAACATGAGATTTGGGTGGGGCATTCAAACCATATCAGGCACTTACCATGAAATATGCTTACAGGATTGGAAATTGCTCTGGGTAAGTCAATGAGTGAGAGGTGAGTGAATGTGAAGGCATTATTGTACACTACAGTAGACTTTATAAACACTGTACACATAGGCTATACTAAAGTTTACAAAAAGTTTATTCTTTCTTCAATAATAAATTCGCCTTAGCCTACTATAATTTTTTACTTTATAACATTTTTATTTTTTAAAATTTTGACTGTTTTATAATAACACTTAGCTTGAAACACAAACACACTGTACGGTGGTACAAAAATGTTTTCTTTCTTCATATTCTGGTTCTATAAGCTTCATTCTATTATTAAATTTAAGTTTAAAAATTTTCAATTTGTAAATAGTTTTACTAAAAATTAAGACACACACATTAACTTGGGCCTACCCACTGTTGGATCATCAATATCACTATCTTCCCCTCCACATCTTGTCCCACTTGAAGGTCTTCAGGGGTAATGACGTACACGGAGCTGTCATCTCCTGTGATCACCATGCTTCTTGTAGAACGTCTACTGAAGGAACTGCCTCAGGCTGTTTCACAGTTAACTTTTTAAATTTATAAGTGGAAGTGTACATTCTAAAATAAGATAAAAGGATAGTATAATAAATATATAAACTAGTAACACAGTCATTTATGATGAAGTATTGTGTACTGTATATAATTGTATGTACTAGGCTTTTTACAACTAGCAATATAGCAGGTTTGTTTAATCAGCATCATCATAAACACATTAGTAATGCATTGCTCTATGAGGTTAGCAGGGCAATAGGAATTTTTCAGCTCCATCATAATCTTATGGGACCATCTTTCTGTAAGAGGTCCTTTGTTTACCGAAATATTGTTACATGCCATATGACTGTAATTACATTTACAATTGCATTGTAACAAACACATGAAATACTCAGAAATAACTTTAACAAAATTGTTAAAATGTATACGCAAGGCTGACAGAAAGATCTAAATAAATGAAGATATATACCATAATCATGAATCATGAGAATTAATATTATTTAGTTTTTTTTTTTGAATTTTATTGAGGTAAAATTGACAAGGTATATTTAAGGTGTTCTGATGAAAAGAAAACTAGGGGTGTGTTTTCTTGTTCTCAACACTCACATACTCAATACTTCTGTGACCCCAGATGTGTGATGGCTTTTCCTTATACACCAATCATTTATCCAGCAAATTCTTCAGCAAACCCCAGCTGGCTGTCCTCGAATTCAATTTAATTCTGATACTATTTACCTGGATAGAGCATCAGCTCTCTCAGGTTGAGGTCTCAGCAGCACAAGACTTTCCCCCAACTTCAGATGCTAGTTGCAAGCGCAGGCTGGGACCTGTGTCTCTGACCAACCAGCTAGAAATCAGGGTTCCCACCATCTCTTTATTGGGTTTCATTACCTTGCAACAGTTCTTCACAGAAAAATGTTGTGCTTATGTATATTCATTTATTATAAAGGATATCACAAAGATACAGATGGGCAGCGTGATGGAAGAGATGCATAAAATGAGGTGATGGGGTTCTCATTAGAATGAGGCAAGCGGAAAGAGGGATGGAGCTTCCATGCCCCCTTCAATTATCATCCTCCAGAAGCCTCCACGTGTTCAGCTCCTCAGAAGCTCTCTAACCTTATCCCTTTGGAATTTTATGGAGGCTTTATTACATAAGCATAATTAATTAAATCATTGGTCTCTGGTGATCACAACTCAACCTTCAGCTCCCCCCACCTCCTTAGAGGTTGGAAAATGGAGCTCAAAGTCCCCATTTTGTAATTCTGTCTTGCTCTTTCCAGTGACATGCCCTATTTTAAAGTTACCTAGAGGCTGCCAGCCACCAGTCATCTCATTAGCATACAAAAGACACCCTAATCACGTAGGAGATCCCAAGAATTCTGTGAGTCACATGCTGAAAAGGAGGAGAAAGACCAAGTGTATATCTCACACTATCACCCACATACAACTTGATGTTTTGATATATGTATACATTGTGAAATGATCACCACAGTTAATTAAATTAATGTGTCCATTACCTCACATAGTTACCATTTTTTTGTAATGAAAAGGCACAAGATCTACCCTCTTAGTAAATTTCAAGGATACAATACAGTATTGTGACCTACAGCATAGTATAGTTATCAATACTGTTTAAAAATCAATGCTCCCAAAATTGATGAAAAGATCAAGCAGTACTAATCAAAATTTGTACAGTAAATGATTTTTCTTGCTTAAAGAGAGGTTTGATCTTTGTTTGGCTCCTGAAAAATAACTTCTAAGCCTTTGGAATGTCCTACCCAATAAAGGTATCTTTGTTTAGCTGCATGCTTATGGCCACACCAGATAGTCTATGCTAACAATGTGATTTATGTTGTATAGTGGAGGATCCTGAGTCATGTGTAATCAGCTTATCAGCTGGACATTTGAAGGAGTTGGAGGCTAAGGTCAGTAACATGGTGAACAATAATTTCTATGTGATTGAATGCAATAAAAACTCTAGACATCAAAGCTTGGCTGAGCTTTCTGGTTGGTATAGTCCATGTATATTGTCACTCATTCCTGCTTAGAGAAATAGATTCTTTACCCAGGATGCTGCTGGGAGAGTAGAAAGGGAAGCTTCATAGCTAGGTATTGCCTGGACTCTCCTCTATGTGTTTCCTCCCTCTGCTGCTTGCCATATCTTTTTTGCTGTAATAAACCGTAACCATGAGTTGAACCTGAAAGCAGTCTTGGAGATGTGGGAACCTGGACTTAAAAGTGAGAGTGTTCTTGGAGACTGTACCAAGTTAAATAACGCCCCATAAAACTTCATGACCACTTAGAACCTGTGAATATGACCTTATTTGGTAATAAGGTATTGGGAATACAATCAAGTTAAAATGAGTGAAACCTAAATCCATGCGACTGATGACCTCATAAGAAGAGGGAAATTTTGACACAGAGACATAAACACACAGGAAGAATGCCATGTGAAAATGGAGGCAAAGACTATAATGATGCATTGACAAGCCCAGAAGCTCCTAGGATTGCCTGTGATCACAAGAAACCAGGATAAGGCTAGGAAGTGTAATTCTTAGAGCCTTCAGAAAGAGAATGGGGCTGTTGACACCTTAATTTTGCACTGATAGCCTCCAAAACTGGGAAAGAATAAATTTCTTTTAAGCCATACAATTTGTGGTTATTTATTATGATAGCACTGGAAAACTAATATGAATCTCAAATTTTGCAAAATTCCGTAAGGAATTTTATAGAAACTGACTGATTCTAAAATATTTATGCAAAGCAAATAACCTAGAATAACCAAAAGAGTTTCACAAAAGGAAGACCACAGCT
Organism: Rhinopithecus bieti; assembly: GCF_001698545.2. Classification (NCBI taxonomy): domain Eukaryota; kingdom Metazoa; phylum Chordata; class Mammalia; order Primates; family Cercopithecidae; genus Rhinopithecus; species Rhinopithecus bieti. The sequence continues at coordinate 116,383 of NW_016814426.1, read as the reverse complement.
AGGAGAGTTATACTACTTTACTTGAAAGTATACTATAAAGCTACTTTTATCAAGATAGAATATTATTAACATAGAGATATACATGTAGATCAGTGGGACAGAACAGAATTCATGAAAAGACCTACAGATATATAATCAATTGATTTTTTTTAGCATGTTACCAAAAACAGGCAGGGGAGAAGAAGGTAGTATTTTAGCTTATAGCTCTGGAGAAACATAACCATTAGAAGGAAAACTGAATATCAGTTCTTTTTTTTTTTTTTTTTTTGTGACAGAGTCTCGCTCTGTCACCCAGGCTAGAGTGCAGTGGCATAATCTCGGCTCACTGCAACCTCTGCCTCCTGGGTACAATCGATTCTCCTGCCTCAGCCTCCTGAGTAGCTGGGATTACAGTCGCGCGCCACCATGCCTGGCTAATTTTTGTATTTTTAGTAGAGTCGGAGATTCACTATGTTGGTCAGGCTGGTCTCGAACTCCTGACCTCTCAAAGTGCTGGGGATTACAGACATGAGCCACCGTGCCCAGCTGTATCAATTCTTAAATAATAAACATTTACTTGACATGAATTACAGAACTAAATGTAAACTGTTAACTTATAAAACTTACGATGAGGATAATAACGTAGGAGAAAATCTATGTGTCCCTAGTAGAAAAAATACAATACAAACACATGCAAAAATAAGTAGAAATGTAAAAACTGATTTTATAAGAATTGAAAACATGTACTCTTTGACAGACATCTTTTAAAACAAAAAGAAAAGTCAGAATAAACTCAGTTCATGTATTTGGCAGGTTGATTTTGATCCAGAATATGCAAATAATCTTTACCTCTCAATAATAAGATAACAAAAATTTTTAAAAAACACAAATAGTGTAAAATGGAACATGAAATTTCATGACATAAGTCATATGCTATACATGAATTGCTAATAAGCACATATAAAAGTGCGAAGCATTTTTTTGTAATAAAATGCAAATTAACATTGCAGTGTGATACACTACACATCTATCAGAATGTCTGAACTTATTATTATTTTTTCTCATCCTGTCCTATTTTATGGTGCTGTAAAATTCCTGAAATTAAAGAGTGATAGTGTTGTCAAGGAGATGGGGAAACGACAACACTCAGACTTTGCAGGTGGTAATCTAAAGTGATACATCCACTGTAAAAACTGTAAGTTTCTCATCAATTAACACATATGCTAACTGTATTCCCAGTCATTCTACCGTGAGGTGCATGCACAAGTCTGCCCATGAATGTTCCCATAGCAGCTTCATCTATAACAGCCTCAAACTGGAAAGAAACCAAATGTCTATCACCAGGGAAATGGACACAGTGTTGCATGAATATACATTGTAATGCTAATTAGCAGTTAAAAAAAAAAAAAGAAAGAAAAAGAAAAAAACTGCTGCATTTTTGCAACAACTTTGATTAATCTCAAAAAATAATTTTCCTGAGTCAAAGAAGCCAAAAAAGTACGCAGTGTGTGACCCCATTTTTATAAGATGCTAGAAAATGTAAACACATCCATAATTAATAAAGCCCATCAAGGTTTGCTTGGAGTAGAAGTAATGGGTGGGACAGACTGCAAAGAAACATAAGCAAACATTTCATGGTGGTAGAAAGGTTCTCCATTTTGTTTGTGGTAGTGATGTTGGGTGTAAATAGACGTTAAAGTCTATTAAATTTTACACTTTAAATGGGTGCAATTTGTTGTACATAAACTGTATCTCAATAAAGCTTCTCTCTCCTAAAAAAAAAAAAGTGCCTAGTCAAAACTTTCATTTATTAATTCTTACTTAGGAATAACAAAAGTTTTCAAGTAAATTAGGCTATAGTTGTTTAAACAGGTAGCCATAAAGCAATCAAAGTCTTATAATTTTACATTATAGAAAATGGCTTTTTAAACTTAAAATGGAATATTTTAAAGAAGTTATCACCAATTGCCTGGCTCTATGATCTGAAATTCATTATGAGGCATAGATTTTTTTTTATACCTTTGTTATACCACCTTTACAGATAAATTATTGATATAGTTTGGGCAGAGAAACCTCTTACCTAAGATACATAAAATTGATTAATGAAATTTGTGACAAAATTTGGTTGCTCTTCTCAGTTTTTAATATTCCACCAGACCAGTTTAGATTTCCTGCTGGGTAGACTTACTCATAATCAAGCCCATAGCCTGATTCTATGGGGTGAAAAGTTGCAGCCTCATTCATATTTAATACTAACAGATTTCTTAGGCTGTGGAAAGGGTACTGAAGGGGAATAAGTGGAACCTTAAGATACAGGATTGGGATATATAGACATCCACAGAAGAGGTTGAGAAATTTGAACAACCTCTTGTTTAGAGACAAATTCTCTTGCTTAGAGACAGCTTAATGCCTTCTCCTCCAAGAAAATCAGTCTTAATATGCATACAAAGAAATAAAGAAAAAAATAGCGAAAGAAAAAAAGAGAAAAAAAAAAAAACAATGACAAACACTTTTATTGACTGCCCTTGGATAACTTAGAATTTTTTTCAGGACAGATCCTCATGGCACCTCGTTGCCAGGGCTTTTAAGAAGAGCTAGAGCTCTTTTATTTTTTATTTTTAATTTTCTTTTCCTTACGATTTTCTTAATAACATTTTCTTTCCCTAGCTTACTTTATTGTAAGAATATGGCATACAATCCATGTAACTTATAAAATATGTGTTAACCAACTGTTTACGTTTTCAATAAGGCTTCTCATCAGCAAAAGTGTTGCAGATTTTTCTTATCATTTGTTGGTAGAAGGCTGAGGAGAATATACGAGATTCCTAGGGTGTTTTAAGAAGAATGAAATATAATGCTTGATGGGGCCAAATACCATTATAGTTACCCTCACTCTGGATTCAGGGTTTAATGCCACAGACTAAAAAGATGGAAGTGTTGGCCAGGCGCGGTGGCTCATGCCTGTAATCCCAGCACTTTGGGAGTCTGAGCTGGGCGGATCACAAGGTCAGGAGATCGAGACCATCCTGGCCAACATGGTGAAACCCTGGCTCTATTAAAAATACAAAAATTAGCTGGACGTGGTGGTGTATGTCTGTAATCCTAGCTACTCGGGAGGCTGAGGCAGGAGAATCACTTGAACCAGGGAGTCAGAGGTTGCAGTGAGCTGGGATTTCCCCACTGCACTCCAGCCTGGCAACAGAGAGAGACTTTGTCTCAAAAAAATAATAATAAAATAAATAAATAAATAAAAATTAAAATAAATAAATAAATAAAAAAGATGGAAGTGTTGTTTATAGTCTACTAGATTGGCTAATAAAATTCGGGACTCAAATGACTTTCTATTAATGAAGTTGAAATACCAGCACTCTTCTGGTAAACAGTGGTGTTGCAAGTCTCTGTGAATGATCATATAGCAATGGATCTATTCTGTAAACTTGTTCAATCACTTCTTATCCATGCCCTGGAGGACCTGGAGTCTATTACTTATATAAGACATTGAAAGTATATTAGTAAGAGGGCGCTAGTATCCTCAAAAACTCTATGGTGCTTGTCCTTTGTAGACAGGAGTTAATGGTGATGAATGCTGTAATTAAGTAGTTTTTCCTAATTTCAAAGGAAATAATGAAATTCAGAAAATGTAGAGGCCAAAGGGTAGCAATTAACTGTTTGAAAAGAACTCAGGTGCAATGAACACAATAGGCCACAGAAACACACTAGTAATGAGAGTGTTTTAACATGAAAAGATATTGGAGATCTCTGACTAATCACTGCATCATAATAAATGAAACAACTTAGTCATTTACTAAGATGATATACAGAGGAGAGACATTTTAGATTTTGTGTGAAGTCCCCATTCTTTGAGAAAGCCCAAATAGCCCTGTAAAAGGCTATGGCTGAGTTCTCAGTCGCAGCAGCCTTAATCTGTCAGTAATGTGAGTTAGTCATCTTAAAACTGGATCCTTCTGCCCCAGTGGAGTCACTCTATCTCATGCCGTGTGAGTCAGACACCATTCTTCACCCCCTGAGATTGGTCCAGATTCATGAGCAAAGTAAATTATTTATGCTAGTTTGTCATTAAGTTTTGGAGTAGCTTTTAATATGATATTTAATATGATTTAATATGATATAAATATAACAAATTATTAGAGCAGGCATATTTGAATTTTCCTCCAAACTGAGATATAAGTTGCTATTCCTTGCACTGCCCACTGCAAGATAAGATGGCATAACCCCTGGTGAAACTCTTAGAATTTTAGAGATAAGCTATATGACACGGGACTACACTGCATCAACCTATTTTAAAAAGTATGTCATGGTTTCCTACTAAGCACTCATAAGAACTAATCTTGAACCCTAAGTGACTGTGACTTTAACTGCTCATCATGACCTTGCTAATACAGCATCTACCACATAAGTTTGGACAGGAGTCTGCATAATAAGTATGCACCAGGGGTCCATTGTTAAATGGAAATGATATGTTTGAGACTGATTCTGTGCATCTTTGTTCAGTCTTTATGTGAAGTCTCATGATGAGTGCTCCATGAGCTAATAAATGAAGGACAAAAAGCATGGACCTGAATTAAGAACCAGTTTGCCCAGCATACTGCTCCAAATGCATGTGAGTACCTCCTTTGTCATAGCCCTACACAGAGGTGAACCTAAAGACAAGGTAAAGTGAAATCTTCCAAAAGGGCAGAAACATCTGCCTCGTAGACAATACATTAGGTTGTCCACACTGAGTGGAATGGAATAGGGTCTGAGTTTTGGATTTTAACACTTGGACAGTGATTAACGGCACAGATGCCTGAACTAGAGCTTGGATAGAACAAAATTTTTAATTGGTAACATAGACTCCTTGGGGAATGGTACAAAGGGTAATTGATTCTGATTATTTTGGAGGAAATTAACTTGGTATTACAAAATGGGGACAAGGAAAGCTATTTCTGGAAATTAGGGCATTCGACGAAATAACATTTAGTTCTCTCTCTTAATCAGCCTTGCAGCTATTCAGGGAACCCTTACTTAAGAAAAATGGATGAGGCTGGGTGCAGTGGCTCACTCTGTAATCCCAGCACTCTGGGAGGCCGAGGTGGGCGGATCACTTGAGGCCAGGAGTTTAAGACCAGCCTGGCCAACATGTCAAAACCCCGTCTCCACTAAAAATACAAAAATTAGCTGGGTGTCGTGGCGTGTACCTGTAATCCCAGTTACTTGGGAGGCTGAGGCAGAGAATCACTTGAACCTGGGAGGCGGAGGCTGCAGTGAGCTGAGATACCACCACTGCACTTCAGGTTGAGCAACAAAGCAAGACTCCATCTCAAAAAAAAACAGAGAAAGAAAAGAAAAAAGAAAATGGGTGAATCTCAGTAACAACAGCAAGCATTGTGGCGTTCTAAGTGGCCATCTTTTATCTCCTTTTCCCCTTCATTGTAGCCTTAAAAACCAACAGTCTGCAAACAACTGAATAACAGCTCCTGAAGAGGGGTAAGAAGTTGGGTCTCTTGTACTTGCCTGTTCCCAGAGAATCGTCATTGTTCAACCAGTCTGCTATATCCCCACACCCAACTTCAAAGTAGTCTTTATTATGTATGACTTGAAGTTTACCTAATGAGAATAAACTTTTCCAAGGGTGCATTTTCAAGAACAATCAAAGGAAATAGTTTAAGACTCTGAGTGCCCAAGGAAGGAAATGATGTTTGGAGACACCAAGAATTTAAAGAACACACTTAAAATAAAAATCTAGTGAAATGAGATGTCTGTAGAGCACTTCAGAATGCTCCAACATATTCTTGGAAATCTAAAATGCCATATGCATAATTAGAGCTGTACCCAGACTTGTGTGTATGCACAGGATAGAACTGAGAAGGCCCTAAGTTCTTGCTGACAAACCTTAGTGCTCTTTGCAAGCAGAAAGTGAAGGCTAAGTAAGACAAAGATGTAAACTGTCACTTGAGTAGTGAAGGTATGCATCAATATGCCCAGAGACCCAGTCAACAAAGACTGAGAGACTTCTTGGTTTCTGGAATTTAAGGAAAGTCTATCCACTTAGTTTAACCACTAAGCTAGACAAGCAATGACTTCAATAATCAACTCGGACAAAGAATCCACACTTTACAGAATTATTTTGTAGAAGTCACTAAACAACACCAGTAAGTAGCAACAAAAACAAGACCTGGGGTAGTAGAGCATCTGTTTTCCAGAGTTGCCACAATATGTCTGTTAAAACGTCAAATTTTCTAACAAAATTTAAGAAACATTCAAAGAAAAATGAAGATGTGACTCATAGCTACAGGTGTGGAGGGCAGTTAATAGAAACTATTCTCAAGAAGTTTAGATATTAGAATGACTACGCAAAAACTTTAAAATCAGCTATTTCAGTATATTCAAGAAACTGAAGGAAACTGTGTTCAAATGACTAAAGGAAAGCATAAGAACAATGCCTCACCAAATAGAGAATACCAATAAAAACATATACATAAAAAAATCAACTCAAAATTCTGTACTTGAAACTTACAAAAACTTCCGTGAAAAGTTCAGTAGAAGAACTCAACAGCATATTTGAGACAAAATAAAGAATTCACAAAATTGAAGCTTGGTCCATTAAGATTATGTAGTCTGAGGAAGAGAGATGACAAAACAATAAAGAAAATGAACAAAGCCTTAGGGACCTGTGTGATTCAACAAGCATACCATCAGATGAATGATGCAGTGCCAGAGGAAAGTATAAAAAGAAATGGGTAGAAAGAATATTTGAAGATATAATGGTAGAAACACACAAATTTGTTATCAAAAAATTAATCTATACAGCCAAGAATCTCAACAAACTCTAAGTAGGATGAACTCAAGCAGACACACCAGACACATCAAAATGACACTATTAAAAGGCAAAGAAAAAATCTTGAGCGCAGCAAGAGAGAAGTAGCTCATCACATACACAAAAACCCTCAATGGGATGAATAGGCAACTTCTTAGAAGACACCCTGGAGGCCTAAGCGAGTGAGAGGACATATTCAAGGGCTAGAAGAAAAAAAGTCAACCAAAGATTCTATAACCAGCAAAATTACCCTTCAGAAATGAAGAAGGCTTTTAATACAGTATCATAGAAGCAATTAAGAAGTAACTTGTTACTAAGCAGACCTGCTCTGTAAGAAATATGAAAGGAAGTCTTTCAGACTGAATAGAAAGGACATTAGAGAGTAACCCAAATGTATAGGAAGATAGAAAGAGCACTGGTGAAAGTAGCAACACAGGTAAAGTAAATATAAAATACATAAATATATTTTTTGTTCATATCTCTTTTTTCTATTTTCTGATACAAAAATGCAACTCTTTAAGTAAATAACTATAAATCCATGTTGATGAGAATACAATCTATAAGGAAGTAATTTTTATAATAATAGCACAAAATGAAAGGAGGAAATGTTTTGTATAATACTGAAAATAAATTAGTATTACTCTGTATTATACTGATATAAAGTAAGGGAATAATGATAATTCTCATGGCAATCACTAGGGGAACAATATCAATAGGTATTTATAGATAGATAGACATGGATAGACAGATATAAAATCAATGATTAGGAAAGGTAAGTAATTACACTGAGATATAACTTCATGCACACTAAGATGGGTATTAAAACAAAGACAGGCAATAACCAATTTTGAAGAGCATGTGGATAAACTGAAACTTCATATATTGCTGATGGGAATGTAAAATGGTACAGCTTCTTTGGAAAACAATTTGATAGTCCACCAAAATATTACGCCTAGAGTTATCATATGACCCAGCAATTCCACTCTTAGGAGTGGAACCCTAAGGGAAATGAAAACGAAAGCCTGCATAAAAACATACACATTAATGTACACAGTAGCATTATTCACAATAACTAAAATATAGAAACAACTGAGGCTGTATTCATTTTATTTGCTGAGTCCATGAACAAGTTCAGTGCTTTGAGGAGAGAGCAATTGTAGGAATGGTAGGGTTTGAATATCTGTTTCCCCTTCAAAATTCATTGAAACTTGAATTCCCGATGTAATATTATTAAAAGGTAGGCCTTTGAGGAGGCAAACAGGCCATGAGGGTGAAGCCCTCATGAATAAGGTTAATGTCATATGTAAAGACTGGAGGGAACTAGCTAAGCCCTTGTGCCTTCCATCTCTGTTGTGTGATGACCTAGTGTTTGTCCCCTCTGGAGGATGCAGCAACAAGGTGCCAACTTGGAAACAGAGATCAGGTCCTCATCAGACACACAACTTGCTACTGCCTTAATCTTTGATTTGCAGTCTCCAGAACTGTAAGATAGAAATCTTTGTTCTTGGTGAATTACCCAGCCTCAGGTATTTTGTTATAGCAGCTAGAATGGATTAAGACAAGAACACCCAGCTACTTGGGAGGCTGAGCCAGGAAAATCACTTGAACCAGGGAGGCAGAGGTTGCATTGAGCTGAGATTGCACCACTGCACTCCAACCTGGGCAACAGAAAGAGACTCTGTCTCAAAAAAAAAAAAAAAAAAAAAAAAAAAAAAAAAAAAGAACAAAACAAAACAAACAAACAAAAAACAAAGTTGAAAATGCTATTTTCATAATTAGTCTTATTAAACACACAGTATAGTCTGTGATCATTAAGATTTTTAATTTTAAAGTATGTAATTGACAAAGATTTTATAAGTTTAATATGTGCAACATGATAATGTGATATATATATACATGGTGTAATGTGTATCACAAATACACTGATCACCAATCATGCTGTATATTACAGCCGGAGAATTTGTTTAGCTTCCATAGTGTTTTTCATAATGACTGAAATAGTTTACACTGTCATCAACAGTGTACAAGGATTCCCTTTTCTCCATACCATCACCAACACTTGTACTCACATGTCTTTTTTATAATAGCCCTCCTACCAGGTGTGAGATGATACCTCATTGTGATTTGATTTGCATTTCTCTGAATATTAGTGATGTTGAGCATCTTTACACTTACATATTGACCATTTGCATGTCTTCTTTGGATAAATGTCTATTCCTGTTCTTTGCCCATTTTTTAATCGGGAAAATTATTTGTGATTTTTTTCTTTCTTTTACTTTTTATTTTGTTATGTTTTTACTATCAAATTGTGTATATATTATACATTATATATTTTGGATATTATCTCTTTAATAGAGAGATGGTTTGCAAATACCTTCTCTCATTTTATAGGTTGACAGGCTGTGCTCTTTGATTCCCAGGTGAACAACTATTATCTAGAATGTTAGATTTCAACATTGTTTCTACTTATTTTGGGGAAAGAGAGCTTCCTGGTCTCACTTGGCCTCTGGGGCACCAGCTGTTATATGCCATGAATCAGGACTGGAACAACAAGCAGAATAAAATTTGTCTTTGAGTGTATCTGAAACACCCTCTGCAGATGTCCAGAAATCTCTTAGGGATGATTTGTAGAGAACCAAAATACTTTTGTCAAGGAGTAGGGATGACACATCAGCAGAATGTAAATGTTATAAAATGCTACCATGTATACCTAAGGATTTGAAGTATATTTAAAATACATATGAAAAAATTCAGGCCAGGGGTGGTGGCTCACACCTGTAATCCCAACACTTTGGGATACTGAGGCAAGTGAATCCCTTGAGCCCAGGAGTTCGAGACCAGCCTGGGTAACATGATAAAACCCCATCTCTACAGAAAATACCCACCCTCACCAAAAAAAAAAATTAGCTGGCATGGTGGTGTGTGCCTGTATTCCCTAGTCCCAGCTAAATAGAAGGCTGGGGTAGGAGGACTGCTTGAGCTGGGGAGGTCAAGGTTGCAGTGAGCCATGATCATGCCATTGCACTCCAGACTGGGTGACAGAGCAAGACCCTATCTCAGAAAAAAAAAAAAAAAAAAAAAAAAAAAAAACAGAGAGAGATAGAGAAAAAAAAAAGTTAACTATGATATGATATCTCCAATGCTGACCTCAACTGTCAAAAAATATGATAATCCAGAGTAAACAAATTTGTTGTTCTATTTTGTAGTTACTCAGAATATTCACTCTGTTAAGAGAACACATGTAAGAGAAGTCCTCCAATTATTGTAAGTATTAAAATAAGCCCCAAACATGGAAGCTTTTTCTATATTCTGACTTTAAGTTATGATCTATCATAAAGACACTGTAAATGTATCACAGATTTACATACTAAATGACTGAATACGATGAATGCTTCATACATATTTATGGACAAACTCCAAAACCTTTTGAAATTTTCCACATCTGGAGTTAAAACAAAAACCTCAAAAAACTGTTATTCCGAAAAGCAAATTCAATGGTTACTGAAATATATGATAGTTGACTAAAATTACTGCTTTAAAGTTACCTTATAGTTTTATCTCAAGATAGACACAAAGAGCTAAGTACTTACTTCTTTTTCTTATAAAATCATAAAACTCTATCACCACTTTATTTATAATGATTTTCTGACAGTAAAAGGCAGAAAGGAAATTGCACTATACTACCTTAATATCAGTGTTCAGGGACACCGAGAAATTTTAGTAGTTATAAACCAAATTTTAGGATTAAAGAGGTCAGAGGGAGCAAAGTGTTTTATACGCTACCTTATACCTCTCATTTCAAGTACCTCAGAAAATAAAAACTATCTTGGAAGTGGCTATAAAATGTGAATTTTAGAAGGCATCAACACAAAATTTTATTTTAATTTGCTTACTTCAAGCAAAA
>NW_016814426.1:68445-105231 GCF_001698545.2 Rhinopithecus bieti | reverse complement strand
CCTGACCTTGTGATGCACCCGCCTTGGCCTCCCAAAGTGCTGGGATTACAGGCTTGAGCCACCGCGCCCGGCAATTTTTCTTAAGTAATCTATTTAGTAATGATACATATTTAAGCAAAACTTCGTTTAATCTATTTCTTCCCCCAAACCCTTGAGAAAGTCTTCAGCGCTTACTATGTTAGGGACAAAGTCCTTGGGTAGGCATTTTATTTCTTCTACATTTCTCCTTCTTTCTCTCTTTCTCTCTCTCTCATTCTTTCTGTACTGTGCTTTCTTGCTTGCATTTAGCTAAAATATTTTTCAACTTTTCTCTTCCGCACTAATCTCTTGTTTTGAGAAGACACTTTTCAAACTCATCATAAATGTCATCTGTTTTATATATTGTATATATAAATTCCTGATTAGATGACTAATACGTGCTCATTTTAAGCAATGTTAAATATACAAAATGAACGGGACAATCTATCATAACGTCAACAGCCAGTTACAATTCGTATGTACATACACAGAGATATATAATAATTTTCTGACAGCTAAAAGGGCAAAGGAATAACATGCTATTTTATTTTTTTATTGCTGCTATAACAAATTATTATAAGATTTCTGGCTTAAAACAACAAAAAAGTATTATCATATAGTTCTGGTGGTCAGAAATAAAAAAATCCAAGAGGTCTTATGGGCTAAAATCAATATGCTGGCAGGGCTGTCTTCCTTCTGGAAGCTCTACGGAAATAATAATTTTCCTTGCTTTTCACACATCTAGAGGCTGCCTGTGTCCTTTTTACATCTTCAAAGGCAGCAATCTCACTACTTTACCTAATGCTCTGATCATCGCATCTCCTCTCTGACTCTGATTTTCCTGCTCCTCTCTTCCATTTTTTAAGGGTCTTTGTTACACTGGGACCAGTGAGGTAATCCAGGATGATCTCCCAGCCTGGAATGTGCTTCTGCAAAATTCCTTTTGAATGTAAGGTTCACAGTTTCCAGAGAGTAGGATGTGTATATCATTAAAGACCACTATTCTGCTTACATTATGCACAAAAATGTAGCCCATGGAATTAATTAGCCAAGAGCTGACAATGGAGCCTCTAATCAAATTAATTTTTGTTTTGCTTGTGTTTTTAAGTCAATATTTGTTGATTTCTGTCGTCTGCAGCAAAGAATCTCAACTGATTGCAGTGCTTCTTAGCCTGGTATGAATCCCATTCTTTATCCCTAAATTTTTTGTACAATTGTATACACATCAATGTTGCATCAGTGGTACTTAGGGAATACAAATAAGGAGAGCTTGTAAACAATCATATGGGGAGCGGTATATAGCCAACAAGGATGGTGATGAACAGGTGTGATTAAGATTTAGGGAAGAGGCCGGGTGAGGTGGCTCACACCTATAATCCCAGCACTTTGGGAGACCGAGGAGGGTGGATCACCTCAGGTCAGGAGTTTGAGACCAGCCTGGTCAATATGGTGAAACTCGGTCTCTACTAGAAATACAAAAATTAACCAGGTGTGGTGGCGGGCGCCTGTAATCCCAGCTATTCGGGAGGCTGAGGCATGAGAATCACTTGTGTCATGCGCGTCCGTGTGAAGAGACCACCAAACAGGTTTTGTGTGACCAATAAAGCTTTTTAATAACCTGGGTGCAGGCGGGCTGAGTCCGAAAAGGGAGTCAGTGAAGGGAGACAAAGGTGGGGACGTTTTATAGGATTTGGGTAGGTAAAGGAAAATTACAATGAAATGGGGTTATTCTCTGGCGGGCAGGAGTGGGGTTACAAGGTGCTCAGTGGGGGAGTTTTTTGAGCCAGGATGAGCCAGGAAAAGGAATTTCACAAGATAGTGTCATCGCTTAAGGCAAAGACCAGCCATTTTCACTTCTTTTGTAGTGGAATGTCATCAGTTAAGGCGGGGCCAGGCCTTTTTCACTACTTTTGTGATTCTTAAGTTACTTCAGGCCATCTGGGCATATGCCTGCAAGTCACAGGGGATGTGGATGTGCAAGTCACAGGGGATGCTATGGCTTGGCTTGGGCTCAGAGGCCTGACAACTTGAACCCAGGAGGCAGAGGAGGCAGTAAGCTGAGATCGCGCCACTGCACTCCAGCCTGGGCGACAAGAGCGAAACTCCATTGCAAAAACAAAACAAAACAAAACAAAACAAAACAAAACAAAACAACAAAACAAGAAAGGGAAGAAGGAGGAAGGGAGGGAGGGAGGATGGGAAGGAGAGAGGAAGAAAGAAAAAGAAAGAGGAAGGGAAGAAGAAGAAAGATTAGGATCAAACCTTAGATCAAGAATTCTTAAAACTATTAGGTAAAAACCAGAACTCCCTGCATAAATACTTGTGGTCTGGATTGGAGTTGTTTCTCCTGCCTTCCTCTCTTTCACCCTCTCTCTCAGTGTCATCTATCTATCTTTTTATCTAGTATCTGTCTCTCCTGTATATATTTATACACATACTGAGAGACAAATCTTATTCAGAAATAAAACCATTCAGAAACATTCAAAGAGAAGTTTATCTGCTCCAAGTTTTCTCAAAAATACACACGAGCACAAGTACATAAAATGTCTTCTGCCTAAAAGTAGTAATATTAATTTGCTCTTTGAGAAAGAAAATGTGAAAATGAGAATAAGAGTATCTTTTAAAGAAAGGATTCAATTTTAATTAAAAGGTAAAGCTATTCACTTGAGTGTAAGACTGTTATTTATTCATATACTGTGCTGTCAAGGAAAATAGAATTTATAGTTAGTAAAATAAATAAACAATTTTCCTTGGCTCTCAAGATGAAGTAAAGGTTTTTCTTGTAATGTTAGTATACACTTGACCTTGTAATATTAAAATTATTTTGACCAGGTAATATTACATGGTCATATGTTACTATAATTTGACCATCATTTTTTTTCTAGAATAACAGGTGAAAACATTCTTTCTTGTATTTTCCTGCCATACAATGGAAAAAAACCACCATTGCTATAAAACTATTTTTAATATAGATAACATTGCCTATTAAAATTATAAACATATGGATAGATATCAATATTTGTGAAATATAATTTGTATAATTTTTAAAAAATAGTACAATAAAACAGGGCTGGCCATGTGTGGTGGCTCACGCCTATAATCCCACCACTTTAGAAGGCTGGGGCTGGCAGATCACTAGAGGTCAGGAGTTCGAGAACAGCCTGATCAACGTGGGAAAACCCTATCTCCACAAAAATTACAGAGGCAGAGGTTGCAGTGAGCTGAGATAGCACCACTGCACTCCAGCCTGGGTGACTGAGCAAGACTTTGTCCCAAAAATGCAAATCAAAACAGGGTTGATATAAGAGTTAATGAAAATTGTTAACCACTTCCCACAGAAATTAGCTTCCAAGGATTTTACTATTGAATTTGTCACATATTTTTGCCTCGTGTTGAAGGTTTTATATATATATATACACATATCTTATATTATATACATATATCTATATAGCATCACTATAGATGGTGTATTTTTACTGTATTCCTACATTTTCCTATTTATATGTTTAGGTTGTTTAGGTGCTTTGAAAATTTAACATAACACAAATTCTAGTTATTATTTGTGTATGTGAATTTGTGTCTAAACATGACTTTGGTAGTGTTTTCTAGCAGTGATGTGGTTTCACGCACTGTATTGCCGGACTCTTTTTCAGGTGCAAGAGTGAAGGAAGCAAGATGGGTACAGCAAATAGGTACACGCTGAGAGATAATGTGGTCTCAGAGCAATCAGCCTTGGCTTCCTCTGCAGGATAATCTGGAACATAAATCTCACCAAAAAGTTGCCTTTACTTTGAGGCATTGTGGCCAGACTTCTGTATTTCCATATAATTAAATATTGAAAGCAGTACGCCCATGGCATGGGAAGGAACTCTCCTGGGTAAGGAAGCTCTTTTCAACCAAGGACTGTAGTCCTGATGAAGGGGATAGTTGTGAGCCTGTTAGCAGCCAGCACTAACAGCAGCTGCAGAATGGGTGAGTTACCAGAGCAGGCATTGACTTCAGCTCACCCCTCACCCCACTGAGAATCACTTTGTTCTCACTTTATGTTCATTGGATCCGGACACAGCTACTCCAGGATTCTAAATCACCACAATTCCTAGAAAGAGTTAAAAGGGGAAGGTTAACGCAATGAACTACATCCCCTAGTGCTGCAGTTTATCCTGAGGACTAAACTGATACTCATCTCCCTTCTCTACCACCGTTAAATGACAGTGATCTTTGCTAGCACTTCTGTTGGTCAAGGTGGCTTGTGGGTGAAGATTCATAGATACTATGGCCTATCTACCATCTACTATCATCGATTCCTGGATACTGTGACCTTATCCAGGTTGTTCCACTTTCATACTGAGAATAAGAACTGAGCATGGGATTATCAAGAAACTGTGCAGTAGATCACCCGATTACCAAACTGATTTGTTTTTTCTAAGACCACCAGAGCGGGCACAAAAGAACCAGCAACTAGGCAAGTGTAGGAGCAAAACTGCAAGTTTATTTTGGTCACCTAAGGTGTGGGGAAGAGGTCTGTCGGCCTCCGGCAAAGAAGGCTGACAGAGCCCCCCGGTGGGGCTCTCGGACGGAATTCCCGCAGTCCTGACATCCCGACAGGAGTGGAGGACTGAGGAAGGCGGCGCCTGGCGTGCCTCCGGAGCGGCTTTTCTAGGAGTGGGAGGGCAATAGGCGGGGCACGCGCGTATCAGGGGGCGTTCAGCAGGTGCGACCAGGTAAATCTTGGTCTCTTCGTATTGACGTCACCTGGCGCATGCCCAGTTGGTCTGCACCTTCCCGGGCACCGGCTGCATTTTCGCGCGCAGGGGAAAAGTTGGTTAAGAAGAACCCGGAAGTGCACCATCTTGCCTCCATTCATCCAAACAGTTGTGAGCCTGTTAGCAGCCAGCACTAACAGCAGCTGCAGAATGGGTGAGTTACCAGAGCAGGCATTAACTTCAGCTCACCCCTCACCCCACTGAGAATCACTTTGTTCTCACTTTATGTTCATTGGATCCGGACACAGCTACTCCAGGATTCTAAATTACCACAATTCCTAGAAAGAGTTAAAAGGGGAAGGTTAACGCAATGAACTACATCCCCTAGTGCTGCAGTTTATCCTGAGGACTAAACTGATACTCATCTCCCTTCTCTACCACCGTTAAATGACAGTGATCTTTGCTAGCACTTCTGTTGGTCGAGGTGGCTTATCTACCATCTACTATCATCGATTCCTGGATACTGTGACCTTATCCAGGTTGTTCCACTTTCATACTGAGAATAAGAACTGAGCATGGGATTATCAAGAAACTGTGCAGTAGATCACCCGATTACCAAACTGATTTGTTTTTTCTAAGACCACCAGAGCGGGCACAAAAGAACCAGCAACTAGGCAAGTGTAGGAGCAAAACTGCAAGTTTATTTTGGTCACCTAAGGTGTGGGGAAGAGGTCTGTCGGCCTCCGGCAAAGAAGGCTGACAGAGCCCCCCGGTGGGGCTCTCGGACGGAATTCCCGCAGTCCTGACATCCCGACAGGAGTGGAGGACTGAGGAAGGCCGCGCCTGGCGTGCCTCCGGAGCGGCTTTTCTAGGAGTGGGAGGGCAATAGGCGGGGCACGGGCGTATCAGGGGGCGTTCAGCAGGTGCGACCAGGTAAATCTTGGTCTCTTCGTATTGACGTCACCTGGCGCATGCCCAGTTGGTCTGCACCTTCCCGGGCACCGGCTGCATTTTCGCGCGCAGGGGAAAAGTTGGTTAAGAAGAACCCGGAAGTGCACCATCTTGCCTCCATTCATCCAAACAGTTGTGAGCCTGTTAGCAGCCAGCACTAACAGCAGCTGCAGAATGGGTGAGTTACCAGAGCAGGCATTAACTTCAGCTCACCCCTCACCCCACTGAGAATCACTTTGTTCTCACTTTATGTTCATTGGATCCGGACACAGCTACTCCAGGATTCTAAATTACCACAATTCCTAGAAAGAGTTAAAAGGGGAAGGTTAACGCAATGAACTACATCCCCTAGTGCTGCAGTTTATCCTGAGGACTAAACTGATACTCATCTCCCTTCTCTACCACCGTTAAATGACAGTGATCTTTGCTAGCACTTCTGTTGGTCGAGGTGGCTTATCTACCATCTACTATCATCGATTCCTGGATACTGTGACCTTATCCAGGTTGTTCCACTTTCATACTGAGAATAAGAACTGAGCATGGGATTATCAAGAAACTGTGCAGTAGATCACCCGATTACCAAACTGATTTGTTTTTTCTAAGACCACCAGAGCGGGCACAAAAGAACCAGCAACTAGGCAAGTGTAGGAGCAAAACTGCAAGTTTATTTTGGTCACCTAAGGTGTGGGGAAGAGGTCTGTCGGCCTCCGGCAAAGAAGGCTGACAGAGCCCCCCGGTGGGGCTCTCGGACGGAATTCCCGCAGTCCTGACATCCCGACAGGAGTGGAGGACTGAGGAAGGCGGCGCCTGGCGTGCCTCCGGAGCGGCTTTTCTAGGAGTGGGAGGGCAATAGGCGGGGCACGCGCGTATCAGGGGGCGTTCAGCAGGTGCGACCAGGTAAATCTTGGTCTCTTCGTATTGACGTCACCTGGCGCATGCCCAGTTGGTCTGCACCTTCCCGGGCACCGGCTGCATTTTCGCGCGCAGGGGAAAAGTTGGTTAAGAAGAACCCGGAAGTGCACCATCTTGCCTCCATTCATCCAAACAGTTGTGAGCCTGTTAGCAGCCAGCACTAACAGCAGCTGCAGAATGGGTGAGTTACCAGAGCAGGCATTAACTTCAGCTCACCCCTCACCCCACTGAGAATCACTTTGTTCTCACTTTATGTTCATTGGATCCGGACACAGCTACTCCAGGATTCTAAATTACCACAATTCCTAGAAAGAGTTAAAAGGGGAAGGTTAACGCAATGAACTACATCCCCTAGTGCTGCAGTTTATCCTGAGGACTAAACTGATACTCATCTCCCTTCTCTACCACCGTTAAATGACAGTGATCTTTGCTAGCACTTCTGTTGGTCGAGGTGGCTTATCTACCATCTACTATCATCGATTCCTGGATACTGTGACCTTATCCAGGTTGTTCCACTTTCATACTGAGAATAAGAACTGAGCATGGGATTATCAAGAAACTGTGCAGTAGATCACCCGATTACCAAACACTGTCCATCTCATGTAGCAGCCATCACCTGCCAGGTAAGAGGCAGACATGGCAGTGAGCCGAGATCGTGCCACTGCACTCCAACCTGGGTGACCACCTTCCTGTCCATCTTATGTAGTAGCTATCTTACCTGCCAGGACCAATTACCCTGGCTGTTTTACTAATTCCTTTTTATACCTGCTAGATCATTGGCATGAAGAGTTCAAGGAGAACACTTGGCAACTGTAGCTCTAAGTATAATGAGATTCTTATTGTGTTTCCTGTAGGAAAGTGAAGCATAAATTCTTCATGTAGAAATGATGGAGAGCAGTGCGTGGCTACCTCCACTCCTGGATCCTGAATCCACACATTTCTACCTGCTGGAGATAGCACCTCATAACTATTGTTTTAGGACTGTATAGAAGCATGAAGCATAGCTTCCCATTAAATGTAGATATGATTAATGTGCATATGACAGAATCCATGTATCTGCATCCTTAAAGTCTTTTATAGTGGCACTAAGTTCTGCTATTCCTCTGGGATGAAATATTGTTTTTAATTTACTCTCTTGGCCAGGGGCTGTAATGGCATACTGTAAAAATTTCAGGGACTTCCATTTGGCCTTTGCTATGACAATCACTCTTACTCAAAAGATCAAGGAATCAATGTGAAGAATAGATTAACTGCTAAACATACCCATTTTGATTTTATTTTCAGTCAGAAAAATAACCACTGTGTTAGTTCCTGGCCTCAGTGAACTGTGCTGAGATGGAACTGAATCAAGGCGACGTGAATGAGCTGAGTTCCATACGTCACTCCACTAAGCGGAAGGTCATGGTGGTGATTGGGATAACTGGGTTTTAGAAAGAAATTCAGAACACATGACTACTAGTCCCTATTATAAAATTTGCATGTTGCTCTTTTTATAGAGTATGGTTATTTGAGCAGATACTTGTGATGCTTTTGGAGAGACTGGGAAAATATCTAGTGCATATATTTGCCAGGCTATCACAATGGCCTTCCTCAGAGAAACAGCCGCTCCTTCAGTAGTAGAGAGGATGATGCTCAAATAGTTTTATTGTTTTTGTTGTGGTGTTTAAAAAGAGTAACACATACACAACACACACAGACACTCACACACAAGTGCACAAAACTTATTACCTCAAATCTTTATTAAAATGTTGCAATATGAGAAAAGCTCTAATTAGAACTCTAATCTGAAAAGTAGACGGGAATTTAAAGATTTTATACTGATTGGGATAATCACTGAAATTCAGGGTATTCCAGGAATTGCTCACAAATCTCATTATGCCAACATTGACTTTACAATAATTGTCCAGAAGTCAAATCTACTTTTCAAATTTAAAATCTTTCTTTGTTTTATATCACAACATACTTATTTATACTTTGAATTGGCCAATGATTATTTACTTCTCACTTCTTAAACACCAAAATTTTTTAGGCACAAGGAAGAAAGGGAAAAGCAAATAAACTTTTTTTTTTTTTTTTTTTTTTTGAGATGGAGTCTCGCTCTGTTGCCCAGGCTGGAATGCAGTGGCATAAATCATAGCTCATTGCAGCCTTAAACTCCTGGATTCAGGTGATCCTCCTCCCTCAGCTTCGTGAGTAGCTGGGTCTACAGGCACATGCCACCAATTTGACTAATTGTTTTTCTTCTTTGTAGAGACAGAGTCTCACTTTGTTGCCCAGGGTGGTCTTGTACTCCTAGGCTCAAGCAATCCTCCCAACATACTAGCATTGCAGGCATTAGCCACTGCACCCAGCACCAAATTATTGACCTGGAGCAGTTTAATCCATATATTATACTATTTGTGGATCCAGATGTATTGTATTGAACTTATAAAAATATCATTGTCAATTAATTTCAACAAATACTAACATAGTAGCTGTCTAATGTAAATTCAAAGACTATACAAGGCCAGGAAAAGAATCAGTGAACTTAAAAATAGGTCAATATAAACTTCCCATATCAAAATACAAAAAACAAAAAAAATTAAAAATACAGAATGCAAAATCCAAGAATGGGACAATTTCAAAAGGTCAACATATATGTAATAGAATGCCAGAAGGAGAAAAAAAAGAAAGTGGAGGAAAATAAATATTTGAAATTATAGTGGCTTAAACGTTCTAAAATTAATGACACTCACCAAGCCACAGGTCCGGGAAACTCACATCAACATAAAACAAACAAAATTTTTTGAAAATAAAATCATATAAATACCTAGACATACCATAATCAAACTACAGAAAACCAATGATAAAAGAAAGTATTTTAAAACTGGAGATTCAGGACAGCTTAACTACAGAGGAATAAGGACAGGAGTTACTGTGGACTTCTCATTGGAATCACATTAGCAAGAAAAGAAAACAGTAAAATAGGCCGTGTGCGGAGGTTCACGCCTATAATCCCAGCACTCTGGGAGGCCGGGGCTGGAGAATCACAAGGTCAGGAGATGGAGACCATCCTGGCTAATATGGTGAAACCCTGTCTCTACTAAAAATACAAAAAATTAGCCGGGCGAGGTGGCGGGCGCCTGTAGTCCCAGCTTCTNATTTCAAAAGGTCAACATATATGTAATAGAATGCCAGAAGGAGAAAAAAAAGAAAGTGGAGGAAAATAAATATTTGAAATTATAGTGGCTTAAACGTTCTAAAATTAATGACACTCACCAAGCCACAGGTCCGGGAAACTCACATCAACATAAAAACAAACAAAAATTTTTTGAAAATAAAATCATATAAATACCTAGACATACCATAATCAAACTACAGAAAACCAATGATAAAAAGAAAGTATTTTTAAAACTGGAGATTCAGGACAGCTTAACTACAGAGGAATAAGGACAGGAGTTACTGTGGACTTCTCATTGGAATCACATTAGCAAGAAAAGAAAACAGTAAAATAGGCCGTGTGCGGAGGTTCACGCCTATAATCCCAGCACTCTGGGAGGCCGGGGCTGGAGAATCACAAGGTCAGGAGATGGAGACCATCCTGGCTAATATGGTGAAACCCTGTCTCTACTAAAAATACAAAAAATTAGCCGGGCGAGGTGGCGGGCGCCTGTAGTCCCAGCTACTCGACAGGCTGACGCAGGAGAATGGCGTGAACCCGGGAGGCGGAGATTGCAGTGAGCCGAGATCCCGCCACTGCACTCCAGCCTGGGAAACAGACCAAGACTCGGTCTCCAAAAAAAAAAAAAAAAAAAAAAAGAATACAGTAAAATATTTTAAGATGTGGGAAAAAGAGCAAAACACTGATCAAGAATTCTATTTCTGGAGAAATGTCTCTTTAAAGGAGATGAATAAATAAAGATTATCTCAGATAATATAAACAGAAGTTATGCATCAGTAGCAAATCAGCCTTGCAGGATGTGCTAAAAGAAGTTTTCAGGGAAAAGAAAATTACATAGGTCAAAAAAATTGAAAAGTCATAAGAAAGGAAGACCGCCGATGACAAAATAAATGAAAGAATAATAAGGTGTTTTAAAATTTTTGTAATTGATCAAAAATGTAACTGATTTTAAAGCTTTCATTTAATTTTAAGTTCTAAGATACATGTGCGGGACGTGCACATTTGTTACGTAGGTAAATGTGTGTCACGGTGTTTTGCTGCACCTATCAATCCGTCACCTAGGTGTCAGGCCCCGCATGCATTAGGTGTTTATCCTAACGCTCTCCCTCCTCCTGCTGTCCTCCAACAGGCCGCAGTCTGTGAAAAACATAACTGATTTTTGAAATAATAATTATAACAAGGTATTGGGAAGTTATATACTGTATGGATAAGTTTTATGAGTCACCATAATATCACAAGGCATAAGAGGGAGGAATTGTGTATCTGACCTTGACATGAATGAACTGGCAGTGTTATTTAAAAGTAGACTTAATTAAAATGTATCGTGTGAACTAAAGCAACAACTGAAAAAACTTAAAAGAAGAATTAATATACTAAAAGAGGAGATAAAATGGAATTATAAAATACTCAAAATCAGAGGAGGTAGGGGAAAAAGGCAGAAAAAAATAAAAAAAATACAACAGAAAACAGTTTCAAATATGTAGATATTAAAATAACTCTGTCAACATGCACATTATATTTTAATAGTCGAGTTTCTTTCACTTTTAGAAAAGAAATGTGGGGAGCTTCATGTACTTACTTCCCAGAATAGCAACATAATTGGTGAAAATTATTATAAACAAGAAGACAATCGTTTAAAGTGTCTGGAAATTGTCACAAGGATGTTTGTGACAGCAAATGAAGAAATATTTATTCAACAAAACTTACTAAAACTCAGTAAGAAAATATTAAGTCTGTGGAATGTGAGCCATAACACTTTCCTTCCCTTCTCTACCCATCTTGTGCTGATGAAGGCTTTATTCCACGTGGGAGTGACTGAGACAGGATCCCTCTTCCTTGAGGTGCTAATCAAGGAATATACTGTCTCGCCAGGAAGGAAAAGCTGCCAGCCTATCTCATCTATCCCAACTCCAAGTTAGTGTGGTAGAGAAGTTGGGGTGTCCTTGTTCTCACAGCTTTTTCTCACAGGGCAGAGTGTCTAGCCCACATGCAGAAGGCTGAGAATATCTGGGCCCCAATAACGCTCATCTCAGTTCACTCACAGAGTAGAAGTTACATGTAGGGGAGAAAAACTGAGAAGACCAGAGGCCACTATTGCTTCCTGAATATTCTCAGGGTTTATTTCCAAAGTGGGTGCAGCCTATCAGAATGGAGAGCTTCAAAGCTCTTCATAAAGGAATTGGCTCTATTTAAACACAGGAATCCAAACCATGAGAATAAGATCACAAAGGAGGCAGATGGTAGTAAATCTGTATTAAGACAAAAACGTAACAATAGGTGGTAACCTGAATGCATGGGAACAAATGAAGGCGACCTGTAATTATAAAGAATAATTCTAATTGTCTTTGTCCATTTGTTTTGCTACGAAGGAATACCTGAGGCTGAGTGATTTATAAGGAAAAAATGTTTATTTGGCTCACAGGTCTGCAGGTTTTATGAGAAGCATACAGCTGCTATCTCCATCGGGTAAAGACATCAGGCTGCTTTCACTCATGGGGGAAGGCAAACAGGAGGCAGTGTATGCAGAGATCACATGGTGAGTGGATGTAAGGCTTGAAGGAGGTGTCAGGCTCTTTTTAACAACCAGCTTTCATGGGAACCAATAGAGCAGGAACTCACTCATTGTTGTAAGGACTGCACCAAGTCATTCACGAGGGATCTAACCCCTCAAAGGCTTTCCATTAGGCCCCACCTCCAACATGGATTATCAGATTTCAACATGAGGTTTGGGGAACAAACAAGCAAACTATAGCAATAATATAACACATTGATATGGTTTGACACTATGTCCCCCTTAAATTCTCATCTTGAATATCACTCACCTAATTCCCTTGCACTGTGGGAGGGACCTGGTGGGAGATAATGGAATCATGGGGGTGGTTTCTCCTATACTGTTCTCACCATAGCGACTAAGTCTTATGAGAGTTGATGATTTGATAAGGGGAGACTCATTTCACCTAACTCTTATTCTTTCTCTTTCCCGCTGGCATGCTTTTCACATTCTGCCATGATTGTGAGGCCTCCCCAGCCACATGGAACTGAGAGTCAAATTAAACCTCTTTTGTAAATTACCCACTTCAGGGTATGTCTTTATCAGCAGTGTGAAAACAGACTGATACAAAAATTGGTACCAGTAGAGTGGGGCATTGCTGAAAAGATATCCAAAAATGTGGAAGCAATTTTGGAACTGGGTAATAGGCAGAGGTTGGAACAATTTGGAGGACTGAGAAGACAGGAAAATGTGGGAAAGTTTGGAACTCTCTGGAGACTTACTGAATGGCTTTGACCAAAATGCTGATAATGAAATGGACAATGAAATCCAGGCTGAGATGGCCTCAGTAGATATGAGAAACTTGTTGGGAACTGGAGCAAGGGTGAATCTTGTTATGTTTTAGCTGAGAGACTGGAGGCATTTTGCCCCTGCCCTAGAAGTTTGTGGAACTATGAACTTGAGAGAGATGATTTAGGGTATCTGGTGGAAGAAATTTCTAAGCAGCAAAGAATTCAAGAGGTGACTTCGGTGCTGTGCTAGTTTTAAAAGGGAAACACGGCATAAATGTTAGGAAAATTTGTAGCCTGACAATGCAATAGAAAAGAAAATTCCATTTTCTGAGGAGAAATACAAGCTGGGTACAGAAATTTGCATAAGTAACGAGGAACCAAATGTTAATCCCCAAGACAATGGGGAAAATGTCTCCAGGGCACGTCAGAGGTCTTTACCGCAGCCCCTTCCATCACAGGCCCAGAAGCCTAGGAGGAAAAAGGGGTTTTGTGGGCCCAGGGTTCCTGTGCTGTGTGCAGCCTAGGAACTTGGTGCCCTGTGTCCCAGCCTCTCCAGCCATGACTGAAAGGTGCCAACATAATGTTGGGGAGGTGGCTTCAGAGGATGCAAGCCTCCAGCCTTGGCAGCTTCCATGTGGTGTTGAGCCTGCCAGTGCACAGAAGTCACGAATTGGAGTTTGGGAATCTCTGCCTGATTTCAGAAGATGTATGGAAACACCTGGATGTCTAGGCAGAAGTTTGTTGCAGGGGCGGGGCTCTCGTGGAGAACTTCTGCTAGGGCAGTGTGGAAGGGAATTGTGGGGCTGGAGCCTCGACAAGGAGTCCCTACTGGGGCACTGCCTAGTGGAGCTGTGAGAAGAGGGCCACTGTCCTCCAGACCCCAGAATGGTAGATCCACTGACAGTTTCCACTGTGCACTTGGAAAAGCCACAGACACTCAATGCCAACCTGGGAAAGCAGCCGGGAGGGGGGCTATACCCTGCAAATCCACAGGGAGGAGCTGTCAAGGCTGTGGGAGCCTACCTCTTGCATCAGCATGGCCTGAATGTGAGACATGGAGTCCAAGGAGATGATTTTGGAGCTTTAAGATTTGACTGCCCTGATGGATTTCAGACTTACATAGGGCCAGTAGTTCCTTTGTTTTTGCCAATTTTCCCCATTTGCAATGGCTGTATTTACCCTATGCCTGTACCCCCATTGTATCTAGGAAGTAACAAACTTGCTTTTGATTTTACAGTCTCATAGATGGAAGGGACTTGCCTCAGATTAGACTTTGGAGTGTGGACTTTTGTAATGCTAAAATGAGTTAAGACTTTAGGGTACCTTTGGGAAGGCATGATTGGTTTTGAAATGTGAGGACATGAGATTTGGGAGTGGCCAGGGGTGGAATGATATGGTTTGGCTCTGCGTCTCCATTCAAATCTCATCTTGAATTGTACTCCCATAATTCCCATGCTTTGTGAAAGGGACCCAGTGGGAGATAATTGAATCATGGGGGTGGTTTCTCCCATACTCTTTTCATGGTAGTGAATAAGTCTCATGAGATCTGATGGTTTGATAAAGGGAAATTTGTTTCACTTGATTCTCATTCTCTATCTTGCCTGCTGCAAAGTAAAACATGTCTTCACCTTCCAACATGATTGTGAGGCTTCCCTAGCCACATGGAACTGTAAATTGAATTAAACCTCTTTATTTTGTACATTACCCAGTCTCAGGTATATCTTTATCAGCAGTGTGAAAATGGACTAATACATGTATTCTATAAATATATACTCGCCTTTCTATCTCTTCTTGGCTTTATTAATTTATCAACATTTATATAATGTAATACTTTTAACTTTTCTAATTTTGCTGGATCTTATTTAGAAAAGCAGAAAGACCTAAAATAAATAACCTGAGCTCCTACTTTAGGAAACTGTAGACAAAAGATCAATTTAAGGCCATAACAAAGAAAGAAATTATAAAACATTAGAGCAGAAGTCGATGAAATTGAAAACAGACTAAAAGTGAAGAAAAATCAAAGAAAACAAAACTTGTTTATTTTTAAAAATCAGTAAAATTGACAAACGCTTTTTGGGTTAAACAGGGAAAAAAGTGAGATGACACAAATTAACAATATCAGAAATGAAAGAGTGTTCTTCCCTATTGATCCCATGATCATGGAAAGAATTATTCTTATTGTTTTATTTCAAGTTCTCTTTTCAATACAGGGGGTACAGGTGCAGATTTGTAACAAGGGAATATTGCATGACTGTGAGGTTTAGAGTAAAGATCCTGTCACTCAGGTAGTGAGCATAGTAATCAATAGGTAGTTTTTTAACCCATGTCCCCACCTCCCTCCATCTTTTAATAGTCCACAGTGTCTATTATTCCCATATTTATGTCTATGTGTGCTCAGCATTTAGCTGCCATGTATAAGTGAGAATATACAGTATTTGGTTTTCTGTTCTCTTGTTAATTTGCTTAGGATTACAGCCTTCAGCTACATCCATGTTGCTACAAAGGACATGACTTAATTCTTTTTTTATGGCTGCATAGTATTCCATGGTGTATATGTACCACATTTTCTTTATCCAGCCTACTCTTGATGGGCACATGGACTGATTCCATGTCTTAGCTGTTGGGAATAACAGCACTGAACATATGAGTACATGTGTCTTTTGGCAGAATGATTTATTTTCTTTTGGGTAGAGATCCAGTAATTGAATTGCTGGGTTAAATGGTAGCTCTGTTTTAAGTTCTTTGAGAAATCTCCAAACTGCTTTCCACAGTGGCCGAACTAATACATCCCCACAAACAGTATATAAGTGTTTCCTTTATTCCACAGCCTCCCCAGTAATTATTGTTTTTTGACTTGTTAATTATAGACATTCTGACTGGTATGAAATTGTATCTCACTGTGGTTTTTATATGCATTTATCTGGTAATTAGTGATGCTAAGCATTTTTTCACATGTATGTTGGCCATTTATATGTCATCATTTGAGAATTGTCTGTTTATGTCCTTTGCCAATTTTTTAAAAGAGGTTATTTGTTTTTTTTCCTTGCTGACTTAAGTTCTCTATAGATTCTGGATATTAGGCTTTTGTCAGATGCATAATTTGTGAGTATCTTGTTTCATTCTGTAGGTTGTCTGTTTGCTCTGTTGATAATTTCTTCTGCCGTGCAGAAGCTCTGTAGCTTAATAAAGTCCCACTTGTCTCTTTTGTTTTGTTGCAATTGTTTTGGGGACTCAGCCAAAACTTTGCCAAGGCTGATGTTGAGAAGAATATTTTCTAGGTAATCTTAATGGCATAATATGAATGTCTCAATGCCCACAAATTTAATAATTTGTCAAATTATTTTGAAGATACAAACTTCTAAAATATACACATAAAGGAACAAGTAAATGCCATGCTTATGGCATAAATAAGGTTTTGATTTAATGGGTGTGTGTTTATCTCCAAACTCATTATGATGTACACTGTAAATATGTACAGTGTTTTGTATGTTAATCACACCTCAATAAAGTGGTTCAGAAAACAATTAAAATGTCCTAACACTCAGTAGAAAAATTGGAAAAAGCTATGCATGCTCTTTAGTTTAGAAATTAACAAATTCACATCTCCAATAAACGTGCATCCATCTCACTACAAATTTCTGTTTCTAAGTGCAAAATAGGGTATCTGTTTTTAATTGCTCTTATTAAAAGAATAGCAAATGTAATGTTACCTGGTTCTAGAAAGTATTTTGGAAAATGTACGTTCTTTAAACTGTAGGAAATATAAATAATACATATATTCTGGAGGGTACATTTTCCACATGTATCCACATCTTTAAAATTTCACATGGCACTTGGCAGCAAAATTCAAATTATAAGAATTTATATTAAAAAAGTTATCTTAAATGTGAGAAAGAATACCACTAAAAATGGAGAAAACCTTAAATATGTATCCATTGGATGTATTAATGATGGAGTGTTCAGCCATTAAAAAGATAACATACCATCATATGCATTTAATTTAAAAATATATTTTATGAATAGAAAAAAATTGAACATAATAAATAGTGATAGCTGACATTTGCTGGCGACTGACATTATGTCAAACATTTTTCTATGTTTAACATGTATTGAATTATACCATTTCTCTCCCTCTCTCTCTCTCACACACACACATAGACACACACACACGCACACACACACACACACACACACACACACAGAGATTTTATAGAGGAGCAAATTTAACTGTGTTTTCCAAGGACACATAGCTAGGAGTTGTGGATGATATATTAACTCAGGCAATTCAGCAACAGATACCTTTAGAATCATTATGTTAATATGATTCTAGGTAGACTGAAGATACAGAAGGTGACTCAATTTGTATTTTTTAAGTTTAACTTTCATTTTAAGTTCAGGGGTACATGTGCAGGTTTGTTATGTAGGTAAACTTGTGTCATGAGGGTTTGTGGGTCAGATTATTTTGTCATCCAGGTATTACGTCTAGTACTCATTAGCTGTTTTTCCTGATCCTCTCCCTCTTCCTACTCTCCACCTTCTGATAGGCACCATTGTGCATTATTCCCTTCTGTGTATCCACGTGATCTCATTATTTAGCTCCCACTTATAAGTGAGAACATATGGTATTTACTTTTATGTTCCTGCATTAGTTTGCTAAGGATAATGGCCTCCAGTTCCATCCATGTTCTTGCAAAGGACATGATCTTGTTCTTTTTTATGGCTGCATAGTATCCCATGGTATATGATATGGTTTGCCTGTATCCTCACCCAAATCTCCCCTTGAATTGTAATAATCCCCATATGTTAAGGGGTGGGGGCAGGTGGAGATAACTGAATCATGTGGGTGGTTTTCCCCATACTGTTCTCATGGTAGTGAACAAATCTCATGAGATCTGATGGTTTTATACAAGGGAGGAACTGCACAAGCTCTCTCTTGCCTGCCGCTATGTAAAACATGACTTTGCTCCTCATTCACCTTCTGCCACGATTGTGAGGCCTCCTCAACCATGTAGAACTCTGAGTCAGTTAAATCTCTTTCCTTTATAAATTACCCAGTTTCAGATATGTCTTTATTAGCAGTGTGAGAACAGTATAATACAGTGTGTATATATATTATATATACTGTATATATAATATATATACTGTATATACATTATATATACTGTATATATAACGTATATACAGTATATACATTATATATACTGTATATATAATGTATATACAGTATATATAATATACAGTATATATAATATATAATGTAATTTAATATAATGTATAACATATAATATATATGTGTGTGTGTGTGTATATATATATGTAACATTTTCTTTATCCAGGCTACTATTAAAAACTAGGCCAAGGACATGAAGAGGCACTTGATGAAGAAGAAATACATGTGGTTAACAATCACATAAAAAAAAACTCAACATCACTGATCATTAGAAAAATGCAAATCAGATCCACAATGAGATACCATTTTATACCTGTCAGAATGGCCGTTATTGTCAAAAAATAACAGATGCTGGCAAGGTTGTAGTGAAAAAGGAATGTTTATACACTGGTGGTGGAAGAGTAAATCAGTTTAACCATCGTGGAAGATAGCATGGCAACTCCTCAATTCGTATTTTAAAAAGAAGCAACACATATTAAATGTACGTTTATGTCCAAGAAAAAAAATCATCAAAGCAAAAATAACTATTCCACGATGGTTATACATACCCAAGAAAAGGTTTTCTAACTCCAATCCAAGAAGAAACTTCTTTTATTCAATGATGATGAAAGTTCTGAAGTGAGTCAATGAGATGTATTTTATGCGGATAGACAGGCAATTTTTGGTTCTAATATGTCACACAACATATCACTTACCTTTATTTTTGCAGCATTCATTCTTGTCTCTAAGTAAAAGGAAGCTACATTTTATCTCCTATCTGTCTAGGAGCACTGTCTGATTGTTAGCTGAATTTCTGCCAGATACTTTCCTTCAACAAAGAAGGAAAAGAAATATTTTTCAAGCAAGTGCTTTGTAGTTCAGTCAGCTTGGCTTTTAGAGAATACTTTTGGGTGATGTTTCAAGAAACATTTGGTTTAAGAATAAGGACTTTCCCCCATCCTGACCACAAAAGCCTTCTGCAACTAGACAAGTACATTAATGGGAATCAATATTGAATTAAAAATCATTTAATTTGTGGAAGTGTTTGGGTTTTGGTTTTTCCTCAGTTTTACAAATCTGCACATTTATTTACATTTGATATATGTCTTGTAATACATTATTGACATGTCATTGAACAAAACCCTAAGTAGAAAATTCAGTTTATGTCATAAGATAGTGAAACAGTCTCTAGTTATCTGTTAATGTGTAAAAAGCTGTCACAAGAATTGGTAGCTTCAAATGATCTCATTTTGCTACATTTGAGAATTTTGTGGGTTAGGATTTTGCCTGGGTGATTGTCCAGCTCCACGAGGGGTAAACTGGGGTTCTTGGGCGGCAGGTCTGGTCAGAAAGGCCCAAGATGATGTCTCATGTTCCCAGGACCTTGGCAGGATGGCTGGAAGGCTGGGCTCAGCTGAGCTCCTTTCTCTTGTCTGACCAGGGTCTCCACATTGTCTCTTCCACAAAGTACTTAAACTTTTTACATGACCTCTTAAGACTCCAAGATTCCAAGGCAGAAACTACCCATCCTCTTAAAATGCCAGGTCCAGGACAAGAATAGAGTCACTCTGCCACACTCTAGCAGTCAAGTCAGTCACTAGTCAGTTCACATTCAAAGGAGAAGAAACGGCCCTACTGCTCTACAGGAAGAGTACCGAAAAACTCGCAGTGATGTCATTGCAGTAAAATGACTTTGCTCTCTCTACTTTTTAAAACACTGGTGGAGTCACAGAAAGTGTATGTTATCCAAATTAGTTTGTGGTTATTTCTTTTCATGATACTGTAACATAAAGTTAGGAGCACTTTCATGTATGCACATTTAAATACACTTCAGTTGCTTAAGATTCAGCTTTAATACAGTCTGAAAGTGGTTTTTTTTTGGGGGGGAGGGGGGCAGGGACAAAGTCTTCCTCTGTCGCCCAGGCTGGAATGCAGTGGTACCATCTCGGCGCACTGTAACCTCCGCCTCCTGAGTTCAAGCGATTCTCTTGCCTCAGTCTCCCGAGTAGCTGGGACTACAGGCACCCGCCACCATGCCCAGCTATTTTGTTTGTATTTTAGTAGAAACGGGGTTTCACTGTGTTGCCCAGGCTGGTCTTGAACTCGTGAACTCAGGCAATCCACCCACCGCGGCTTCCCAAAGTGCTAGGATTGCAGGCGTGTGCAACCACGCCTGGCCTGAAAGTGATTTTAATAATCAACGTTTCACAGCAAACAGCGAGTCTCGAAAATAAAATTTGATTAGTGTTAACTGGTGGAAGATCCACAAAGCTCAAACCATAAACTAATGTTATCATTGAATTCCCATTTTCAACAGTAAGACTGAAGTAGCATCACTCAGTCCTTTGTAATGATTATTAAATTTTATACCCAATTGTGCCAACTTATTTTTCATTTTTCTTGTGATGCAAAGTGGTTTCATCACATATTAAGAAATTTTCTTGGCAAGCAGACAGTAAAAGGCGCCATAATAATTATATATGTTGTTAGAATATTTGCATAATGAATTCATCTGGTAAATTATGTTTTATGCTCATGCAGCTGTTATACTTACAGAATATACGTTTGACCCTCTTGGAACTTTTAATAGAAGCATTTCTACCTATCAACAAAGGATAACATGTAGCAATGTTGCATTAAACAGGAGTTGAGTTTTTGATCAATTTGAATAAAACACCTGAACAATTTTTAGTTCAATCTTTCCCTTCATGTCTTCACTTACAAATGGAAAAAATGCATCATATGATTGGAAACTATAATTTTACACTCTGTTCTACTTGTATTGTATAATCTTAAAGAGCACTTAGAAAGTTTGTTGGCGAATATTAGTTTTATTCCCAGCTTTCTTACCAATTAATCTTATGATCTTGATCAGTTCAGCCTTCCATGTCTCAAATTCTTCCAATAAAATAATATTGATTAGATGACTCTTTCAGGTCTAACATTAAGATATTATATAATAACTATATACCTGTAATGCTTCTTTTATGGGTTGATTTATGTGACATACATTTTATTTTTAAAGTTAATATAAATTACTCAAATTGCCATATTTGATTGAATATACTTTATTTATTTATTTCCTTATTCGCATATTATACGATTTAGAATGATAAGCTAAAGGGACTAAAGAGAAGATTTTTATTTGTTTTTGTTACACAGAATTTATTTGCCAAGGCAATTTGCCTAACTGTAAGTGAAATATAAATACAATGGACTTTAAAAGCAAGCAAATCTGCACATTTGTCTGCACATG
The DNA here is from genome assembly GCF_001698545.2 of Rhinopithecus bieti. Classification (NCBI taxonomy): domain Eukaryota; kingdom Metazoa; phylum Chordata; class Mammalia; order Primates; family Cercopithecidae; genus Rhinopithecus; species Rhinopithecus bieti. Next base: position 83,800 of record NW_016814426.1, on the reverse strand, counting down.
AAATTGACAGAAAAGTTGACTTATCCACTATTAATGAATTATATGTTGTCTATGCATGACATTGACAGAGTTTGAGTTTATTCACTATTAATAAAACTTAATCATTGGTCTGTGAATGTCTGGAATGACATATTGAATAATTTGATAAATATTTTAAATAAATCTCAATTTTGTACAGGTATCTTTGCATGATGTGTTGGAAATCTAATATTCTACATGACTAGCTTTTAAAATCTGAATCATAGCCAGATCTTTTTAGAGCAAAAAAATGGTTTACATTAATCAAAATGACAGTATTCAACATATGGTCATGATGTGGGTCATTCTTTATGATTAGAGAATGCTTCCTAACCATGGCCTTGTGCTGATTACTGATGATACGGTTTTTCTGATTCCATGATCTAACAGATTCGTTCCGGTTCTCCAACTGCCCATAGCCCCAAACACTATAGACAAATCACTCTCCAGTTCATCCACAACTGCCCACTATTTTTCCTAACCACAGAATAGCGAAACTGAGCAGGACTTTTATTCAACACTTAATTCTGACACAAGATAGATGAAATTTAGGCAATTTGGAACCCTAATTTTCTTCTCTGTAAATATAAGTACATGGGAGAGTTGGGCAGTGCTGTAAAGGATGCTGGGCTTGGAGAAGAATGTGAGGAGTAGTGGAGACTGGGTCATTTGCATAGCAACAAAGTATAAATGGGAGCTGGGCAAAGGCTGACTTTAAGTGAATCTTTGGTGACACTTTTCCAAAGAGAGGATAACAATTTCCTGTAGAGGTATTCCAGCTGTTCTAAACATTAAATCTTTCAGGTTCACTCAGATACATAGGCCTTGACCCTTCCTAAAAAACATACCAAGGCTTCCTTAGATTTGAGTGTAATTCTGATTTATACGTCTTGCTTCTCACTTTATTAAAATTAAATTAAATGCTGCATTTGTTCTGAGCCTCATGACGGGTCTACTGCCCTTCAGTGTCTGTCATGCCTGGCGGTCATTAAGCCTGTGTTTTCAGTTATAATTTAAGAACTTCACTGAACAAACTATGGTACCAATTATCTAAAATCTGGTATCCACATACACATGGTGGAAAAAAATGTTTTAAAAAATGTTTAAAATAATATTTGTGAAAAGACTCACAGGAATCTCAGATTTCATATGCTAATTTCTTTCATGTCTTTTAAAAATAATCATTATCAAATATTATGATGGTAATGGTGTGTGCGTATCTTCAAGCCTTGTTTGTACTTTAAACTGTTTGTGAATTTATTGGGAAATCCATCTATCTTCACATAAGTGCGTGACTTACATTCCATAACAAAAGAAGGAAAGTTATTTGTTATCTAGGGAGAAATATGACCTCATGCCAAGTTTACAGCTATATATTTTAATTAACAAGCTATTGACCTGTTAAAAATACTGAATTCAAAGAACTTAAAAAATTTAGTCTTCCCATTGGAAAACCTGTTATTCAAAGAAATCCACAGGATCATTAATAAGCCCTTAACACAATTAGCGTTATCAAGTAGCTGATAATTTTTCTAGAGACAAATTTTAGATTATAAAGTTCTATATAACTTTTAGTTACATGTCAGCACTTAATGATATTTATTTCTCAAATTTTATTAACTTTTAGATATAAATGAGTTGACAGAACTGTACAATAAACACCCATATGTCTTCCACCTAGATCCAACAACTATTATTTTTGTATATTTGCTTTCTCTTGTTTTCTCTCTCTCTATCTGAATTTATGTCAGAAAAATCATGAAAATTCATCTCTAAATATTTATTAAATATTTCCTAAGAATAAAGAAACCCTACATCCTTACATCTGTTATATAATTATCACAATTGACTAAATTAAAATAATCATCTTATCATCCAATAAGTCCAAACTCAAATTTTTCTCAGGAATTTTGTTTTATTATCAGAAATATCTTTCATAGAGTTTGCTTTTCTAAACCGGGAACCAAAACAAACAAAAAAGCAACATGAGTTATGTTTGATTGCTTTGCTTTAAGTAACATTTTGTGTTTTTAGCCTGTGATACAATGGTTTCTTAGTGACTCTATCCTTTTAAGCATTTTGGTGACTGTGATATTAGAAGATTTTACATTAATTGTCAAGTTCTACATTCTTAATTTCTCAGCTTATTTCTTCACATTTAATGTCTTCCGTAATCCACTATATTTTCTGTAAACTATATTAAATTTCTGGGTTCTTGATTAAATTTAAGATTTTTTTTTTTGGCAAGAATACACAGGTGACGTTTGGATGATAATATTGACGATGTAGTTTCCATTATTAAGCAATAATCTATTTCCCAGATAGTCTCCTCAGAGAAAATAGAAAGTTTTTTTTTCAGTTCATGATGTTTTCATAGATTATATAAAAGAATAATAGCTTTCGAAGGACTCTTCATGAGCTCTTAGTTTCAGAATCTCATTTTATACAAGAAAATACCAGGTAAACACTGATAGGTGTAAAGGGCATTAGTGATTCCTATTCTCTCTTCCTCTTGTTCCTGATCTCCTAGTACTGGGACTGTTTATTTTGCTCTCTCACCCCCCATGTCTCGCAGCGAACCAAGCAGCCTATGTACTCAGGCTATCTATTCTCCTCCCAACAAAAATGGAATCACAACAACTTCATGATTTTTAAAAAATGTGTTAAATATGTTATTTTAAAAAAATGTAAACTGGTTTATCACTAATAATTAAATAAGAATAACACAGAAGTTTAGTACTAAAATATTGTAATGATAGAATAATAACAAGAATATTAATATAGATAGCAATAACAAAATTAAAATCTATAATTTATTCTTTTACCTTTGGAAAATGTTTAATATAGATACAACTACAACACAATGGACAGTCATATTTTGTATCATGTTCAGCATCAAATGTTATGGGGAATTTTTCACAATCAGAACATATAGATGTATTTCATTTTACTAAATATGGTATGTGCAGTATTTTGTTGCAATGAATACATCACAATTGTTCTTCACTGTTCTTCTCTTTATGTGCATTTTTGTTGTTAAAATTTGGTAGTATGTGTGTTTCTGTTATAAACAATGATAGACTGATAGCTATGTACATTTTTGCTGTGTTTTCACCAAGGTGAATTATTAAACCTTTTTAATTAAATGTAACTAACATGATGAGCCAAAACATCATTCTATTATTGTTTTCTGCATTTCCATAGATTTAATTATTGGTGATTATGTTCTCATTTGTTTTATAATCACTTGTGTATTTGTGTGTGTGTGTATGCAAGAGAGTTTTTTCAAGATATTTTCTCAATATTTAAAAAATTGAACCACTTATTTTAGTCCATTCATTTATATTTTCTAGAAATTAGACCCTAGTTTGTCATTTTGGGTTCAGTTACTTTCCTAGACTTATCATTTGCATTTACCATTTAAAGACTTTTAAAAACTGCAGTAGTTGTTCTGGTTGGTTTTACATTTTGACATCATCATCCAGTTGTTAAAATTGTTATGTAATACAATTTATCAAGGTAATTAGTGCTTACAGTTTTTTAATTTTCATTTTTTGAAAAACATCATACTGAGATTATTTATTTTAAATGTCCTTGTATTCTTATTGCTATGAAGTTTAATTTAAAAAAATCATTTTTATCCTGGAAGTTACTTTGAGGGAAGAAAGTGGTAGGTTTACAGTTTTATTTATCAATGTGGTAGTTCTGGGACTCATACGTATTGTACATGATGGAGCCACCAGTCTCATACTTAACATGTAGCTAACCATGTTTCACTTAACTAAAAATGTAAATGATGGTAGGTTAAGAACATACATGCTATTATTAAGCTTTTACTGAATTATGTTCTTTGTCTTTATCTTATCGATTTACTAGAAATGTTTGTTTTCTAAAATCATATTAATTGATAATTATTCTTCAGTTTTAATTCTATATTCCAATGCTTTATATGTATTTACAAGCAGTACTTTTTTTCAGTACCAGAATAATTTTTTCCAGAGCTCATCAGATATTGTGAATTCTAATCCTAACTTGTACTTGGCAGAGAAAAAGGAAAGAAAGAAAGAAAGAGAGAGAGAGAGAGAGAGGGAGGGAGGGGGGGAGAGAGAGAGAGAGAGAAAGGAAGGAAGGAAGGAAGGAAGGAAGGAAGGAAGGAAGGAAGGAAGGAAGGAAGGAAGGAAGGAAGAGAGAGAGAGAGAGAGAAAGAAAGGAGGGAGGGAGGGAAAGAATGAAGGAGGGAAGGAAAGAAGGAGAGAAGGAAGGTTAAGAGCTAATTATTAGAGTTAATGCCCATAGTTTAAATATTTTCTTTTTTTTTTTTTTTAAAATTAGTCGATGGTATGCCAGTTTTATATTTAGGTTTATTAGTTTTATATTTAACACATTTTCATTTTAATTTGGGTCCTGGGGAATATCAATATCAAAGTAAGACCTACTTTTCACTATGTTTATTCCTGAGCATTTTTACTCACTGCAGACAACTTGCCTTTAGGTGATTAGAACTTCATTATATCTAAGAAGATATGATAAAATAAAACCAAAAGTGATGACATTAAAATGAAGATTACTACTTTGTATAACATGGAATTATGAAATGTATACAAACAGGAGACAATAAACATATATTTGTTTATTGCAAAAGTTTAAAATTTGTTTAATTTTAAAATCTTTACTTTTTTTCCCCCTGGTGTTAGACCAATATTCATGTTTCAAAACTTAAAATGACTGCTCCTTGCTGTCTTCACCTTTGGGGGTCCTATTATTCACTTGAGGATAAATGCCAATGCCAGCTCGAATAGATGATGTTGACTGATTCATTTCCCAAGATACTCAAAATACATGCTGTATTTGGGGTGGAAGCTCATAAATCTTTGAACTTGAGTGTAGTGAGATTCCTAAGTGCATTCTGTTCTGATAGCATTAAAGATGAGATTTGAAGCGTTCCTACTGCAGCAGGATAGTTTATCTGTAGCTGATACTATTGTAAATGACAGCCTAGTGGTAATCTAATTAATGATTTAAGATTTCTACCCTGGCCCAAAATGTCCACGAAGGAAGGAATTCCTAAAGTAATACATTTAATGTCTGGATAAAAGAGATTTGGCATTTCAGAATAGAGGTTCAACCAAATTGAAGTGTTCTATTGCAAACTCTCCCACATTCATTAATGATTTAAAGACATCTACTGTTTTTCAGCAGTATGTTTTTCCATTATTTATTTCCACCAAGGTGGGGATAATTAACTGCTCTTTCTCCAGTGCAGGTCGTGATTGAGTAAGAATAGTTCATGGCATGTTACAGTATATCATTGTTTTGTCATCCTATAAATTTCTCACCTGACAAGAGTGTTGAAATTTGGTCTGCAGAATTAATCATTATCTACTTTTGACCAATATATTAGTATTTTATCAACTAAGACCCATTCATTTATTATTTATATCTCATCTACTTCCAAACTTTGTTTCAACTGAATTATTAACCCAGAATTACAAATCGTAAAGTTTCAAGGGAAAAATAAGTGAAATATTGGATAAAAGCACCTATATAAAACTACAAATTTCTCCCCCAAAATAGAAGAAAAGAAACACTATTCAGTAATAATTTTCAGCTTCCTTTTCTGGTAGAGGAATATGAACTGAGCTAATCACATGTCTTGTATTTTATATTTGCTTGTTGTTTAATATCTTGAAGAGATCTTTAAGATCACACTGTTTTTTTTCAATCAGGGCAATAATAAACTGATTTTCATAAGACTATCAGAAATGTATTTGCACTTATTTAGTTATTTCAGTCTAAACTACATGTTTTTCAGCTTATGTTAACTCTTTTTTTTCTGTCCTAAAAGTTGCAATGTGCCATGTTAGTGACTGGAAAATTTATGAACAAGTAAAAACTTTTGCAACAATGGGAACATCATCTAATCAATTATGACTTATATGTAAAAATGATTCGTGTGGTAGAAAATATGAAACCTAATGATGTCCTAGCCTATTTGTAAATATATATCTAAGAATGTGTTTATGTTTTAGAAAACATTATCCTATATTTTAGAAATATTTGTTCATTTGTTCTTCTACCCAATGAAGCAAGTCTTATTAATGAAGGCACAGATATACTTAGAAATGTATTAGAAAGATGTATTAGAAAGAAAGATCAACAGCAGGTGGTTTACTGGAGCAGTGTTTTAATAAAACAGATATAATTATTCTATTTTAAAACTTTTTTATCAAACTATAACATGTAGAGGAAAGTGCAAATGTCTTAACTAAATTTTTCAACTAATTTTAATAAATCGATGAACACTTCATGTAATGGACATTATGAGAAAAAGATAAACATTGACAACACTTCAATAACCCCTTGTGGTCACTACCAGACTAATGATGGGTAACAATTATCCTGACTCTTAAACTGCAAAAGTAGTTGTATTTACTATTGTACTTTATATACATAGACTCAGATAACAAGTGTCTGTCATCTTTTGCTCAACATTATAATTGGAAGGTTCCTCCATATTCTTGCATGCTATGTACCTCATTCATTCTCACTGCTATATATGATTCAATGTGAGGAGTATTTATTAGTTTGTGTGTTTATATTATGATCATCTGATTACTAAGAAAATGAACATGAGACTATCCTCAAGTATTTCTTGTTACTTTTCAGAAAAAATACTTCCTTCTGGATGAAGTGTTTCCTTTATAAGAAGATTTTTTTAAACAACACATTCAATTTATTTAACATATATAGGAATATTTATATTATTTATTTTTTCAGTGAGCCTTCTTTAGTATTTGTGTGTTCATTTCACTAAATTATCAAATGTATTAGAATCAAGTTGTTCATGCTATTTTTAATTATCCATCTAAAATAGGTATGATATGTAGTGATATCATTAAAGATGAGATTTGAAGCGCTCCTACTGCAGCAGGATAGTTTATCTGTAGCTGATACTATTATTTATATCAGTTTTATTATTAATATATTGGTAATTTTTGTCTTTTCTCTGTTTCCCTTAATCAGCCCACCTACTGGTTTATCAATTTATTTTTAATCTTCACTGAGAACCAGTTTATGATTTCTTTATTGCTTTTCTATTTGTATGATTTCTTCACTGATCATTATTATTTCATTTTTTTGTTTATTTTGGTTTTCATTTGCTCTTCTCTTTTTAGTTTTTATGGTTGAAACTGAAATATCTTTCCTCTTTTCTACCACAGATGCTCAGTGGCAAAAATATATAAATATTGCTTCAGTTGCATCTTAAAATTTTGATAAACTCTTTTTCATTTTCATTAAACTCAAATACTTTTTAATTTTGCTTTTAATTTGTTATCTGACCCATGACTTATTTGGAATTATGACATTTTGTTCCAACATTTAGGGATTTTTGAGATATGTGCTGATTGCTAATATAATTACATTATGGTTAGAGGAAGTAATTATATGATTAGAATCTCTTAAAATTCATTGGCCCTTGTGATATGACCCAGAATATTGTGTTCTTGCAAATTCCCCATGAATACTTGCGAATAATGTGCATTTTTGGAAAATTCTCTAATGCTCGATTAAATCAAATTGGTTGATAGTTTTCTTCAATTCTTTATGTCTTTGCTTAAGTGCTGACCTATTTTTCTATTCAGTATTGAAAAATCAGGCCAGGCATGGTGGCTCACACCTGTAATCCCAGCACTTTGGGAGGCTGAAGTGGGAGAATCACCTGAGGTCAGGAGTTCAAGACCAGCCTGGACAACATGGCAAAACCCCATCTCTACTAAAAGTATGAAGATTAATTGGGTATTGTGGCAGGCACCTGTAATCCCAGCTACTGAGGAGGCTGAGGCAGGAGAATTTCTTGAACCCAGGAGGTAGAGGTTGCAGTGAGCTGAGATCATACCACTGCACTCCAGTCTAGGTGACAAGAGCAAGACTCCATCTCAAAAAAAAAAAAAAAAAGGAAAACTGTCAAACTATTATTATACTACAAGTGTAGATTTGTCTATTTCTCCTTGAGGTTATATTAGTTTTTTTGAAGCTTTGTTACAAAGTGCATAAACAAATGAGATTGCTGTGTATTCTTGATGAATTGACCACTTTATCATTATAATAAAAATTTTCAAATTATATACTACTATACAAATTAGTCACAAATTTAATTGTTAACACAATGCTTAACTGGTTACATGTGAAGGAAAATGGAAGAAGATAGACCAAGTAATATAACTGTTAATACCCAAACAAAAACAATGACAACGCTATAGAATGTGGAATGTGTATATGTGTGTGTGTGTGTGTGTATGTGCATGTGTGTGTATAGAAATAAATATTCCAGTTTTCAACAACAACAAAAATCATAAGTCATTGTAAGTCATATAAAGAAAGAGAAATAGGAAAAGTGTGATTCATACAAAGGAGCAGAAGCCAAAACTCAAACCAAAACATAACAGAGGAGGAAACAGAAATTGCTTGTGAGAGGGCACAGATGTTGGAATTAGAAGATAAACACTTCAAAGCAGCAATTATAAGCATTTTTAAAGAACTAAAGGAAACGGTGTTTAAAACAGTAAAGCAATATATATGACAATATATTGTGGGGGGTAGAGGGGGCAGAGTCTTGCTCTGTCACCCAGGCTGGAATTCAGTGGCATGATCATGGCTTATTGTTGCCTCAGCCTCCTGGGCTCTAGTCATCCTCTGCCTCAGTCCCCCGAGTTGCTGGAAGTGTAGGTGTGCACCACCATGTCAGGCTACTGTTTTGTTGTTGCTGTTGTTAGAGGTAGGGTCCCACCATGTTGTCCAGGCTCCTCTTGACTCCTGGACTCAAGAGATCCTCCTGTCTCAACATGCCAAAGTGCTAGGATTAGAGGTAAGAACAGCTGCACCCCGTCAATATAAGACAATATGCTATGAAATATGGAATAGGCATAAAGAGATATAATTTATTCTAAAAAGTCAAAGTGGAATTCCAGAATGGAAGAGTATGATAATTGAAATGAAAAATACATTAGGTTAGCTCAATAAGGTATTTGAACTGGCAGAAGAATCAGTTAATTGGAAGATAGATCAATAAATTATAAAATCTGAAGAACACAAATAAGAAAAATTAAGAAAAAAATGGCATAGCCTCTCAGAGGCATGTGAGAAAACATTAAACACACGAATTTAAGTGTAATGGAAGTACCAGAGGGAAGGGAAAGAGAAAGGGACAGAAAAAATATTTAAAAAAACACCAAAGATGAAAACATTTTATATAAAAAGCATTAATTGATGACCTCAAGAAGCTAAAAAAATTCCAAGTAGAATAAATAGAGATCCACGATTAGACACATCATGGTAAAATGGTGAAAGACAAAACAAAGATAAATTATTGTAAGCTGCAAAAGAAAAACCACATGACATGCAGAAGGTAACCCTCATAAATTTGTCAGCTCATTTCTCAGTAGAAACAATGACATCAAGAGAAAGTGAGATGACATACTCAAAGTTCTGAAAAGAAAAATAATTCTAACCAACATTTTTATGTCCATCAATAATGCCTTTCAAAATTGATGATGAAATAAAAAATTCCTACATAAACAAAAACTGAACTAATATGTTGCTCTCAAAACCAGCTAGAAATAAATACTAAAGAGAAGTTCTTCATGCTGAAAGCAAGTAACCTCAGACATTAATTTGAATCCACATGATAAAAAGAGCAAAAAAAAAAGGAATTGTTTAATTATGAATGATATTAGAAATGTATATCATCTCTTGATGGATTTAAATAGCAATTGCATAAAAATTTATGTAAATAATTGCACGGTTTGTGTTACAATGTATAGAAATATAATTTGACTAACAGCACAAAGAAAACTAATAAGGAGGAAGCAGTACTGACAAAAATAAATGACAAACAACACTAGATAAGACGCTAACTCGAATCCATAAGAACAAATAATAATAACAGAAAAGATAAATTAAAAGGTTAATGTAAAAATAATTACAAATATATAATTGGTCTGTTTTGGTTAACTTCGTTAATAGTGATACAATTTTGTGATGTAATAATTATAACAAAGTATTTTTTGTAACATATGTAGATGTAATGTTTTTAACAACAACACACACACAAAGAAAATAAAACATAGAGCTATACAGCAGTCACCTTTCTGTATAGTATTAGAATTACATCAGTATAAATGTGAAGCACGTGAAGCATATCCCAGTAAGGTAAGGTCTACATGGTAAACCATAGAGCAACTACAAGGAAAATAAACTTTTAAGATGTAGTGAAAAAATTGAAAACAAATGATTAAAATGTTTCACTGGTTTCATTCAATTGAGGGAATGAAAGTGCTACACTAGAATATATTCAAATAATGGAAATGAATACAGTAAAGCAAGGATAAAGAAACATATGAGACAAAGAAAACAAAAGCATAAAATAGCAGATGTAACTGTATCAATAAAAGTATTAAATGAGAGTGAATTAAACAACAAAGTCAAAAGGCAGAGACTCTAAGACTGGATAAATATCAAGTTCCTTATACATGCTTTTATAGGAGACATGTTTTAGAGTCAAAATCCAAATATTTTGAAAGTAAAATAATATAAAAATATATATCATGCAAAGGACATCCTTAAGTAAACTGGAGGGGCTATACTAATATGAGTCAATAGACATTACAAAAAATAAAGTTACTAGAGACAAAGAAGGACATTTTAAAATAACAAATGTATCAATGCCTCAGGAAAAATAATAACAATCATAAATTTGTATCTACAGAACAACAGAGTTCTAAAATACATGAAGCAAGGCTGATATAATTGACAGAAATAAACAAGTTAATAAGGACAGTTTGAACTTTACTTCCTCTTTTCAGTAACTGACAGAACTAAAAAGAAGATCAAGAGAAAATAACCTACTTGAACATAATATAAACTAACTATAATTAGCAGATATCTATAGAAGATGACACTCAACAACATGAAAAAATATATATATATAATTTTTTCCTCAAAAACACATTAATATGATTCATGATAGAACTCTTGATAGGCTGTAAAATAATTCTCAAAAAATTTAAAGGATTGAAAGAATATAATATTCTCTGACCACTTGTAGCAGAATTAGAAATCTATAATAGAAGAAAATTTGAAAAAAAAATCCCAAATATGTGAACATTACAAAACAAATTCCTAAATAACCGATGGATCAAAGAGGAAATCACAAGGAAAATTAGAAAATACTTTAAAATGAGAGCAAATGAAGACAAACATGCCACAAATTAATGGTGCTTAGCTAAATCAGTGCTTAGAGAGAAATATACAACTTCAAATGCCTAAATTAAAAAAAGAACAATCTCAAAGCAATAACCTCACCTTTCATCTTAAGACCATATAAATAGAAGAGCAAATGGAACCCAATATAAGTAGATGGGGAGAAATGATAAATATTGAAATAAATTAATGAAATAGAGAATATGAAAACAGGGAAAATCAACTACATCAAAAGTTGACTATTTAAAAAGATCAACTAAGTTGACAAACTTTTAGACTGACCAAGAGGAAAAGAATAAAGATTCAAATTAAAGAGGGCATTACAATCAACCTCACAGAAAGAAAAACGACAAGAAAGTGCTAAGAGTAACTGTGTGACTACTATTAGACCATTCCTAGAAATACACTAACTGTCCAAAGTAACTCAAGACAAAATAAAGCATCTGGACTTCTTTACTTATGTAATAGGTGTTTTGGTTTGAGTGTGTACCCTTCAAAATTCAGATGTTAAAATTTAATGGCCAATGTGATGGTATTTAGAGGTGAGTCCATTAAGAGGTGACTAGGCCATGAGGTTCTCCTCACATAATGTTTGTTCCCTTTAGAGGATACAAGCTTCACCAGACAACCAAATCTACTCATGCCTTGATATTGGACCTCCTAGCCTCCAGAGCTCTGAGGAGATAAATTTCTGTTCTTTATAAATTATCCAGTCTGTGGTATTCTGTTATACTGGTACAAACAGACTAAGAAAGACATTGAATTAGTAAAATTAAATAAATAAATTCTACCCATATGAAAAGCCCAGATGTGGATGTATCCCTGGTGAATCTTACCACACATTTAAAGAATAATTGATCGCTGTTCTTCACAAAGTCTTCCAAAAAATGGTACTAGAGGAAAGATTCCATAATCCATTCTATCATCAAAATTTATTGGATTACCCCGAAACCAGAATAACACAAAGACACAAGGAAAGGACACAGTGTGACAGCTCTTATAAATATACATACACAAATTCTTAACAAAATAATAAACTGATTCAGTAAATATAAAAATAAATATAATAGGAATACAGACTATGACAAAGTATGATTTTTTCCTACAAATGCAAGATTGGTTTAACATTTAAAAATCAACTAATATAATATGCCATATCAATAGAATAAAAGGAAGAAAATAAATCATTTTCTCAATGGATGCACACAATACTATTTTAAAATTGCAACACTGCTTCAAGAGGTAAAACACTCAGGAAACTAGAAACAAAAGGAAACTCCTCAATCTGATAAAGAACATCTCATCTACAATAAACCCACAGCTAACATAAATACTTAATTGTGTAAGACTGAAGGCTTACTTACCATTTTACTATCAAGAACTGGACAAAGATGCTCACTTGCATTACTTGTATAAACATTGTACTGAAAGTTCAAACTAGAGTTAATTAGTCAAGAATATGTAATGAAATATATCAGTATTAATCCATGTTCCTAGTTACGTGTTAGTGTGTTGGTCAAGCATCTTAGCTGCAAACGGAATCCACTGTAGCTAAGTTAAGCAGGAAGTAAATTATTAAACAAAATGTATCATTTGAAGATGCTATAGAAGTAGTCTCTAAGATGAGCTTTCAAGCACATTTTTTATTAAAATCCTACATAGCTGGACCGATTAAAAGTTGAAATCCCCCATACACATAAACAAGTAAATTAATTGTTGTGAAGTTTCCTCATGAAAGCTTCCAAGGACATTTGAGACAGCTCTTACAAGCACATCTTACATCTTACACATCTTACAAGCATGTGCTCCTGCAAGGAAAAAAGTATACAAAGGGAAAAATAAGGAAGGAATCAAGCGTGAATGTGATGGATAGACTCAGATGTGGTCCCTCATGATCCCAAGCTTAGTGCTATGTCACTGTGTTTTCCTTCCCCTTGAGTTTGGGTACAATCTGTGGCTTGCTTCTAAACAACAGAACGCAGCAAAGCTCTTGTGATGTTACTCACATGACAAGGTTACTTTTATACATTCAAGACTCTATCTTGCTAATAGATTCTCTTTAGAAACACTCCTTGCTGTCTTGATGAAGTAAGCAGGCATGTTGGAAAGCCACATGTAAAGGGTTTCTAAGGACAGCAGACAGCCTCTAATAACCGAGGGTCACCTCCAGCTGACGGGCCCGCAAGAAACCAGTGTTGTCAATCCTATAACTACAAGGAAATGAACTCTGCTAAGAACTTGAAGATCCTGAAAGTGGATCCTTGCCAAGTCAAGTCGTGAGATGACCACAGCCTCAGTCAACATTTTGACTGTAGCTTCATGAAACCCTAAACAGAAGACTTTGCTAAGCTGTGCCTAGACTCTTGTCTCAGAGAAACTTGAGATAATACTTGTGTTGTTTTAAGCCACTAAGTTTGTGGAGATTTGTTACATAGCAATGAAATACTAATGCAGGAAGTAAAAAAAAAAAAAAAAAAATCACTAAAATATACCATTTCTTAAATAAATAATGAACATAAAAGATATACTCTCAACAATCTGGAATTTAAGACAAGTAAATATTAAGCAAGGATAAATGGGATGGCGAGGACTATCAGAGAGAGATAAAAGTGTGCTAAAATACTTACATTGCTTAGGAAGAAAATATAGATACTGGTAAGCTTTTTGCATATGTAGAAAAATATTACTATGGAAATTAGTAACTTATAAGTAAATATTAAATCTACATGTACAATTATCAATCAGTTAAAACAAAGTTAGAAACTTCTTTCAAGGTAATAAAACAATCAGGAAGAAAATAAAGAAATAAAAGCATGAAAAATAGTATTTACAAAATAAGATATCAGTACGTAAGCCCTAATGTCAACAATTAAAACAAATATAAATGTATTAAGAGATTAAAAATGTGATAGTCTCACGTGTTACAAAACCAACAAGAAAAGACCTGGTGCTATGTTATTTTAGGAAACCTGCTTGAAACTAATGAACAGAGCTAATGAAGATAGATAAGATAGACAATAGAAAAATATAGATAATGGAAGATAGGTAATATTTGATATTTATACAAGGAATAGATGCACCAAAAGAAAGATGGAAAATAAATTTTAATGTATGACAAAATAATGAAGAAAAATGTTAAAGGGTAAAATGGGTAATGTCTGATGTTTGTGAAAGGAAGGCTAAACTAAGTTGACACAACCCTCCTGAACATGTGTGTCTATAACACTATAGTCCTGAAATATGTGAACTATCAGAAAATATGGACAAATATGAAAATCTATAAATTGAAGATGAATGTATTTTAGTAATACAATGATATGTAATATTGAAATAACATTATTAGCAAGCCTGACTAAACAGATGTAGATAGGACTTTGATATAAAAATAAGTTAGAACAAAAATAATTTGTTATAAAAGCATTCATTGGATGGTCATATATGTCGATTTGCCCTGAGGTCAAATAATTCAATAAAGGATCATGTGTTACATTTATGGGTCCTGTCTTGTTTGTCTTGTTCAAGCCGAAAAATTCTAAGACTTTCCTTGATTTTTGTAATGTTGTGATTTTCTAAGATACTTGCAAGTTTTGTTTTATCTGATGTTATATCATAATTATATTCAGATTATGCATTTTTTGTCAAGAATATCATGTCATCCTTTCAAGTGATATACAATTTCAATTTCTCACATTAGTGATGTGCTAATTTTGATCACTTGATCTGGTGAAGTAAGCCAAGTTTCTCCACTGTAAAGTAATTGCCTGTTTGTAATTAAAAAGTGCTTTGTGGGCCGGGCGCGGTGGCTCAAGCCTGTAATCCCAGCACTTTGGGAGGCCGAGACGGGCGGATCACGAGGTCAGGAGATCGAGACCATCCTGGCTAACATGGTGAAACCCCGTCTCTACTAAAAACTACAAAAAACTAGCCGGGCGAGGTGGCGGCGCCTGTAGTCCCAGCTACCCGGGAGGCTGAGGCAGGAGAATGGCGTGAACCCGGGAGGCGGAGCTTGCAGTGAGCTGAGATCCGGCCACTGAACTCCAGCCTGGGTGACAGAGCGAGACTCTTGCTGTAAAAAAAA